>NC_133133.1:49740701-50053618 GCF_048418815.1 Hemitrygon akajei | reverse complement strand
TCCTGTGGCAGAGAATTCCACAGATTCACCACTCTGTGTGAAGTTTCTCCTCATCTCGGTCCTAAAAGGCTTCCCCTTTATCTCTCGTTCTGGACTTCCCCAACATCGGGAACAATCTTCCTGCATCTAGCATGTCCAATCCCTTCAGAATTTTATACGTTTCAATAAGATTCCCCCTCAATCTTCTAAATTCCATTGAGTATAAGCCCAGTCAATCCAGTCTTTCTTCATATGAAAGTCCTGCCATCCCAGGAATCAATCTGGTGAACTTTCTTTATACTCCCTCTATGGCAAGAATGTCTTTCCTCAGATTAGGGGACCAAAACTGCACCCAATACTCTAGGTGTGGTCTCACAAAGGCCTTGTACAACTGCAGTAGAACCTCCTTGGACCTGTACTCGATTCCGTTTGCTATGAATGCCAACATATCATTCGCCTTTTTCACCGCCTGCTATACCTGCATGCCCACTTTCAATGACTGGTGTACAATGACACCCAGGTCTCGTTGCACTTCCCCTTTTCCTAATCGGCCACCATTCAGATAATAATCTGTTTTCCTGTTCTTGCCACCAAAGTGGATAACCTCACATTTATCCACATTAAATTGGATCTGCCATGAATTTGACCACTCACCTAACCTATCCAAATCACCCTGCATCCTCTTAGCATCCTCCTCACAGCTAACACTGCCGCCCAGCTTCATGTCATCCACAAACTTGGAGATGCTGCATTTAATTCCCTCGTCTAAATCATTAATATATATATTGTAAACAACTGGGGTCCCAGGACTGAGCCTTGCGGTACCCCATAAGAGTTGCTACTCCAGCCTAAGAGTGGCTCATGGTGTCAGCCATGGCTACCTCTACATCCATGTTGGAATGGAAAGTAGTATTGAAATGGATGGTCACTACGAAACCATTCCTTTTGTGATGGACAGATGCAGACAGATTGAGAAAGGGGTGAGAAGTGTCAGAGATGGACTAAGTAAAGTTGGAGGGTTGCAGTTAGAGGCAAAGTTGATGACATTGAGCTCAACATGGGTGCAGGAAGCAGCACCAATGCAGTCATCGATGTAAAGTAGTGAGTTGGGGAGAGCCTTAAATATTGTGGGCTTTGAACATGGACTGTTCCGTGTAGCTGGTGAAAAGGCAGGTGTAACTCAGCCCTATGGCTACATCTGGGTTTGGAGAAAGTAGAAGGAACTAAAAGAGAAGTTCTTGAGGGTGAGAACCGGTTCGGTTGAAAGCTGACAACTTTCAGAATATGGTGGATTCCAGTTAATTGGAACACATGAGGACCAATACATTTTGGCTGCTCAATTAGCCGAAGTTTTATGGAAATAGTTGAAATTTTATATATTTTAAAAAAAAACTACCATTCAGTGTTCTAAATTTTATTTAAATACATCAATACCACTACAAAAAAAGTATTGGTTCTTGTTAGTTATTGACAGAGGAATTCATCCAGTGTATGCTGCTATGTTCCTTTGACTGTAAATGAATACCTAGTACAGATAATGTACTGTCTTCATACAATGCTTTCAATGATTACATCCTCCAAATCTTCATTTTCATTGTAACATTCAAGATGATTGTTGATGCCTTCAAATTCTTTGTAGTTTCTAACTTGAAGTAGTGAAATTTGTTTCATTTTCACTCCCGGCCATTTCTGACATCTCCAAGTCTGAATACTTGAAACCACAGTGAACAAAACAGTTCTGCAAAGTCTTATTGCTTATTTCTCACAAACTATCAATGACAAAAATCACTGCTTTTTGAACACGAACACTCACAACTGATGTTACTCAAAAACTGTTTTCTCTAAGCACAGCATCGTATCTAACAACCACACTGTTGCACATGACCCTGAGGCTGGTTAGAAACTATTGGGCAGCAGTATATTGTCCCATTTAAGTGGCATAGTATCCCAAACAAATTAAGGGAATCCCAGCAGTTTTATAGATTAGTTTTTGTTTTTAAGAGTTGCCACAAATAAGTGGCTACTTTAACTGGAATCTACTGTTTAAAAAAAAAAGTTTGTAAATTGCCAGTTGTAGTGAGCATCCTTAACATGCACGTGGATCAGTTTAAAAGGCAAAGGATTATCTATCCTTGAATACACTATCTATATTTTAATGTCTTTTTTTCACCTCTAGTACTTCAGGCATATTGTAGGTTTTCATTTTCCTGATAACACGGTAACTAGGTAGAGTTGATTCCTCAACCCTCTCAATTGAGATTAATGAGATTTTATGGAGGGTAAGAAAATTACTGCTTAAATTGTGAAGGTCAGAATCTAACTCTACCTTCCTCAGAAATGTTATAATCAGAACTTCAAGCATTCTGACCTTTTTAGATTTCAGTAGTAGAAATGATTATGTCTGCTATTAAAATTGAGGATGTGCATGCTTTTATGATCAATTTAAATCTTGTGTTAATCAAAAAAAAAAGCTTTGCAGCTTTATCTGACTGAGTCAATGGGAAATGTTGCATTGCTGTTCTACATAGACACACCCAGAATTCCAAACATTGGTGTTAATGGAGCAATACTATGCAGTGGCTGCTTGGAAGCACACAGCATGGCTTTATAACTAGAGGGGAAGCTGACAACAAACAAAGTCCAAGATATTCCTTTGTATAATCTTTGTGCACTTTGACAAAGACATCAGAAACTCAGCTGCTACTCTGATCGGGTACTGTATGATAGCAGGCTGCCAGATGTGTGCTGGGGCATCAAATGTCATTTGAAGTTCTCTCACGCAAAACTACTTCTGCACATGTGATCCACAAGCAGCAGAGGCCAGAATGTATAGGAGCAGGTTTTCACAAAATGTTGCGAATTCTTCAGGTAATCTAATTAGGGTCTGATTTAGCTGCTCTGTAGCTACAGAGTTCAGTGTATGAACCCTCCTGCAGACAAGTCCACTCTGAGATTTTAAGTCAGTAGCATTAACACCATTTCTTTCAATTCTTCCCTGCAGGTCTCCTCTGTCTCTTGTCACTGCTGTTTGTGTCCATGACCATTCATCCCAGAAGTAATTATGGCCTCTACCTTTTTTCCCTAATCAAGAATGAACATTCTTTCCCCACCACCTCTCCTCCATGGGATTCTTAGTTTCTCTGTGATCTCCTTCCACCTTGCTTAACTTTCCAACACCCCTTAGAATTCTTCCTTCCACTCATGCCACAGTAGCAGAGGGGAGGCCTTTGTGTGCACAAAGTTTGCGAGGTTGATAGTGTTGTTCACAGTCCTTTTTTGTCTTGTGTACAATAGAGTACTGTGGCTGGGTGCCCAGACATAAACCACACATTGTCCCATAGCACGTTATTGGTTTAATGCCTTTTGAGGTACAGAACAATTTCTAGCCCCAGATATTTGACAATTGGGCTAGTGTGCAAGAGGAGCAGCAGCTACATGGTTGGCACTGTGTGAAAGCTTGCATTTAAGGCCATGAAAGAGAAATTTCATTATTCAGTGGTTAGAAGCTAGAACACACTATCTGGAGACTTTGCGAGTTTCACTTGGCGATTTTGAGTAATTCTGGGCTTGTATATTTGCTTGTGGGCTTTGTCGTTTCAAGCAAGTTGGAGTCTTAATGCAGGTCTTGTGATGACTTCCCTTTAAAGATTTGGGTGCTACCACATGCAGTGGTGAGGAGGATGGTGCATGAACACAAACCAGATACCTTCTCTGGTGGAGAAATAAGGCTCTGAGCATAAACATCAATATATATTTTGTTAGATATGAAATGTGACTGAGCATGAAGAATCCATAAATAAATAATTGTGATGGGGAACTATAGTCTGGTGGATGAGATGGCATTTGCAAAAATAAAAGATGGATTTTATTATTCATATCTGTATTTCAATCTCGGGGCAAAGTGTATTCATAACATTAGAGCCAAAAGCACAATTTGTAAAATCTACCCCTAAGGTCACAAAAATAAAATTGGATAATGAATTCCATTTAGCTCACCTTAATTCATAACAGATGGACATCTCTTCATTCAAATTCTTAACAAATGCTCCCATCAAACAAAACTATGCATTGAGATTATAATCATAACACTTACAATGTTGTTTTACTGACTTTTTCCTTCTCTATCATGCAAGATGCATCTTTCATTGACAAAATCAAACCTGTTCTAAATTTTACTTTGAAGATTTTTCGATGAAAATATATGGATTTTTATATAAAGTGATCTGAATTAACATGGTCTATGTTAATTGGCTGCCTCCAACAGTCCCTTCTTGTGTGGCGAGGGGGAGAATAGGAAAACTGGGGAATGTTGATGGACATAAAAGAATAATTTACAGGGAAATTAGTGGCAAATGGGACTGAAGGAAATGCTTGGAGAATTGGTATGGACTTCATAGGCCAAATGGACTCCTCCCTTGATATATATGGGGGGTGGGGAGGAATGAAATATGAGGAATGATGTTTGATGCAATGCCATCGGTATCCTTCAATTCATTAAAAAATAATTTTTTTTCCCCTCCAGGAATCTCCTAAATTCCAATTCCTTTGATGCTCATCTCTACCTTTTCAAAACCAAGGGAACCCAGGTCATCCCCAGAAGTGGAGCACCCAAGCCTCACCATAGCAACATATCCATTCACAAGCATCTTAGTGTCTGTGATGAAAGGCAAAGGAACAGGCCCTCGTTCACATAGCTGACCTGTGACCTTGTCAGATACACTTTGCACTGTGCAACATGTGATTTGAGGATCTGTCCACGTCGATTTTATCTTAACACAACACAGTTGCCTCCTTCAGGAGAACTAGACTATCTCAGGGTGTTTAACAAAAAGAACATGCAAAAATTTGTGTTGATTCCTATGTATTAAATTTGGAAAATGTATTATTGTTCTGTAGGGCCAAGGAAGATTCTAATTAAGATATTCTGTAAATACTTTAATTTTTTTGTTACTAAATTATAAATATATGCCTGGCTCTTTGGAGCATTGCTTTTCTTCTGTAGCTTGAGGCGTTAAAATGTTCTGTCTTATAAAGATTGTTGTGCAAATTAATCCTTATTGTAAAAAAAAATGCATAGAAATAATTATTAAATAAAATGCTTCACTTTATTAGAGTTGTGCTGCTGAATATTGTCAATGAAGAGGCTCCTAAGTTCTGTGAAAATAAAACGAGAATATAATTATTTAAGCAAAACAAAAGCCTCTGTGCCTGATTGCATGTTTCTGACTTTTTACTGACATACAAAAGAAAAAGCTTTCCTTCAATAGTTGGATGTACTCACATTTCAACATATTCCGAAGTTTTGAACTCGTCCAGGCATTGAGAAGAAATGTTGCTGAAAGTTGGCAAGAATTCAGGGATTTTAAAAGTAGTTATGTGAATGGAGCAATGAATCACATAG
The DNA here is from genome assembly GCF_048418815.1 of Hemitrygon akajei. Taxonomy (NCBI): domain Eukaryota; kingdom Metazoa; phylum Chordata; class Chondrichthyes; order Myliobatiformes; family Dasyatidae; genus Hemitrygon; species Hemitrygon akajei. The sequence goes on along the minus strand of NC_133133.1, from coordinate 50,048,238 downwards.
ATTGCATACAGATCAGGTTGCCATTGCAATTAGCTTATGCCTGTTAACTACTGTCAGAGGTCACAGTGAAAGAAGAAAATCTTCAACCCTTTCTGCTTGTACTATGGCTAATCAGAGTTCACCAAGGCAAAAGGACAGTGACCTAGAAATTGTGTAGCACTTGGTTTCTGTGATGCAATTGATTGTGTCATGTAACTTTAGATAACACGCTTCTGTGCATAACATGTTTATGCACCAACCTCTGAAAGCAGATGCATTTTTGCTGTGCTTGAAGATCAAAGCAGTTTCTCATCACACCACAGATAAGAGGACAAATAGGTGCTGACTTTCCACAATGCCCATCGCCCCTAAAGTGATAATGAAGAGTGCCATTTCACATATTCCCCTCTCAATAAGACAGAATAACTGGAACCGAGAAATTCCAAATACCAAGCAAATTTATACTTGCATTAAAGAATAAGACCATTGAATGTGCATGTCAACCACAGGCCTTTTGTTACACACTGGGCCCAGTCAGGCTAATGGATGGTTATTCGCTTGAAATGGATGTGGTTGCTAGTGGCTTTAACAGATGCCTATCAGCACTTTGGGGCCTAGCTGGCTTGCTTTCAGGTGACATTATCCTGCCATAAATAGCAGCTGAAAGGAAACCATTGGAATAGTGATGGGACTGAATGTTGTCATACCAAAAGAGACTAGATTTCCATGTCACAGGGAACTACTGCCACATGACAAGATGCAGCAGTAGCTGAGCCCTCAGACTACTGGTGGTAGGACCACTGGCATTCCAGGGCAAGAGCTCAGGCAGGCCAGATAATGTCCAAATAGCTCCATCTCTACAATCACCAACATTCATCTGTGGACTGTCTGGTAGCTATGATGATCTGAGAATTCACAGTAAAATGTGTACAGACACAGCCTCTATTAAGCTGGTCTTTGGTTGTCCATCGAAATCTGATGATGACTTTCACTCCTTTAATGGTGAGATCTTTGATGACTGTACAGTCCTATCCTGGACCCACAAGCTCTATTGCAGGTGGGACATGTATATGTGGTAGTGATGGCAACCATGGCTGCATTTCTCCTGGCTCTCTTCTGCTGTCTTCTAGTTGTTCTTTCCATCTCCAGAATATGAATCCCGTCCCTACACAGCTGTCACCAAGTGTTATGGTCAGCAGCAACATCCTCCAGGTCCTCGGGTCTGATCTTGCACTTCCTTAAAACATTCTTCATCTGATCCTTGTAGTGCTTCTTCAGCCCTCCAGCTGAGCGTCGACCATGATGTAGCTGGCCGTATAACACTCTGCGGGGTAGCCGACATGGGGGGCATCCTTATCATGTGCCCCAGCCACTGCAGCTGACGCTGGGTGATCATGGCCTCAATACTTCTGCAGTTGGTCTTTACAAGTATTTCAGTGTGAGGCACCCGCTCACGCCAAGTAATTCCCAGGATGCGCTGAAGGCAGCTTATGTGGAAGCACTCCAAGGACTTGATGTGACGGCTGTAGGTTACCCAAGCTTCACAGCTATAAAGGAGGGTGGTGACATAGACCACTTGGTATACAGTGACCTTTGTGGAGGGACGAAGGCTCCTGTTCTGAAAGACTCTACGCCGAAGTCTCCCAAAGGCAGCTGATGCCTGTTTAATGCGGCTCTGGATGTCGTTGTCAATGCCGCTATCCTCAGAAAGAATGCTCCCCAGATATTTGAAAGATGGCACTACTGACAGCTTTTCATCACCAAGTGAAGGCAGGTAGGGTGGGTGGGACACTAGTACTCCACTGGCAAACCACTTCTGTCTTGGTGGTATTGACGGTCAGCTCCATCCTGCTGTACGCTCTCACCGCCACAGCAAGGACAGTCTGAAGATCCTCCGGAGTATGGGCCACAGGAGCACAGTTGTCTGCTTACTGCAGCTCCAGGACCCGTCCTCTATGGAGTTTGGTGGTTGCGTGGAGCCTCCTGATGTTAAAGAGGTTGCCATCCAATCTGACATCCACTGCCACACCGCTGCTGTCCTCAACCTCGTTGTGGAGAAGCTTGTTAACACACAAGAGGAAGATGTTAAAGAGCACTGACTCACCCCTGTGCGTACAAGGAAGGGCTCGGACTCTTGTCCTCCTATGGTCACCCGAGCAGTCATCCCATCGTGGAACTGGCGGAGGATGTTCACAAATTTATTGGGACAGCCAAACCTGAGGAGGACATCACATAAGAGCTCTCTTTGCACCGTGTCGAGTGCTTTGCATCAGCATCACCCATCCAAGCTAAGACAACAAGAGTCTCAGGAATCAGAAGAATAAGACGACAGCACATCACCACCTCTGACTGACTTGTTCAGAGCACTTCACCACATACAGCGTCCTAGAAGCAAAATCTACATCTGTTCTGTCATTAAGCCGGTACATAGCTAGTGACTGAACAGATGTAGATTTTGCTTCTAGGACACTGCATGTGGTGAAGTGCTCTGAACAAGTCAGAGGTGGTGATGTGCTGCCGTCTTATCCTTCTGATTCCTGAGACTCTTGTCTTAGCTTGGATGAGTGACGCTGGTGCAATATTGTGGTCAGGGTGAAGAGAGGGACACACTTGAAACATCTCAAAGGTGTAAAGCCAATGAATTTGCAGAATGACATAGAGCTGAAACACCAGGAGGAAGATCGGATACGAGCAAACCATCCCCCTTGATAACCTTCAACATGATGCTTTTGTCAGCCTTCTGCTGTGCACATATCTGCATCCATGGGCCGTTGGTTCAGTCTTGCTTTGCACACTTCCTTTTGTAGCAAGGGAGAGGGAAGAAAGAAAACTTGTTTCAAAGTGCGTGTATGATATTACAACACCAGCGACCTGAATTCACCTCTTGTTGCTGACTGTAAAGAATTTGTATGGTCTTTCCTTTGGCTCTTCTGCTTTCCTCCCACGTTCCAAAGCTGTACGAGTTAGGGTTAATAAGTTGTGGGCATGCTACGTTGGCACTAGAAGCTCGGTGAGACTTGCAGGCTGACCCCCCCCCCCCCCCACACACACCAGCACATTCTCAGATTGTTGACACAAATGACGCATTTCACCGTATTTTTCAATGTACATGTGACAGATAAAGCTAATCTTATCCTATACAAATGTTTGAAAGAGGTGCAAACGTGGAAATCCACACACACTGGCAGAAGAGGGTGTACATGCCTACACAGCATCACTTTAAATCTTGCAGAAAAAGTAAGTTGGGACACTCCTGAAAAGAAGCAATAGCATAGAAGCTTGGAATACCAGAGAGGCAGATTAATGAGAATTGCTTGCGATTTGAAGGAAGTGATATTTTAAAAAATATTATTTTAAATGTATTACATTTACAGCTATGTATTTAGCTGGGTTAAATGAATAATGACGTGCTGGAACCCCTTTAGAAATTGCAATGGCAGTATTGGGGATAAAAACATTGCCTTCTTCAGGGTTCAGTGGAATGCTTACTAGTATTTCTTCAGATTGGTGTAGTTCAATTGCCTTTAGACAGGCTGGGAATATAGAGACAATGGTTAAACGGAGCTCTGAAAAGTAGCCGTCAGAGAGTCAAGGTGAGTAACCTGAATTTGAAGCCTCATTCAATGAATAAGGGCTGAAAACAGTAGAGAAAAGCTGAATGATCTCATCCATGTCACAATGAGCTACCATTACCCCAGCAAACCAAAATGTCTAATGCATTCCCCCCTTCATACCGTTTGATGTTCCTTCAAATGTTAGACTGATTAATCACTGGCATATGTCATGATATTTGTTTCTTTCGCAGCAGCAGTACATTGCAATCGTGATAAAAAACTATAAATTACAATAAGAATATTTTAAAAAATTAAATAAGTAGTGCAAAAGGAGACATGAAAAAAAAGTGAGGTAGTGTTCATGGGTTCATTGTTTATTTAAAAATCTGATGGCAGAGGGCAGAAATAGCTGTCCCTGAAACAATAAGTATATGTCTTCAGGCTCCTGTACTTCTTCCCTGAGGGTGGCAATGAGAAGGTGGCATGTTCTGGGTGGCGGGGCACTTTACGCGATGAGACATTTTGAGACATCACCTTTCGAACCAGTCCTCGATGCGTCCCCATGAACGAGCTGGCTGAGTTTACAACTTTCTGCAGCTTTCTCTGATCCAGTGCAATGGCCACTCCATACTAGGTGGCGATGTAACCAGTTAGAAAGCTCTCCGTGATACATCTATATAAAATTGTGACTGTCTTTAGTAACCTACCTAGTATCCTCATACTCCTAATGAACTATAGCCATTGTTTTGCCTTCTTTGTAATTGCACCAATATGTTGGGCCCAGGATAGATCTTCAGGGATGTTGACACCCAGGAACTTGAAAATGCTCACTCTTTCCACTGTTGATCCCTTAATGCAGATCGGTGTGTGTTGCCTCGACTTCTCCTAACTGGTCCACAATCATTTCCTTGGTTTTACTGATGTTGAGTTCAAGATTATCGTTGCAACACCTGTCAACCAGCTGATCCATCTCACTGTACGCCTCCTCATCACCATCTGAAATTCTGCCAACTCTAGTGTCGTAGCAAACGTATAGATGGCAGTTGAACTTTGTTTTGCCGTGGGTGTAGAGAGAGAGTAGAGCAGTAGGCTAAGCATACATCCTTGAGGTGTGCCAGTGTTGATCGACAGTGAGGAGAAGATGTTATTTTCAATCCACACGGACTGGTCTCCTGGTAAAGAAGCCAAGCATGCATTTGTGAGGTACAGAGGCCCAGGTTTTGGAGCATCTTGATTAGAATTGAGTGCATGATTGTGTTGAACTCTGAGCTATAAACAATAAGCAGAAGCCTGACATAGGTACAGTATTACTATTGTCCAGGTGATCCAAAGCAGAGTAGAGAGCCAGTGAGATTGCATCTGCTGTCAACCCGTTGTGGGAACAGGCAAATTGGAGCAGGTCCCTGTCCTTGCTTAGGCAGGAGTTAATCCTAGTAATTAACAATGTCTCAAAGCACTTCATCACGATAAATCAGAATTAGGTTTATTATCACTGGCATGTGTCATGAAATTTGTTAACTTAGCAGCAGCAGTTCAGTGCAATAAGTAAAATAGAAGAAAATAAATAAATAAGAAAATCAATTATAATGTATGTATATTGAATAGATTAAAAATTGTGCAAAAACAGAAATATATATTTTAAAAGTGAGATAGTGTTCACGGGTTCAATGTCTATATAGGAGTCAGGTGGCAGAGGGGAAGAAGCTGTTCCTTCAAGCTTCTGTACTCCTACCTGATGGTAGCAATGGGAAAAGGACATGCCCTAACTGCTGGGGGTCCTTAATAATGGATGCTGCCTTTCTGAGACACCACTCCTTGAAGATGTCCTCGGTACTTTGTAGGCTAGTACCCTAGATGGAGCTGACTAAATTTACGACTGTCTGCAGCTTCTTTTGGTCCTGAGCTGTAGCACCTCCCCCACTTACTAGACAATGACACAGCCTGTAAAATGCTCTCCAAGGTACATCTATAGAAGTTTTTGAGTGTTTTTGTTGACATACCAAATCTCTTCCAACTCCTAATATAGTTGCTGTCTTGCCTTCTTTACAGCTGCATCAATACATTGGGACCAGGTTGGATCTTCAGAGATCTTCACAACCAGGAACTTGAAACTGTTCATTCTCTCCACTACTGATCCCACTATGAGGATTGGTATGTTCACCTTACCCTTCCTGAAGTCCACAATCAGCTTCTTCGTCTTACTGACACAGCTTTGTAAATAGACTCACTGTCTTTAGAAAGCAGGATGTTGGGTCACAGCACCTGGACAAGAGGTGCAGTATTAGACAATGGGTTATTTAATTTGGTTTGTTTCAAAACAGACAGCATTAGCTAAGTTGTTTAGTTCAAGGAAGCTTGTAGACCAGACGGATAACATCACTTAGCATATCAAATGGCTGACGTGTTACTAAGTTGCTCAGAGTTAGCTTCACAGTATTAATTGTAGGTACCTGGGAACAGTGTCTCCAAGGAGCTTTTATATTTTTTGTGTAAAATGGGTATCTGAGAAAATATCATAATATGTGTGAAGTCACCCAACTGGCAAAAAAACTGTACAAACATGGAGCGCAGTCCAGGCTTTTTTGGAATGGTTAAAGAACATAATGGTTTAAAGAAACTTGGGGTGAAGTAGAATCTATCCCTCTAGCTTCAATTTCTGTAACAAACAATTCATTCATCTGCATCGCTGATATGACTTTTTAGCTTATAGGAATTGTATCTGTGTTTTGGAAATCCTTTGTGTTTTAGAAATGGCTTGTAATTTGGAAGTTTTTTTATAATATAGAAATCCTCTGAGTTTTAAACGCGTCTTAAGAACATTGTTTGGATTTAATCGTATATCACTGTTAGTAAATGGACAGTGTTTAAGCTACTTTGTTAGCTGGAAGTATCTCCTCCTTGGTAGGGAGAGAAGACCCACTACTCGAATAGTGGGTATTAACAGCTAAACTCACTGGAGAATAAACAGGGAAGTGAACTAGTCTTTGAAGATGGGGTAGTTAGAGTATAATCTCCCTTTAGTAAGTGTGCTCGTAGCTATCTATTTCTAGGGCTTAAGGTCTTCATTTGAGTTTAGAACTTCATGGTCAGCAAACCCAATACTACCACTGATGCACCATCAATAACTCTCTCTGAGACGTGAAGTCGAGATATCGGCTTTTATTGACTGGAAGAAAGAACAAGCAGTAGTTGACCACCATACTACATCCTGGAGACTGAGGGCCGGGCTCAGGCCTCAATCGCCTTTATACCAGGGTCTGTGGGAGGAGCCACAGGAGCAGTCAGCAGGGGGCGTGTCCAGACAGGTATATGTAGTTCACCACAACCACAACATAATTTTTTTTTGGAGGTGGAGGAATCCAAGAGCCAAATAGCATATACCACAAAGGTTCCAAAATGTCAGATTGATGAAATAATATAGTAAAGGACAAGTGATTCAACCTGAGGATTTAAGGGGGAAAAGTAACCAGTAAAAGTAGTCTCAGACTTAGATGAAATAAGTCCAAATTCAGCCTGAATTTTAAAAAGCTTGCAGATTATTCCAATGACTACTGAAAATGGTTCAAGGTGAATTTCATCTTGTTTTGTGGAAGTTACATTAGCTTTCCTAGACACAAATGAAATGGGAAATCAGCCAACGTCTTTCCAACGAATGGGTACTGAAGTTACTGGCTCCACTTCAAAAAGAAAGATTGCGAAACTAGCCCAATCAATAAGATAGGAATCTGTAAAGAGAAACAATTTAGTTGCAGATGGACTTCTAAAGAACCTCCTTAAAATGCCTTTATTCAATGATCACATCAGTATCATTAAACCCAGGAGACAGGAGTAATATACTGATTAGAAAATAGAGATTGCCAATAAGTACTTGGATCCAGTTTAGGAATGCAAACAGCCTCAAAAGGCCAAATGAACTTCTCCCTCTTCCTATACTGAAAAGCTGGAAAAACAGCAGTTCAAGGTATCGTTTAAGACATTAATCCTATTGGTTACATACTAATCACTTAATACTTACCACTTAGCTTGTAAGGAATAATACACAGGCTGTGTTAATAATCTTCACTGTAGCATCTCTAATCCACAGTTCATCTTTATTCACTGGATATTGATTCGTATATTGTGTTCCTGTAGCATGGCAACTAACTGTAGAGACTTAATGTACAAGTATCAGGATCTGAACTTCCCTGCTCAAAGTTCGAAGTACAGTTTTTATCAAAGTGCATTTTTGTCACCATATACAATTCTAAGATACATTTTCTTGTGGGCACACTCAATAACACACATAGCCATAATAGAATCAATGAAAGACCAAATCAACGGGGTGGATAACCAGTGTTCAAAAGACAACAAATACAAAAAGAAATAATAACAGATAAGCAATAAACTTCGAGAACATGAGATGAAAAGTCCTTGAAAGTGAGTCCATTGGTTGTGGGAACAGTTCAGTGACGGGGCAAGTGAAGTTAAACCTTCTGGTTCAGGAGAGTGATGTTCAAGGGGTAATAATAATTGTTCCTGAACTTGGTGGTGTGAGTCCTTCTTACTGATGGGAGTAGTGAGAGGAAGCATGCCCTGGGTGGTGGGGGTCCCTGATGATGGATGCTGCTTTCCTGCGGCATCACTCCATGTACATGTGCTCATTGGTGGTGAGAGCTTTACCTCTGATGGAGTGGGCCATATTCAAAACTTTTTGATGGATTTTCTGTTCAAGGACATTAGTGTTTCCATACCAGGCTGTGATGCAGCCAGTCAATATACTCTCCATCTCACATCTATAGAAGTTAGTCAGTGTCACCAAGGTTCGGACATGGCCCAAGTGCAGAGTGAGAGACACTGAAGCAGGTTGATAGTTCACAGACTTTAATACGAACAGTGTTAAGGGAAAATAAAACAATAAACACCAGGCCAAACAGGGCCGGTAGCTAAAACTCTCAAAGGAAAACGAAGCTTGCACTGCGGCGGAAAAGAACATCAAAACATTAAGTGAATACTGCTAGTCTTCAGAGAATAACTCAGGGAAGGCTAAATACAAAACAGCAGCAAATTGTTGCTATGCTCTGTCCAAGTCTCAACAAGCACTACGATGACAAGAATAGACTTAAATACTATCACAATTAGACAATAATTACCTGATACATGCAAACTCACAAGCGCAATTGCCATATCTGTTGTGCTGCCGAATCCGTGGTTGTGATGGTCAGTTATAGACGTCATGCCGAATCTTCGCAAACTCCAAAGGAAGTAGAGGCCTGCTGTGCTTTCTTCATAAGTGCACTTACGTGCTGGGCCCAAGACAGGTCTTCTGAAATTATATCACCGAGAAATTCCATTTCTAATCCCCTGATGAGGACTTGCTTAAGGATCTCTGGTTTCTACCTCTTGATCTCCTCTGGTAAAGGTATGGTCTGTAAAGAGGATGCAGGTTACACATGAACAAATATCCCCTGTGGGCCGGTTTGCTAGAGCTGTTGGTGAGGGTTTAGACTAATTTGGCAGGGGAATGGGAAACTGAATGATAGGGCTGAGGATGGGCAGTTGGTATACAAGCAGAGGCAGTGTATAGTGAGACTGTGAAGAAGGGCAGGCAGATGATAGGGCAAAACTGCAGTCAGTGGGATGAGTTGCAGTGTAACAGGGGAACAGAAATCAAAAAGGGTGATCAATACTTGACTGAAGGTGTAATACCTGAATGGTCGCAGTATAGGGAGTAAGGTACATTATCTTGTAGCGCAGTTAGAGATTGGCATGTACGATGTTGTAGGCATCACTGAGCTGCGGCTGAAAGAAGATTATATTTGGGAGATTAACATCCAAGAATGCACATTGTATTGAAAGGACAGACAGGTATGCAGAGGGGCTGGCTTGGTTCTGTTGGTAAAAAATGAAATCAATTCCTTCGAAAGAGCTGACATGGGATCAGAAGATGTAGATCCATTGTAAGTAGAATTACGGAAGTGCGAAGGGAAAAAGACCCTGTTGGAGTTATATACAGTCCTCCAAAAAGTAGCCCGGATGTGGGCTGCTACTTACAACGGGAGATAGAAATCTCATGTCAAAAGGGCAATGTTACGATAGTCAGGGGGGATTTCAACATGCAGGAAGATTGGGAAAAGCAGGTTGATGCTAATTTTGGATCCAAGAGAGAATTTGTAGAATGTCTCTGAGATGCCTTTTTAGAGAAGCTTTGTTGTTCAGCCCACGACGGGATCACTTGTTCTGGATTACATTTTGTGTAATGAACTAGATTTGATTAAGGAGCTTACGGTAAAGGTACCCTTAGAAAACAGTGATCATAATATGATAGAATTTATGCTACAATTTGTTGGGGAGAAGCTTAGTCAAATGTATCAATATTACAGTGGAGTAAAGGGAATTACAGAGGCATGAGAGAGGAGCTGGCCAAGGTTCATTTGAAGAGGACTCTTGTAGGTTTGACAGCAGAGCAGCAAAAGCTGGAGGTGCTGGGAGCAGTTCAGAAGACTCAATACAGTTACATACCATGACTGACAAGGGAAGTCAAAGCCAACATAAAAGCAAAAGAGAGGGCACGTACCTGTAATAGAGCAAATATTAGAGGGAAGTTAGGGGATTAGGAAGCTTTTAAAAACCAACAGAAGACAACTAAAGAGCCATAAGTAGGGTAAAGATGAAATAAGTAAGTGAACTAGTCAATAATATAAAAGAGGATACAAAAAGCTTTTTTCAGATATTATTAAGAGTAACAGAGAGGCAAGAGTAGTTATCAGACCACTGGAAATTGATGCTGGAGAGGTAGGAAATGGGGGCAAGAATATGGTGGACAAACTGAATAAATATTTTGCATCAGTCTTCATTGTGGAAGACACTAGCAGCATGCCAGCATTTTGAGAGTGTCGGGGCGGAAGTGAGTGCAGTTTCTGTTACAAGGGAGAAGGTGCTTGGGAAGTGGAAAGCTCCGAAAGTAGGTAAGTCCTTAAGACCATAAGACATAGGAGCAGAATTAGGCCATCTGGCCCGTTGAGTCTGCTCTGCCATTCAAACATGGAGCTTAGAAAAATAGAGGGTTATGGGTAACCCTAAGTAATTTCTAAAGTTAAGGACATGTTCAGCACAGCATTGTGGACCGAAGACCCTGTATTGTGCTGTAGTTTTACTATGTTTCTATGTTTCTAACATGGCTGATACTTTTTTCTATCTCCTCCTCAACCCCAGTTCCCAGCCTCCTCCCCATAACTTCTGATGCCATGTCCAACTGAGAACCCATCAACCTCTGCCTTAAATATACCAAATGACCTGGCCTCCACAGCTGCATGTGCCAACAAATTTCACAAGTTCACCACCTACCCTCTGGCTAAAGAAATTTCTCCGCATTTCTGTTTTGAATGGACGCCCCTCTATCCTTGAACTGTGCCCTCTTGTCCTAGACTCTCCCACCATAGGAAACATCCTTTCCACATTAACCTCCACCAAGAGCCTCCACCAATCTTCGTATCATCTGCAAATTTGGCAACAAAGCCATCTATTCCATCATCTAAATCATTTATATACAGCATAAAAAGAAGTGGTCCCAACACCGACCCCTGCAGAACACCACTAGTCACTGGCAGACGGCCAAAAAAGGATCCTTTCATTCCCATTCACTGCCCAATGCTCTAACCATGTTAGTAACTTTCCTATAATACCATGGGCTCTTAACTTGGTAAGCAGCTTCATGTGTAGCAGCTTGTCAAAGGCCTTCTGAAAGTCCAAATATACAACATGCACTACATCCCCTTTATCTATCCTACTTGTAATCTCCTCAAAGAATTCCAACAGGTTCATCAGGCAGGATTTTCCCTTAAGGAAGCCATACTGACTTTGTCCTATCTTGTTCTGTGTCACCAAGTACTTCATCATCTCATTCTTAACAATCATTCTAACATCTTCCCAACCACTGAGGTCAGGCTAACTGGTCTATAATATCCTTTATGCTGCCTTCTTCCCTTCTTAAAGAGTGGAGTAACATTTCCAATTTTCCAGTCCTCTGGCACCATGCCAGAGTCCAATGATTTTTGAAAGATCATTTATAATGCCTCCACAATCTCTAACACTACCTCCTTCAGAACCCTAGGGTGAAGTTCCTCTGGTCCGGGTGACTTATGTACCTTTAGGCCTTTCAGTTTTTTGAGCACCTTCCCTCTTGTAATAGTAACTGCACCCACTTCTCTTCCTTCACACACTATAACATCAGGCATGCTGCTAGATTCTTCCACAGTGAAGACTGATGCAGAATATTCATTTATTTCATCAGCCATCTCCTTGTCCCCCATTATTATTTTTCCTGACTCACTTTCTAGTGGTCCTATATTCACTCTCATTTCTCTTTTATTTTTAACATACTAGAAAGAACTTTTATTATCCACTTTGATATTATTTCCTAGCTTGCTTTCATATTTCATCTTTTCCCTTCTAATGATTTTTTTTAGTTGCTCTCTGTAGGTTTTTAAAAACTTCCCAATCCTCTATCTCCCCACTAATTTTTGCTTTGTTGTATGCCCTTTCTTCTGCTTTTGTAATAGCTTTCATTTCCCTTGTCAGCCACAGTTGTACTATTTTACCATTTGAGTACGTCTTTATTTTTGGAATACACATGTCCTGCACCTGCCTCATTGTCCCCAGAAACACACACCGTTGCTGCTATGCTGACATCCCTGCCAGCAGCTCCTTCCAATTTACTTTGGTCAACTCCTCTCTCATACCACTGTAATTCCTCCTACTCCACTGGAATACTGCTACATCAGACTTTACTTTCTCCCTAACAAATTTCAAGTTGAACTCAATCATATTGTGATCACTGGTTCCCAAGGGTTCTTTTACCTTAAGCTCCCTATTTGCCTCCGTTTCATTACATAACACCCAATCCACTATAGCTGATCCCCTAGTAGGCTCAACAACAAACTGCTCTAAAAAGCTGTATCTTTGGCATTCAACAAACTTACTCTCTTGCGATCCATTACCAATTTGATTTTCCCAATCGACCTGCATGTTAGAATCTCCCATGACTCCATAATCTCCATAACATTGCCCTTTTGACTCACCTTTTCTTTTTCCTGTTGCAACCTGTGATCCATCTCCCAGCCACTGTTGGGAGGCCTGTATATAACTGCCATCAGGGTGCTTTTACCCTTGCAGTTTCTTTACTCAACCCACAAGGATTCAACATCTTCCAATCCTATGTCACATCTATCTACTGACTTGATGCCATTCTTTACCAGGAGAGCCACACCACCCCCTCTGCCGACCTTCCTATCCCTCTGATATAACATGTAACTTTGGACATTCAATTCCCAACTACAACTATCCTTTAGCCACGATTCAGTGATGGCCACAACCTCATACCTGGTCATCTATAATATTGCAACAAGATCATCCACCTTATTTCTTATGCTACGCTCATTTAGATACAACACCTTGAGTACCGTATTTGCTGTCCTTTTCTGACTCTGTATCCCTAATGATTTGATACTCAGCCTGTTGACTGAAACTAAGTCCCATCAGACAAATGCTCTCAAAACTCCCTTTTTAAATAAGTCTTCTGGACCAGATGGACTACACCTCAGGATTCTGAAAGAGGTAGCTGAAGAGATTGTGGAGGGATTATCAATAGATTCTGGCACAGTTCTGAAAGACTGGTAAACTGCAAATGACAGAAGAAAGGAAAATTGTAGGCCAGTTAGCCTGAATTTCAGTGGTTGAGAAGATGTTGGAGTTGATTGTTAAAGATGAGGTTTTGGGGTACCTGGAGGCCAAAGTCATCATTGATTCTTTAAAAGGAAATCTTGTCTGACAAATCTGATATAACAAGAAGGATAGGCAAAGGAGAATTGGTGGATATTGTGTACTTGGATTTTCAGAAGACCTTTGACAAAGTGCCACACATGAGGCTCTTTAGCAAGATAAGCAGTCACTGTATCAGTATGGATAGAGTACTGACTGATAGTCAGGAGGGAAAGAGTGGGAATAAAGAGAGCCTTTACTGATTGGATGCCAGTGACTAGTGGTGTTCCACATGGGTCAGTGTTGGGACTGCTGCTTTTTATGTTGTATGTTAATGATTTGGATGACGGAAATGATGGCTTTGTGGCCAAGTTTGCAGACGATACAAAGGTAGGTGGAGGGACAGGTAGTGTTGAGGAAGCAGCAGGGCTTTGCCTATTCTCTGAATCTGTCTAAGAAGTGGCAGATGAAATATAGTGTCTGGATGTGTATAGTCATCTGTTTTGGTAGAAGAAATAAAAATGTAACGTGTTTTCTAAGTGGTGAGAAAATTCAAAAATCTGAGGTGCAAAGATTCCCTAAAGGTAAACTTGCCAGTGTGAGTCAGTGGTGAGCAAGGCAAATGCAATGTTAACGTTCATTTCAGCAGTCAACACCATAGTTCCATCCAGGCTGGACTGAAGCTCAGAGACCTCGGCCTTGACTCTGCCTTGTGCAGCTGGATCCTGAACTCCCTGTCAGATTGCCAGCAGGTTGTAAGAGTGGGTTCCCTCACCTTCACCCCTCTGACTCTCAATACAGGAGCCCCTCAGGGCTGTGTACTGAGTCCTCTCCTTTACTCCGTGTATACCCATGACTGTATCACCACCCACAGCTCCAATCTGCTAGTTAAATTTGCCAACAACATTACATTGATCTCATCTCAAACAATCTCAAACAATATCTCAAACTTATCTCAAACAGTAACGAGGTGGTCTACAGTGAAGAAGTCATCTCTTTGACACAGTGGTGTCAAGAAAACAACCTCTCCCTCAATGTCTCAAAAACAAAGGAGCTGGTTGTGGACTACAGGAGGAATGGAGATGGGATCACCCCATTGACATCAATGGATCTGGGGTTGAGAGGGTAAACAACTTCAAGTTCCTCGGCATTCACATCACTGTGGACCTCATGTGGTCTGTACACAACAGCTGTGTGGTGAAAAAAGCACAACGGCACCTCTTTCCCCTCAGATGATTGGAGAAGTTTGGTATTGACCCCCAAATCCTTAGAACTTTCTACAGTGGCACAATTGAGAGCATCCTGACTGGTTGTATCACTGCCTGGCATGGGAACTGTACCTCCCTTAATCGCAGGACTTTGCAGAGAGTGGTGTAGACAGCCCAGCACATCTGTGGTTGTGAACTTCCCATGATTCAAGACATTTACAAGGACAGGTGTGTAAAAAGGATCCATGGGATCACTGGGGACCCAAGCCATCACAACCACAATTTATTCCAGCTGCTTCCATCTGGGAAGCGGTACCACAGCATAAAAGCCTGGACCAACAGGCTCCGGGACAGCTTCCTCCACCAGGCCATCAGACTGATGTTGACTTGAATGCACTCTATATTACATCGATTGTTCTATTTATTCTATTTATTATAAATTATTATAAATTACTATGATTGCACATTAAGATGGAGACATAACACAAAGATTTTTACACCTCATGTATGTGTAGGATGTAAGAAATAAAGTGAATTCAATTCAATTTTTAGAGGGCTAGAATATTAAAAAGTAGGATGTAATGCTGAGGCTTTATAAGACATTGGTGAGGCCTCACTTGGAGTATTGTGAGCAGTATTGGGCTCCTTTTCTAGGAAAGAATGTGCCATCAACGGAGGGGGTTCAAAGGAGATTCATGAAAACGATTCCTGGAATGAAGGCTTATTTTATGAGGAGCAGTTGATTGCTCTGAGCCTGTGTACACTGGAACTTAGAAGAATGAGAGAGGGGTGATCCCATTGAAACCTATCAAATGTTGAAAGGCCTAGATAAAGTCTATGTGGAGAGGGTGTTTCATATAGTGGGGAATCAGAATAGAGGGACGTCCATTTAGAATGGAGATGAGGAGGAATTTCTTTAGTCAGAAGGTGATGAATCTGTGGAATTAATTGCAAAAGGCAGCTGTGGAGGCCAGGTCATTGGATGTACTCAAGTCAGAGTCTGATACATTCTTGAGTAGTCAGGGTGTGAAAGCTTATTTGGAGAAGGCAGGAGAATGGAGTTGAGAGGGAAATGGGTCAGTCATGATCAAATGGCAGAGCAAACTTGATGGGTCAAATGGCCTAATTCTGTCGTATGTCTTATGGAAGCTGATGGTCCAATTGCACAAGGAGGTATTGCGGCCAAAGTCTTGAAGCTTGTTAATTAGTGTTGAGGGGATGATAGTGTTGAATGCTGAGCTGTAGTCAATAAAGAGAATCCTGATGTATACACCTTTACTGTCCAGATGCTTCAGGATTTAATGAAGAGCCAATGAAATGTCATCTGCTGTGGATCTCAAGTCAAGTCAAGTCACTTTTATTGTCATTTCAACCATAACTGCTATGCACAGTACACAGTAAAAATGGGACAATGTTTTTCAGGACCATGGTGTTACTTGACACAGTACAAAAACTGGGCTGAACTACGTAAAAAACAACAACAGAGAGAAAAAAAACAACTACACTAGACTACAGACCTTCCCAGGACTGCATAAAGTGCACAAAACAGTGCAGGCATTACAATAAATAATAAACAGGACAATAGGGCAGTAAGGTGTCAGTCCAGGCTCTGGGTATTGAGGAGTCTGATAGCTTGGGGGAAGAAATGGTTACATAGTCTGGTCGTGAGAGCCCAAATGCTTCAGTGCCTTTTCCCAGATGGCAGGAGGGAAAAGAGATTGTATGAGGGGTGCGTGGGGTCCTTCATAATGCTGTTTCCTTTGCGGATGCAGCGTGTAGTGTAAATGTCCGTGATGGCGGGAAGAGAGACCCCGATGATCTTCTCAGCTGACCTCACTATCCACTGCAGGGTCTTGCGATGCGAGATGGTGCAATTTCTGAACCAGGCAGTGATGCAGCTGATGTGCCAGTAGGCAAATTGGAGTGGATCCAAGATACTTTGCAGGCAGGAGTTGATACATTTTATCAACAACCTCTCAAAACACTTCAGCACCATGGATACAAGAGCCACCGGACGATAGGTTACCATGTTCTTCTTAGGTGCCAGTCTAAATTAAGCTTGCTTGAAGCAGGTGGGTATCTCAGACTGCCAAGGTGAGCAGATAAAGATATCGGTAAACACTCCAGCCAATTGATCAGCTCAGTTCTTTAGTACTCGGCCAGGTACACCGTTTGAACTGAATGCTTTCCATGGGTTCACCCTCACGAAGGATGCTCTCACGTTGGCCTCAGAGACTGAAATCACAGGATCATTCGGGGTTGTGGGAGTTTGTGATGGTTCCTCCATGGTTTGACAGGCAAAACAAGCATAGAAGGCATTGAGCTCATCAGGAAGCAAAGCCATGTTTTCATCTATGTCACTTGATTTCAATTTGTAAGAGGTCATAGCATTCAAGGCTGCCACAGCTGCCGAGCATCCTTCAGTGATTGGAATTTAGCCTGGAATTATCATTTTGCTCATGAAATGGCTTTCTGAAGGACCTCTGTAAGCTCCTAGGTTGCCAGATTCGAATACCTGGCCCTCAGCGGATTGTGGATCTCATGGTTCATCCAGGGCTTCTGGTTGGGGAAGACTGAACGATTTTGTGGGGACACACTGATCTACAACTATTTTTGTAAAGTCCATGACAACTGGTGTATTCACTCAGATCCACAGAGGAGTCCACTGACTCAAAGTGATCGTATATCCACTCCTCTGACTCCTGCGACCACCTCTTCAGTATCCTAATCTCTAGCCTTTGCCTGCATGCAGGTAGAAGGACAGCCAAGTGATCAGATTTCCTGAAGTGGTCTAATGTGTCACTTTTGCTGCAGCATCATACAGTATCTCAAGCGCCTGATTACAGTCAGCCAACGGTGGTGTGTACACTGCAGTCGGGATGACAGTGGAGAATTCTCTTGGCAAATAGAATGGTCAGCATTTGATCATAAGGTGTTCAAGCTTGGGTTAATAAAAGTACGACAAAATTGCCATTTAGGAAGACCACAGAGAGTTTATCATAAAACACACACCTCTACTTTTTGCAGTTCAGTCCATCACATGTATCAAGACGACTTCGGGCCTGATTGCTATATCTGACATACTCTGAGTAAGCCAGATTTTGGTAAAACACATAACATGACAATTACTCATTTCACTTCGATACAGCAACCTTGTCCTCAGGTCTTCAAGTTTGTTCTCCAGCAACCGCACATTTGTTAAGAAGATGCTGGGTAGCGGGTACCTCATCCCTTTGCATTTCAACCTGGCTTGGGGGTCCCATCCCCTCGCACCCACCTCACTTCTGGTCATGGCGATGAACCTTCGTCCACTTTAAGGTGTGACGAGTCCTTCAGAAGGTGGTGAAATCTGTAGGTCTTTAAGTTGATTTAAACGTATGTTTCTTAAAAGGAAATATACATGCTGCAGATTGCAGTGAGAGTAATTCAGAAGAGGTATATTAGGAAGTATTGTCCGTAGCCTGTAGTGTCCTGTTGTTCACTGGCGCAATCATGGCCATTCAGGTAATTAGAGATAGTGATTTTAGTTAGAATTTCGGATGGAAAAACTATTAACAGAGATACAAATACTTTAGAAATTACTTAACAGTTTTTGGCCTTCATGACCCAGGTGCATTAGTAACATGAAATATAATGCATTTAAGTTGATGTTATCTGTCCCTCTCAGAACTTTACAATTGAATTGATTGTGTGCTGCTTAATCAGTAATACAAGTTTTCCAGAATTTTGTATAATTAGCAAAATAGCAAATTTGAGCATTGAACAAGGTAAAATCTGTAGTGAAGCTTGTGGAGTTACTTTAAGATAGAAAGTAACTCCATAACATATGGCACAGTTTCAGTAGCAAAGAGTTATACAGTCCAATTTAGTGATTTAATTAGTAGATTTTAATTACATAGTAAACTTTAAGTTTGCTCGAATGAAAGATTGCTGCATTTTTTCTGATTAAAACAGATTTGCATGCAAGGCTCGATGAAGTATCTCATTTACCACCTTCAAATTCATACAAGCTTTTACAAAAGTGACTGTCGAATTTCCATGTGCTTCTGCTTCCTCAAGGGCAGTTACATAACCCCCTATAATTACTCTCAGACACAATCCAAAGATGATGCCTAATTTATGTTTTTAAACATCTTAAAGAGCAAATAAAAAATCAGATAACACTTTAACTTAAAAGTGCTTTACCAATACAGCCTTTATAGTGTTGTGTGATTGAAAATTGATATTTAACCCTGATTTAAGTGACAAACGCGTGGCTTGGGAAATCAGGCCCAACACTCTGCAGCAACGTGCACTAGTACAGGTCAGACACTTGATGCGAAGAACACACACAGAGTGATACAATGTCACTTGATGCAGCTGTGAGTCTTAAAGCAATATTCACACAATTGGTTTCAACTACTCCAGGCTGCTGGAGGCTGTCTGAGTCAGTAGTCTTCTGTATTTAAAGTGACATTGCCACATAACAAGACATCACCTTTGCCCTTTCTGTAGTAGGCCTACTGAGCATGGTACTTACCATGCAATGGAGGCAGGGCAGGAACCAATACAGGAGGAGAAGGACCCATGTCCAAAGACTCATTTTCTGCTCTCTGAGGAGTAATGTATCTGGTAGGGAATGCTTCAAAATCAGTAGAGACAGATCTGCCACAAAACCAAGCCTGGACTGTTCTGCCTGTGAAGGTCAACATCGCCATCACCTTGAACTTCCTGGGCTTCCCAACAGCAGCAGCAGATCTTTGCCACATTTTTGTTTCCTATAGGCTACTACATTAAAGAAGTATTAATACTTTCAACCCAAGAAACTTTATCTACTTTTCCTTTGGGATGCATAATGAAGCTGAGCATTCAGATTTACTTGCAGAAAAGGTTTATGAGGATGTTAACCCGAGGGGTTTTATTCCTTGGAACACAGGAGAATGAGGGGCTACCTCATAGAAGTGTTTAACCTTATGAGAGGCGTACAGATGAGGTAGATGGTAACCTAGGGTAGAGCAGCCAAAAACTAGGTTTAAGGTGAGAGGAGAAAGGTTTAAAAGGGACAAAGGGCAACTCTGTGTGATAACTATATGGTATGGGCTGCCAGAGGAAGTGGTTGAGGCAGGTACAATATTATCAGTTAAAAAGCTCTGGGATAGGCATATAGAGGAGTGGTGCTTGGAGGGATATGGGCTGAATGCAGTTCAGTGGGACTAGCTGGGTGGGCACAAGGGTTGGAATAGAGGGTCTGCATCAGAGACCCTGTGGGTTCAATTTCCAGCCTACTGATGCTTCAGGCAGTTCTGGGCTGCTTTCATTGAATGGACAGCTTGAGGTCGACCATGAGAAGAAATGTAACAGGAGTGGAAACATCTACCTTGTAGGTTTCCCACATGCATCTTAACTCTTTTAATTACATATAAACATTTCAATTTTTTAAAACTGGGATTTATTCAAGCCTAACATCAGTTTCAAAATGGTAATGCAGTCACGCACAAAATTCTGGAGGCAGCATCTATGGAGGGATGTAGTCAGTGGACCTTTTGGGCCAAGACCCTTCACCAGTCCTGATGAAGGTTCTTGGCCCAAAATGAGGACTGTTCATTTCCCTCCATAGGTGTGGCCTGACTTGCTGAATTCCTCTAGCATATTGTGTGTGTTGCTTGAGATTTCTAGCAGCTCAATAATATCTTGTGTATTAAAGCAATATTTACTGTAATTTACTTTTATCAAATGATTTGAAATAAACTTTCTTCACTAGAAACAATTGCAACTCAAAGGCAGCTAACAATAATTCTTTTTCTAATAATGTTCACAAATAATTATGCTATATTTAGCTGTTCCACAGCATATGATGACTGGGATTTTGTTATTTAGAGATACTGTGGCGACCCACTTTCTGCGCAGGCGAACCGGCTCACAAATAGCCAGCGCGTGGGGAGAGACTTTGGTAATGCACCTCTGACGTCATTTCTGCCCAGAGAGGGCAGGCACTAGGAATTAAATGCCAGCGCCACGAAGTTTGAATAAACTAGTCTCAAAACGACTTACCGACTGGGTGTCGTTATTTCAGCGCTGTGTGTAGCACATCGCTACATTGGTGACCCCGACGGTCCAAACGGGATTTGGACCAAAGATGACCGACTCTTCATCTGTTCATGCAGTTTCGCTAAAACTGCCGACTTTCTGGACGCTGCGACCACGCGTGTGGTTTAGCCAAGCAAAAGCCCGGTTCCAGATTCGGCAGATATCTTCTGATTCCACGCGTTACCATCACGTGGTGAGCACCCTTGACCAGGAGACGGCCGCCCAGGTTGCGGATATCATACAGTTTCCCCCGGAAGAACGCAAATATGAAGTTTTCAAAGCGCTGCTCATCGGGACCTTTGGCCTCTCACGGCGTGAGCGGGGTGCCCGCCTGCTTCACCTGGACGGTTTGGGAGACAGACTGCCATCAGCATTGATGAACGAGATGCTGTCCCTGGCTGACGGACACAAGCCCTGCCTCATTTTCGAGCAAGCGTTCCTGGAGCAACTGCCCGGGGACATACATCTGCTGCTGGCCGACGCAGATTTCAGTGACCCCCAGAAGGTGGCGGCCTGGGCAGACGTGCTGTGGAAAGCCAAGAGAGAGAGCGTGGCGTCCGTTGGTCAGATTACCAGGCCACGCGCCCAACAGCAGACCAGACCAGGCCCGGCAGGGGGGCGCACAAAACACAGAGGCAGGAGTGAGGAGGCCAGTGAACAGTGGTGTTTCTACCACCAGCGGTGGGGCACAAAAGCCCGCCGTTGTCACCTGCCCTGCCAGGGCCAGGGCCAGCAGCCGCTAATGACTATGGTGGCTGGCCACCAGGACAGCCTCTTGTACATCTGGGACAAACAGTCGGGACGCCGCTTCTTGGTCGACACCGGAGCGGAAATCAGCGTCTTGCCCCCGATGGGGTACGACACCCACAACAGGAAGCCAGGACCCACCCTGAGGGCCGCAAACGGCAGCACGATACGGACCTACGGCACCCACACAGTGCAGCTGCAGTTCGGCGCCAGCCGGTTCACGTGGGACTTCACACTGGCCATGGTGGCCCAACCACTCCTGGGGGCGGACTTCTTGCGAGCTCACAGCCTGCTGGTCGACTTGCAAGGGAAAAGACTGGTACATGCCGAGACTTTCCAGACGTTCTCCCTGGGTGAAGCCAAGTTGCCGACCCCACACCTGGACTCCATCACGCTGTCGGACAACGAATTCACCAGAATCCTGGTGGACTTTCCATCGATTCTGGCACCGCAGCTCACGGCAGCCATGCCCAGACACGGGGTACAGCACCACATCCCGACCCAGGGACCACCCCTCCACACCTGCGCACGAAGGCTCCCCCTGGAAAAGCTCCGCCTGGTGAAGGAGGAATTCAAGCAGATGGAGGAATTGGGGATCATACGGCAGTCCGACAGCCCATGGGCCTCCCCCCTGCACATGGTGCCCAAAGCAACAGGGGGCTGGAGACCATGCGGCGACTACCGCAGGCTGAACGAGGCTACAACACCGGACCGCTACCCTGTGCCGCACATTCAGGATCTTGCAGCAAACCTGCACAGCGCACGGATCTTCTCCAAGGTGGACCTCGTCCGGGGATACCATCAAATCCCGATGCATCCTGACGACATCCCCAAAACGGCACTCATCACCCCTTTCGGCCTTTTCGAGGTCCTCCGCATGCCGTTCGGCCTAAAGAATGCCGCACAGACGTTTCAGCGGTTAATGGACGCGGTGGGACGTGACCTGGACTTCGCTTTCATCTATTTGGATGACATCCTTATAGCCAGCAGCAGTCGTCAGGAGCATCTGTCCCACCTCCGTCAACTCTACGCCTGACTGAGTGAATACGGCCTGACAATCAACCCGGCCAAATGCCAGTTCGGGCTCGACACCATTGACTTCCTGGGCCACAGGATTACTAAAGATGGGGCAACCCCTCTGCCCTCTAAGGTAGACGCAGTCCGCCATTTCCCCCGACCCAACACAATCAAAGGTCTTTTGGAATTCGTGGGTATGGTAGATTTCTACCACCGTTTCCTCCCTTCAGCTGCCTGAATCATGCGCCCCCTATTCGCCCTGATGTCGGGTAAGGGCAAGGACATTACCTGGGACGAGGAGTCCGCCACTGCTTTCATTAAAACGAAAGAAGCCTTGGCAAATGCCGCGATGCTAGTGTGCCCCAGAATGGACGTCCCTACCGCCCTCACAGTGGATGCATCTAACACGGCAGTCGGTCGGGTGCTGGAACAACTCATCGAGGGTCGCTGGCAACCCCTGGCGTTTTTCAGCAAACACCTACGACCACTCAAGCTCAAATACAGTGCTTTCGACCGGGAATTGTTGGTGCTATACCTGGCAATCCGGCATTTCAGGTACTTCTTGGAAGGTAGGCCCTTCACCACGTTCACGGACGACAAACCATTGACCTTTGCGTTCACGAAGGTGTCCGATCCCTGGTCGGTTCGCCAGCAGCGACATCTGTCCTACATCTCGGAGTACACGATGGATATCCAGCACGTCTCGGGAAAGGACAACGTCGTGGTGGACGCACTCTCCAGACCAGCTGTCCAGGCCCTGTTCCTGGGGGTGGACTATGCAGCACTGGCAGAGGCGCAGCAGGCAGACGACAAGATGCCCAGCTACAGGACCGCAGTCTCGGGTTTGCAGCTACAGGACTTTCTCGTAGGCCCAGGTGAGAGGACCCTCCTGTGCGACGTGGCTACTGGCCAAACTCGCCCCATCATCCCAGCAGCCTGGAGGCGGTGGGTTTTCAACTCCATACACGGTTTGGTGCACCCATCTATCAGGACAACCATCCGACTGGTCTCCAGCAAGTTCGCGTGGCACGGACTTCACAAGCAGGTCAGTGAATGGGCCAGAACGTGCACGTAGTGCCAAACAGCCAAAGTGCAGCGGCACACTAAAGCCCCGCCACAGCAGCTTGAACCCACCCACCGGAGGTTCGACCACATTAGTGTGGATATCGTGGGCCCCCTACCAGTGTCCTGAGGAGGGCGGTACCTCCTAATGGTGGTAGACCGGTTCACGAGGTGGCCAGAGGCGGTCCCGCTCACTGACACATCTGCTGATTCCTGCGCCTGAGCACTGATTGCAACCTGGGTAGCACGCTTCGGGGTACCGGCCCACATTACCTCCGACAGAGGCGCCCAGTTCACCTCCAGCCTGTGGTCGGCTGTGGCCAGCCTGTTGGGAACGCAGCTGCACCACACCACTGCCTACCACCCACAGTCGAACGGACTGGTGGAACGCTTCCACCGTCACTTGAAGTCGGCTCTCATGGCCTGCCTGAGAGGATCTAACTGGGAGGACGAGCTTCCCTGGGTCCTGCTTGGAATTCGTACAGCGCCCAAAGATCATTTGCACGCCTCGTCGGCCGAGTTGGTGTACGGCGCGCCCCTGGCCGTCCCTGGGGAGTTCATACCAGCCCCAAGGGGGCAAGAGGAAGAACCCGCAGCAGTCCTGGACAGACTACACGAAAGGCTCGGCAACCTGGCTCCCGTACCAACTTCACAGCACGGACTGACCCCGACCCATGTACCCAAAGAACTACAAAACTGTAAGTTTGTGTTTTTACGAAGGGGCGGACACCGGGCACCGCTACAGCGGCCGTACGAGGGGCCGTTCAGGGTGATCAACAACAACGGGTCCACGTACTTTCTGGACATTGGGGGGAAAGAGAAGGTTTTCATGGTGGACTGCCTCAAACCAGCCCATGTGGACTTGGCGCAGCCGGTCGAGGTTCAGGCACCGCGGCACAGAGACAGACCTCCCAAACAGAGGCTGATCCAGACTGAGGACGTTGGGGGGTGTATCGCCGGTTCTGGGGGGGGGGGGGGGGGGGGTTATGTGGCGACCCACTTTCTGCACAGGCGAACCGGCTCACAAATAGCCAGCGCGCGAGGAGAGACATTGGTAATGCACCTCTGACGTCATTTCCACCCGGAGAGGGCAGGCACTAGGGATTAAATGCCAGCGCCGCGAAGTTTGAATAAACTAGTCTCGAAACGACTTACCGACTGCGCATCGTTATTTCAGCGCTGTGTGTAGCACATCGCTACATTACTATACATAGTTTTTTCCAATCTGAACATGAAACATAACAGTTTGACCATAACAACAACACACATAAAATGCTGGTGGAACACAGCAGGCCAGGCAGCATCTATAGGGAGAAGCGCTGTCAACGTTTCGGGCCGAGACCCTTCGTCAGGAAGAGTCCGAAAAAGCAGGATCTCCCAGTGGCCACGCATTTTAATTCCATGTCCCATTCCCATTCTGATATGTCTATCCATGGCCTCCTCTATTGTCAAAATGAATCCAAACTCATGTTGGAGGAACAACACCTTATATACCGGCTGGGTAGCCTCCAACCTGATGGCATGAACATTGACTTCTCTAACTTCCGTTAATGCCCCTCCTCCCCTTCTTACCCCATCCCTGACATATTTAGTTGTTTGCCTGTTCTCCATCTCCCTCTGGTGCTCCCCTCCCCCTTTCTTTCTCCCGAAGCCTCCCGTCCCATGATCCTTTCCCTTCTCCAGCTCTGTATCACTTTCGCATTTCTCTCTCCCCCCACTACTTTCAAATCTCTTACTATCTTTCCTTTCGGTTAGTCCCGACGAAGGGTCTCGGCCCGAAACGTTGACAGCGCTTCTCCCTATAGATGCTGCCTGGCCTGCTGTGTTCCACCAGCATTTTGTGTATGTTGTTGTTTGAATTTCCAGCATCTGCAGATTTCTTCGTGTTTGACCATAGTTTGGACATTGGCTTATTTATGTGACTAAGTAACAAATGGCTTTGTGGCAATTTTAAAAGTATGCACATTGTACAAAGAGGAGAAAGAACGATCGAGTGTCTAAGAAACTTTTAATTTTTATAGTGATATTTTGCGATTTATACTTAGGACCATTGATAATATGGGCCAATTTGATACTTTATTTGGTGCATTTTGCATTAAAGTAACAGTGTTGCAATCACTCACTGCAAAAGGGATCAAATGCTGTCCAACTTCTTACAGAGAAATTAAAACAAGCTTATTATAGCCAACAGGACATTACGCAGCCTGACTAAAATGGACTTCTTCACAGTCACTTCAGAGTACCTGCACAAATGCACCATATGAGTAATTATTATTAGGTATAAAAGATGTTAAGAACTGAATGTCCGATAGCAGAATGGTTACATTCCCAAGGAATAAATCTACCCTATCCTGTATTTCTACTAGACATGGCGATTTCTTGGTTTAAACTCATTCATGTGACTTTCTTGCATTATAGCTTCTCCTGAAAATATTCAAACTGTACAGCATCTATCTCAATAAAATTTAATCGTGAATAGTTTCAAGAAAAGAATAGAAAAAAAAAGAGAAAAGAATCCTTCATTGGATTCAAACCTGTATTCTACATCCTAAATAGAAAGTTAAAATTGAAAGCTTTTGCCAAACACCACCCCTTGTACAGCAACTTCTCGATTTTTCAACAATGAAAATGGTCACCTCAGTGTTTAGACTAATTCATGTCATCCAATCTGTCCACTGATCTCAATATTCTAAGGAACTAGATGGATTTTACAGCAGCAAACCAATGTATATCTTGATTGGGGGCTCCTACTACAAATTTCAAAAATGCCATTGGCCATGATCTCAGGCAGAATTGAATGAATAGTGCTCTTTTCTGCCTAGAGTCATGATATTGTCAGATTGGATGGCTGGAGGAGGTGGGAGGTGGGTGGTGGGGAGGTAAGTAGGGAAATGGGTCAGCAGGAGGATGAGAGCAGAGGCTGTAAGGAATGTTACTGCTGAGATGGGCGTTTTGGAAGGGGGATTTTGCAGTGAGTGATTGCAACACTGTTACTTTAATGCAAAATGCACCAAATAAAGTATCAAATTGGCCCATATTATCAATGGTCCTAAGTATAAATCGCAAAATATCACTATAAAAATTAAAAGTTTCTTAGACACTCGATCATTGCTTCGAAGCAAGGTAGTTAGAATTATGTAACTGAAGCATATTGTCCTTTCTGGAACAATTTTGTTTAAGTCCTGTATTCCTTCAAAATGAGCACTGCCAAGGAAATGATGTGACCCCTGGTGCAACTGACACAGAAATCTATCAGGGGTCCAAGGAAGAGCTCGGAAATGTTTCCAGTCCTGCCGAAGGGTTTTGGCCCAAAATGTCGACTGTACTCTTTTCCATAGATGCTGCCTGGCCTGCTGAGTTCCTCCAGCATTTTGTGTGTGTTGCTGGGTTTCCAGCATCTGCAGATTTTCTCTTGTTTGTGATTGGAAATAATTTTATCACAGTTTATTCCAGGTTAAGTCGATTCTTAATTGTAAAAGAATTGCATGCTACATGGATGAATTTCTAGTCTACTGTTTGATTGATCAATAGCAAATCTGCCAGGTATACTTACATGATTATTGTTGAATCTCCTAAGGCATTACTTACTAACAGAAGTGAAAGTGAGAAGTCCCTGATGAATTCAGTAGAATCTTACCCTGACAAATACTTATAAAACAACAAATTTACTAAACATTAGATAACAGGGAAGTAGTAACAATAGAAGTGACGATTAAGAAACATATGGCATGAGAAAAACATTGAATGACAATTTAAAGCATAACTTACAGTGAATTAGGAGCTCAGATACATTTGGGATAGTGACCATAATAAATTCTGCAAACTAGTTGTGATTATGTACTAAATATTCCAGATTATTAACCCTTAAGATAAAACAGAGAAAATGGAAGGGGAAGAAGGGAAGCTTTATTGCTTATATACTCCATTGCAGCATTAGCAAGGAAGGGGAAGCAATTAGTAAAGAAACTGTAGTTAGAACTGATGCGTAAGATAGTAAACTGTAAATGGTATATCTGCAGCCCTGTAATCATTAATGAAGCAGCAGCATTAATTCAAAGATTAGAGATGATTGCTGAAAAAGTAAAAATATTTTAGTTGGAGACTTTAGTCAAAAAAAATGGGAGGAGTCCCTCAAGTGAAAATGATATTGAATTTCCTGAGCAGCTTACGATAGTGGAACCAATGAGAAGGCAGACCATATAGAACCAAGTAATAAGCATTGAACCTGGCTTTGTTAATAATCCATTTGTGAGGGGAATAGATTTAAAGTTTTCATAATATGTATTCCTCAAAATAAAAGATGATGAGATTGTGCCTTTTCAGGTTTTTGAAAGAATGTGTTGCCGTAGATAGGGAATTTTTCCATTGGTAGTAAAATTTGGAACAGGAGAATATACAAAGAAAATCAAGGAAGATGAGGGCCATGGACGGGCTGGAAAAAGAGCATCTGCAAGATTCCCTTCGACACACATACCATTGTGACATGGAAGTATATCATTATTCCTTCATTAGTGCTAAGACTGAATTCTGGAACTTTCTACCAGACAAAATTGTGGGAACAGCTTCACCAGAAAAATCTATGTCATTTCAGTACGAATCAACAGCTTCTTAAGGGCATCGTCCAAATGAATAGAGAAAAAAGTAATGACAGGTGTATGATCATCTAAGGTTTAAATATTATGATTAAGTATATCATTATTGTCAACATTACAAAAAGTTGTTAACTTTCGATCGAAGTATGGATGCTGAAGGAACTGGAAATGAAGGGGAGTATCTCTAGTTATATTAAATTATTAAATGGAATGCCCCCTTTATTCAAACTCAGTCTCTGGAAAATTACTCCCACAGTGCTTGAACTGTCTGGTTATCAATCACCATTACATGAGACAGTGGATTTGACTGAGGATGATCCAAAGCTGATATGAAAGCAAGCAGCATTTAATTATCTGAGATTGATCAATAGTTCAGAATGACTTTTAAAATGGAAACAGTTAGATTGAGAATCACAGCTTTAACAACAGATGGAAATGATCTTTTACTGTTGTGCTTTTACTAAGTATTGTCAATTGTTAAAACTCTCATAAAGTGAAAGACTCTTATCATTGCATAAACACTGCAAATAGGTCAATAAAGTAAGCAAGAATTAGCTCAGTAAGGAAGATAATTCCACAATCAAAGTCAAATTGTTGTTTGCTTATTAGATAATTCTGAAGCTGTGAGACACATTATGCTCAAAAATAAACAGAGATCTATTATTATTATATATTAAGGTATATTTGGACTTATACATGTGCAAACTTTCAACTAAATGACAGTTTTCAGAGATCTAATCTTTCACAGGGTTAAAAATGAGCAAAAGAATGACCACGTTAGGGTCTCTGGATCAGACTGTGGCAAGAAATAGTCTGTTTTCAATTACACTGATGACTAGGTGATGGATGTATAAGATTTACCAAGTGCCACAGTCAATAATGTGTTGGGGTCACATCCCTATAAAAATCAGTCAGTCTTTTCTAAAATTCAACTCCTTTTCTCTTCAATATTTCCCCTGTTTCATTTGGAAATGTGGAGCAGTTTTTAACATCAGCTAAAAGTAACACTTCCTTGAAAATGGAAGTCTAGGAATACTACTGCACTTGTGGAAAAAAATGACTGCAATGGCAGAGCTCTACTTTCAAGTACTCTATTTTTATTTGGAATAATAAATAAAATGGTTAAAATAAAATTATAACTAGCTAATCCATATGAAAAGCAGCATATGGCAATAAGCTTAAAGAGTGGATTGTGAGGCTCAAATATCAGTGGGAGATACAGTTTTCAAATCATGGGCAATTGTATCCGTGTTGTGGGAGGAGGAAGCAGTTCCGCTGGATTGGAGTTCCCTTGAGCCAGGATAGAACTGAATGAACTGAACAAGTAATTTGGGTTGTGGTCACAACATTAAATTAAATAGTGGGAGGGGTCAGATGAGGAAAAAACTTGAGGAAGCTGCAGAAAAAAACTTGACAGTGAGGGAAAGCAAACTGATAACCAGACTGTAAAAGGAAGAGACAAAGCATAAACGTGTAACAATAGATTCCCAATTAGAGTCAGTGTGGGCAACAATGTTAAAAAGACAAAACTGAAGGTACTTTATCAGAATATTCAAGATTCAAGATCTATTTATTATCAAAGAATGTATATTATATAACCTTGAGATTTGCTCGTTCCCAAGTAGTCAAAGCAAGAAATCTGAAATAACCCAATGTAAAGAAAAAAATAAGACCCACACTCGATGCGCAAGAGAAAGATTAAAAAAACACAAATCATGCAAACAACTGAGGTGAACAACAGCTTTCTGAACTAAAAATGAGTCCTCTGATCCAAACCCAGAATAGGCCCAAAGCCTCACTTATCAGTTCAACGTATTAGCAGCATGGAGCACAGCTGCTGGGGCAGTCTCATAGCCTCAGTGGCATGGAGATGACCATCGCAGAGAACAAGCGAAATCAGCTTCTGTCCCAAGCAATTCCCTGTCTTTTCAGTTTATCTGGGTGTGGTGAACTACATATACCTGTCTGGACACACCCCCTGCTGACTGCTGCTGTGGCTCCTCCCACAGACCCCGGTATAAAGGTGATTGAGGTCTGAGTCCGGCCTCTCTGTCTCCAGGATGTAGTATGATGGTCAACCACTGCTTGTTCCTTCTTCCAGTCAATAAAAGCTAATATCTCGCCTTTACGTCTCAGAGAGAGTTATTGATGGTGCATCAATTTTATTGACTGGAAGTTTTAAAACATGGAAACCGTTTTACGTCCGGAAAGATTGGATTTGGACCCCCAAGACTCAGAAGCAGCTCTTGCCTTTGAACTCTGGCTTGCATGCTTCCAATCATACTTGGAGGAGGTTCGTGCAACTGACCCCGCTGTTATGCACCGAATTCTCCTCTTGAGGGTCACCCCAAAAGTTTACTCTTTTATCAGGGACTGCCAAATCTGCGCTGAGTGCAAACCGCACTTCTACCGTCCTGAAAAGGCGCAACTTATCAAGGCCACCCGACCCTTTTGAGTGACTGAGTGTTGACTTTAAGGGCCCCCTTCCCTCCACCGACCGCAATGTCTATTTTCTCAACATTATCGACGAGTACTCGCGGTTCCCCTTTGCCATCCCCTGCCCCGACATCACTACCACGTCCGTCACAAAAGCCCTGCGCCAGCTCTTCACTCTGTTCGGATATCCCTGCTATATCCACAGTGATAGAGGGTCCTCCTTTATGAGTGACGAGCTGCGCCAGTACCTGCTAGCTAGGGGCATTGCTACTAGTAGGACCACGAGTTATAATCCCCGGGGAAATGGACAGGTGGAGAGGGAGAATGCCACAGTGTGGAAGGCCACACTTTTAGCCCTTAAGTCAAAAGGGTTGCCGGTCTCTCGATGGCAGGAGGTCCTCCCTGAGGCACTCCACTCCATCCGCTCCCTGTTATGTACATCCACCAATGCCACCCCTCACGAGCGCCTATTCTCTTTTCCCAGGAAGTCTGTCACTGGGACCACCCTACCAGCTTGGCTGACGTCCCCGGGGCCAGTGCTGCTCCGGAAACATGTGAGGAGTAATAAATACTCCCCGCTGGTCGAGAGGGTTCACCTTCTACATGCGAACCCCCAGTATGCCCACGTGGTCTTACCTGATGGGCAGGAGGACATGGTCTCCGTCCGCGACCTGGCGCCCCCAGGAGCAGCAGACCACTACCCCGAACACTCCACGGTAACTATGAACCCTGTACCCGAGGTGACACTGCGCACACCGAGCCCTACACAGACTCCTCACGACACTCATATACCGGGCGTCTCGTACGCGTATATACCAGGCGCCTCGCACACGCGTGAGGGATCACTGACGCCTAGTGGGCTGACACCTCCAGTTAGGCCGGAACCAGCACAACCACCTTCTCTGGTGCAATCACCACTGGCACCTGTGCAATCACCACCTCCGGCACCTGTGCAATCACCACCAGCACCTGTGCAATCACCACCACCGGCACCTGTGCCATCACCACCACCGGCACCTGTGCAATCACCACCACCGGCATCTGTGCAATCACCACCACCGGCACCTGTGCAATCACCACCAGCACCTGTGCAATCACCACCACCGGCACCTGTGCAATCACCACCTCCCGCACCTGTGCAATCACCACCACCAGCATCTGTGCAATCACCACCACCGGCACCTGTGCAATCACCACCTCCGGCACCTGTGCAATCACCACCAGCACCTGTGCAATCACCACCACCGGCACCTGTGCAATCACCACCTCCGGCACCTGTGCAATCACCACCAGCACCTGTGCAATCACCACCACCGGCACCTGTGCAATCACCACCAGCACCTGTGCAATCACCACCACCGGCACCTGTGCAATCACCACCAGCACCTGTGCAATCACCACCAGCACCTGTGCAATCACCACCACCGGCACCTGTGTAATCACCACCACCGGCACCTGTGCAATCACAGCCAGTGCTACGTAGATCGCAGCGACAGATTCGACCTCCTGATAGACTTAACCTGTAAATATACTTGTAAGAAACTTCGCCCCATGGGGACTCTCTTTTAAAACAAAGGGGGGGGGGGTGAATGTGGTGAACTACATATACCTGTCTGGACACGCCCCTTGCTGACTGCTCCTGTGGCTCCTCCCACAGACCCCTGTATAAAGGCGATTGAGGTCTGAGCCCGGCCTCTCTGTCTCCAGGATGTAGTATGGTGGTCAACCACTGCTTGTTCCTTCTTCCAGTCAATAAAAGCCGATATCTCGCCTTTACGTCTCAGACAGAGTTATTGATGGTGCATCACTGGGCCAGCGCTTAAATTGACCTAATGACGGAACAGCAAAAGGCTCCAGTGGCCTGGAGAGTCCAGTGAAGATCCCAGAGAGCAAGTGAAATCGATCTCACCTCGCATTTGGGCCGGCGTTTTAATTGTCTGAACAGCATATCATACCTCGCACTGGAACCCTGTCATACCACCCCACCCAGATTCTGTCGCCCAGCCCAATGCTGTACTTAAGCTCTTCAGATCAGCTTGGGATCCGGAGTGATCCATCCTCACACAGGGGCCAGCTACAAGGGCGTCGGTACTCCATCTGTAACACACCGTCTTGGCTCATCCCCCAAATTCAGCCTGCCATCACTCGCCCCTTCACTGTTTGCAACAATAACACAAAAGGAAAAGTATTTTGAGTGGTGTTTTTAGTCAGATTACTTATCTTTTTGACGTTTGGTAGCACCATCTTAATTGGAAGAGAAATGCACAATATTCTGAATCACATAGAAAATATGATGGCAATAAATAGAAATAAATATGCATAATCCAAAAAATATTTCAGAGATGGGGTTGTAAAGTGACCAAGACTGGTAATAAAATATTCCAGGATAGTTATACATGAGAGGAGATACACAAAATGGAAAAGGGAGAAGGGTAGTCTTGAAGATAAAGGAAGGAATATAAGCACCAGAAAGGATCTAGGTTTGGAATCAAGCAGCAAAAACTATTTGAATGGTGCTAGGTAACAGATGGAGAGAGCAAACATTGCTTGGAGTTGTTCATAGGCCACCATACCAGAACAATAAAAATCTAAAGGCAGTACTCATTTAATAAGGCAGTATGATAATCACTGGTGGACTTCAATTGATATATAAATTCAGAACATCAAACTAGAAATAACACTTTGGAGAACAAGACAGTAAACTATACATGCAATTGTTTTATAGAGAACTATTTTGTGTATAATCTATGTAGGATCTAGTAGGGGTTTGTAAAATGACAAAGGCATGTTAATATCTTGAAGAAAAGGAGCCTCAAAGAAGATAATTTTTGGGTTGGTCAGAGTCATAGAACATAGAAATCTATAGCATATTACAGACCCTTCAACCCACAATGTTGTGCTGACCTACTCTAGAAACTGCCTAGAATTACCCCACCACATTGCCCTCTATTATTCTAAGCTCCATTTACCTATGTAGCCTCTTAAAATACCCTATTGTATCCGCCTCTACCACTGTCACTGGCAGAGCATTGTATGCACCAGCACTCCCTGTGTAATAATCTTACCTCGAACATCCCACTTGTACCTACTTCCAAGCACCTTAAAACATGCAATTGTTATAACTATGCCCCCTCAGGTTAGCCATTTCAGCCCTGGGAAAAAGCCTCCGGTTATCTACACAATCAATGCCCCTCGTTATCTTATACACCCCAGTCGGGTCACCTCTCATCTGCTGTCTTTCCAAAGAAAAAAGGCCAAGTTCACTCAACCTCATAAGGCATGCTCTCCAATCCAGGCAACATCTTTGTAAATCTCCTCTGCACTCTTTCTGGGGAAACCATGTTTGAGTTTTCTTTTGAAGTTGTAACAGCAGAATAGATAAATGTGATCAATGGATGTAGTACTCTGGATCCTTGAGAAGACCTTTGATAAGGTGCCACAAAGACTTGTAAATAAAATTGAAGTTCTTGGGATTGACACAATATATTGGGATGGATACTCAATCCGTGCCATTACAATAGTGGCATGGATTGAGTACTTGTTAACAGAAGAAAATAGGAAGTAGTTTTTTTATGTGGAGCACTGGGTACTGAGGGAATCAGTGCTGGGTCACAGCTGGTCACAACCTATATCAATAACTTAGATAATGTCAAATTTGTTTATGATACGAAATTGGGTAAGAGTGTAGAGTTTGAGGAGGACGCAAAGAGCCCTCAAAGGAATATGAGCAAGTAGGCGAATAGGCAAGGAGAAGATAGATAAAAAATAATTTGGTAGAATGTGAAATTCTGTACAAAAAATAGAAAAGCAAAGCATTTTTACATGGTGCGATTAAAAAAATAGTACAGCAAAGAATTACATGACTAAGTGCAAGGGGCGAGAACTGCTTAGGATGTAACTCTTTGAAAGATGCACTCTGTCAAGACACAAATAGACAGATGTGTACTGGCAATTGCTCATGAACTGTAGAAGCTGACATGAAACTGCTGCCCTATTTTAATGAAAAGAGAAGTTATGCAAAACAGATGGGCAATCACTTTACCGCCCAAGTGGTGAAGGTGAAAATTAACTCCCTCCCCCACCAACTTCCACAACCATGAGATATCACCAAATTATAGCAGTCTTGAGACAGGATGAAGTTGGCGTTTAAAAATACTGACAGTGCTTTTACAAACAATTTTGTAATTCCCACATTATTATTGGAATATTAACACAAATTTACTCCATATATTACGGTATAGCTGCTTATCGCACATGTATTTATTTTTATTAAACTTTTCAACAACATTTCCAATTTGTGAGATGCCAGGTACTATCAATTCAGTTCAACATCAGGAAGAATGACACACAAAACAGGCACACTGATTTTCCATTAGCGAGACTACCATGAAAACAATTAGTTTTGAAGAATAATACTTTAGTTAAAAGTAGACTGTAAGTGATTTTGAAACACCTCTATACAAGCCGTGGGTTAGGAGAATTTTGCCTAAAGACTTGTGCCTTAGCTCTCATAAGCACCAGTCACTGTAAACACTGAGGAATAATATTTACTGAAAGATACCAACAAGATCCTGAGAGGCAGGAGGAGAACTTCTTAAAAAAAGCACATTGTATGAACAATTATTTCACTCCTTACTTTCTCAATAATTCACATGGACATTTGCCTTTATCTCCCTCCGATACTTTGGAGGTAACAACACCAACACAACTTTTATTCATATAGAATCTTTAATCTTATAAAATATTCCCAGGTACTTCAATTGAATGTTGCCTGAGCTACACAACGAGCTGTTACTGTATGTAGTAGAATTCATACAGCAATTCATAAATGAAAAGGGAAGTACAGAGGTGGAGAGGTTTAAGGAACATTTCAGAGTCAGGACTTTGGCACCTGAAGTTATGGCTACAGATAATGGAGTACTTAGAATCGGTAAATTGTAAAGCAACAGGAAAATGAGTAGGACATTTATCCCTCAAACTTGTTCTGAAATTCAATACGTAGTGTGACCTAACACCATACAACTAGCCATATCACTTATTTCTTTTAGATAACAAAAATCTTTACCCCATACTTAATTATTGATTTTGCATCAATGGGTATTTGCAATGGGTTGTTTTGAACTTCTGCTTTCACTGTTAGGACATCCAACTAAGTTTCAGACATTGTCTACTTCTGCCCAGAAATAATTAATTCCTACTCACATCAGTTCCATTAACTTGTTGAAAAATTCAGTCCAATGACCTCTTACAAAAATACAACACAAATTTATGTAAATGCAGCTCATAATTTAACTATTATGCTGTGATACAGGTTTTGTTTTTCTGAGTTTACACTGCATTCTTACCAAAAACAGAACAACTTACTCAAAGACCAGTTGGAATTAGCCTTACACAAAACTTTGACAGCTGTTTTACATCAGTCCCTTTCAAACAACATAGCATGATCACAATTAGTAAAATATTCAGATACCATTACATAGTTGACTAAACCCAAAGGAGATGGTCCAGTTTCTTGTAACTTTGCAAGATTAGTTAAATTTGTAGAGAAAATGCATCAAAGTAAACATCAAAGCATTACCAATAGAACAGCTTCCTCCCCTCTACCGTCCAATTTCTAAATGGACATTGAACCCATGAACACTACCCACAACATTTTTTTTATTTCTGTTTTATTTTGCACTACTTATTTTTAACATAATGATGCCTTGTGCAGGAAGGCACAGAGTCGACTGTACTTCCTTAGAAGGTTGGCGTCATTCAAGGTCTGCAGTGAAATGCTGAAGATGTTCTATAGGTCAGTTGTGGAGAGCGCCCTCTTCTTTGTGGTGGCGTGTTGGGGAGGCAGCATTAAGAAGAGGGACGCCTCACGTCTTAATAAGCTGGTAAGGAAGGCGGGCTCTGTCGTGGGCAAAGTACTGGAGAGTATAACATCGGTAGCTGAGCGAAGGGCGCTGAGTAGGCTACGGTCAATTATGGAAAACCCTGAACATCCTCTACATAGCACCATCCAGAGACAGAGAAGCAGTTTCAGCGACAGGTTGCTATCGATGCAATGCTCCTCAGACAGGATGAAGAGGTCAATACTCCCCAATGCCATTAGGCTTTACAATTCAACCGCCAGGAGTAAGATATGTTAAAGTGCCGGGGTTGATTGTATTTAATGTATTTAAGTAAACTACTTAAGAACTTTTTAAAAGCTATTATTAATGCTTTTTGAGAGAGTGATTTAGATGCATATCATATTTTTACTGAGTTAAGTATTGTATGTAATTAGTTTTGCTACAACAAGTGTATGGGACATTGGAAAAAATGTTGAATTTCCCCATGGGGATGAATAAAGTATCTATCTATCTATCTAATTATTTACTAGACATATATATACTTACTGTATATTTCTCTATATCTATTTATCGTGCATTTCATTGTACTGCTGCCGTAAAGTTAGCAAATTTCTTGACACATGCCAGCGATATTACACTTGATTCTGATAGATAATAAATTCCACACACAAGTAAACAGACATTGCATACAGTGGAACTACCATTCAAATAGCCAAACAGCAAATGTAATGGTCACTGATACAAGTTAATGAAGTACTTTATTGCTTAATTTTTTTAGGCTCCTCCTGGGCCCTCAAATAGAATTGTTTGGGTTAATTGTTGACTTCTGTAGCTCTCCCGACTTCACCCCCAATTCTGTACATCTCTTCTCGCTAACTAGTGCTATCTCAGAGCACCAGTTAGGCACTTGCAGTTCACAACTAGCCTAAAGACAAGACTTGTGTCATAAAATAACTGGGGCTCTCAGCATTAATAATGAGTGGTTGTGGGACCAATCTCCTACTGGTTTTCTTAAATGATGTGAAAGGTTTTCTCCTGTAATTCAAACTTCTGCGTTTCTAGTGAGACTGTTAATACCACGAAGCAAGCTTTAGTTCATTCTTTAAGTGAAAGGAATGATGATAAAATACTAAAATCGTTTTGCAAATGAATACCCAACATACAATCTTCACAGCATGAGGTTTAGCAGAGCAGTAAATGTCAAAAATATCTACACTTCCCATAGTTTGTTGCCCAGGTAATTCTATATAAATGTCTCAGAGGCAGTGAACATGCCAGTTCCTCAGTGAATCTAAACAATAATGAACCATTTACTGCAATAAATCATATGCTCCAATGATACTGTACATTAATGTATGTTTGAAAGCTTGACTCTGCAATCAGGCAGCATCACTAGTCCATAAAGCTGGATGTGATTATCTTTTGATGAGTTGCTCTTAATGAATCACAAGGCACAGGTGCATAGTGAATGTGAGTTATTGATTCACTGTGAAACTGCTGGTATGAGCAGCAAAAAAAATCACAAATGTAAGGTTTATTTTCTGATCACATTCATCAAATAAACAGGTGGAACTCAGGCAGACACCATTAAAACATTAGGAAAGACCTAAATTGATGTATCTGGGTAATTTATACACCACATATATTTATGCTCATATAATCAAAACAGAACTAAGTAGCTCCCATAGGAATATCTGTATTGTTTAAGTCAAGAATGGGAGCATCAAGCCAACATGTGTCCAATTTCTCGCAATTCTGCCTCCTGGACCACTGAATAATAACCACAACTGTTGGAATGAAATAACCCCACTACACATTTAACTTTGATTATTATTTTAGATCTATTTTAGTGCATTGCAAGAAGATTAATTAATCATTTCATGGATAAATGCCTTTTAAGGAAGATGCTCATAATGTATGATAAAATTAATTGGTCAACTGGAAACCAATGTTTAAATCTAAACAAAGCAGGCTAAAGTGTTCAAGCTGGCTATGGTAGATTGGAAATCACATTAAAAACATGATAGTTAATCTGAAAGGGATAACATTTAAA
The DNA here is from genome assembly GCF_048418815.1 of Hemitrygon akajei. NCBI lineage: Eukaryota > Metazoa > Chordata > Chondrichthyes > Myliobatiformes > Dasyatidae > Hemitrygon > Hemitrygon akajei. Next base: position 50,009,949 of record NC_133133.1, on the reverse strand, counting down.
AAGGTTATAGAGGTCAGAGTCAGTATACACTTTACATGGTACCCCCAGGTCATGGTCTCGTGCTGCTATAACCCATGCACTTCACGTTTCAATACGATATGCATTCAGAGATGCTCTTCAGCACAGTTCTGTTGTAACACATGGCTATATGAGTTACCGTTGCCTTCTTGTCAGCTTGAAACAGTCTGGCCATTCTCCTCTGACCTCTCTCATTATCAAAGTGTTTTTGCTCACAGAACTGCTGCTCACTGGATGTGTTCTTTTGTTTTTTGCACCATTCTCTGTAAACTCCAGAGACTATTGTGTGTGAAGATCCCAGGAGATCATGAGTTTCTGAGATACTCAAACCATTCCATCTGGAACCAACAATCACTGCATGGTCAAAACCACTTAGATCAAATTTCTTTCCCTATTCTGATGTTTGGTGTGAACCTCTTGACCATGAATGCAAGCTTTAATGCATTGAGTTGCTGCCACACGGTTGGCTGATTAGATATATATATTAATGAGCAGGTGTTCAGGTGTACCTAATAAAGTGACCACTGAGCGGCTTTCCATTTATACTCAACCTGTAAGATAGTATAGAGCAGTTAAAGATAGAAAGGACATCAAACATGATCAGGAAAGTTTCAGAATTCCAGAAAGGATAGTCGAGAAATTGAGATGGAAATTTAAGGTAGAATACAAAAGCAAAGAGATCCTTTACAAATTGAGATGGGAATATTTATACTGTGGATGGAGGAAGGGCAGAGAAACTAATGAAATACTTTATGACTACCTTCACAGTAGAAGACACAGAAAACTAGGAAAAAATGGACAATAACAGATCAAAAGTGAATGAAGGATCAAAAGAAATTATCAATAGTTGAAGAATAGTTCTGGAGAACTGAAAGGAACTGAAGGCCAACAAAATTGGTGACTACTATTTCAAACTTTTGAAAGATTTGATGTAGATGGTTATGAGCTGATTGTCATCTTCACTCATTCCATAGGTTCTACAGATACAACAGATAGCAAATTCAATGTTATCATTTCAGGAAGGAGGAAGGAAATAATAGATTAGTTACTGTGACATCAGAAAGTAAAGGAAATGCCAGAATCTATTATTAAAGAAATGACAATGTATTTGGAAAATAACAGGATGGGCAGAGTGAACAAGTATTTATGAAATGGAAAGCAAGGATGACAAATCTTATAGAGTTTGTAGTGAACTGAAAGGCCAAGGGAACAGTAGAGGATACAGTATTTCTGAATTTTCAGAAGGACTTCAAATAAATTGCTACACAGGTTTTTAAATAAAATTTGGACACATGGATTGTAGACAATCTTACTCTGACTCCTCATCTTTTTTTCTCCAGTCCTGATGAAGGGTCTTAGCCTAAAACATTGACTGTACTCTTTTCCATAGATGCTGGCTGATCTGCTGAGTTCCTCCAGCATTTTGTGTATGTTGCTTGGATTTCCAATATCTTCAGATTGTTGAATCTTGATTGGACAAGGCATCAAAGGTTATGGGGAGAAGGCTGGGAACTGAAGTTGAGGAGGAGATAAGAAAAAAGGATCAGCCATGATTGAATGGCAGAGCAGACTCAATGGGCCAAATGGCCTAATTCTGCTCCTACACCTTATGGTCTTATGGATTGTCTCTTGTTTGTGATTGCAGACAATATATGGCAGAAAAGGGAGAGTGGGAATAAAAAGTAATTTTGGGTTATGGTGCTCTGACTTGAGGGGTGCTGCAGGGATCAGTGCTAGAGCCCCAGGTATAATACACCCATGTCACTGACAATGTTAAAAAAGGGTGGTACTGTGGATCACAAGGAGGATGTGGAGTGGCTTTGATGGGTTGGGGAAAAGAGAAAAGACAATCTAACTTAATGGAATATAACATGAAAAAATTGTGAAGTCATCCTTTTGATAGACAGAATGGAAAGTTGAAGTGTTTTCTAAATGACAAAATATTGCATTGGTATTAAATGGCATCTTGTACTCTTAGTACATGTTTATTAGGAGTTACAGGAGGTGCAGTAAGAAATTAACAAGTTGTCCATTACCACATAAAGACTTAAGTATGAGAGTAAAGACATATTATGCAATTGTGCAGGGCCCTAGTAAGACTATATTTGGAATATTGTGTACAAGTCTGGTTTCCCTTTGCAAGGCTAAGCTAATTTAAACAAAGTACAATTAAGTTTCACTAGTTTGATTTTTGGGATAGGGGTTTTGTCCTATGGGGCAAAAAATAAACAGATCTGGACCTAAGCTCTCTAAAATTTAGAAGAATGGGAGATTATCTGATTGAAACATTAGCACAAATCAATCTGCAAAGGCTGGCAATTGAGATCATAAGCACAAGACAAACATCAACTATTCTTTTCCTCTCCATAGATGCTGCCTGACTTGTTAGTTCCTCCAGCACTTTGTGTCTTGCTCTGATGGCATGAACACTGCTTTCTCTAACATTTGGTAATTTCCCTCTTACCTCTTCTTTTCTCCTCACCTGCCTATTCTTCCCGTATCCTTCTCTTCCTCTTTGTGTTCACTGAGATCTCCTATCAGAATCCTTCTTCTTCAGTACTTTACCTCTTTCAGCTATCACCTCCAAGCTTCTCAATTCATTCTGCCCTCCCTCCCTCCTTCCCCCTCACCTGGTTTCATCTATCACCTGCCCCCACCTTCTGATTCTGCCCCTTTTCTTTCCAGTCCTGATGAAGTTGGCCTAAAAGATTGACTGTTCATTCCTCTTCATAGATGCTGCCTAATCTGCTGAGTTCTTCCAACTATTTGTGTGACTGAAACACTTTTTTTCCAAAAGAGAGCTTGAAGGGGTTGTTGCAGAGGATCTCCTTAGCTGGGATATCACAAATCTGGTTACAGTCTAAAATGGGAATGGAGATAAAATTGATCATTGTTATTAAAGGAATTAAGGAAAGTGAGGTTAGTGCAGGAGAGTGGCTCTGAGGATCAAGTTTAGCCATGATCTTATTGAATAAGAAACAGAGAGAAATGGCTGCAAGACTATTCTTATTTCATCTTCCTTTCATTTGAGTAAAAATCTATAATCACTTCAGAATTGGATCAAGAATATTTTCTACTATAAATCAAGAAAGAAAGTCTATTCCTTCATTTAAAAGAAAGCAATGTTCACTGATGTTTAAGTCATCAGTTCCAGCAACCCTGATGAGATCAAATATACCAGGAACTTTCAGAAGTTGTGACAACCAAAGCCTAGTCGATTCTATTGGAAATTCACTCCCCCCACTTCCTCCTTTTAAGCCTGTAGTGGCTTTGAAATAACAGGTAACATTTAGACTTACCGTTGAAAGCTCCAAACATGCTCCTCAACCCAAGCTGGGTTTGTGCCTGCAAACTGTAAAACAACCCAACAAGTATGTCACAGTGAATGGTCAGGCTCCAAATGTCATACCTGTGCTGTAATCATATCATTCTCAATCAACACCCTGCCAGGTAGATGCCGTCAGCTAGTCCCAGTAACAACCTCAGAAGAAACTAAAACACAAGGAAATCTGCAGATGCTGGAAATTCAAGCAACACATACAAAATGCTGGTGGAACACAGCAGGCCAGGCAGCATCTATAGGAAGAAACACTGTCGACGTTTCGGACCAAGACCCTTTGTCAGGACTCAAATGAATTAGAAGAAACTAATTGATTTGCTATAAATCATTAAATTTTGTGACACTAACGAAAGATGACATAATATTGCATCCTTTGGCACTGTACGGGGAAGCGCCTGGATTGAAAATTTTCATCCTATAATGGACAAGTTATTTTACTTCTATTGATACTCAACTACTTCAAGCAAGTTTCAAATGGAGACTCACATTAATAATCAAAACCAGTATAAGCAATTGGCTTGACATGAGTAATAATCAAGTACTTGCTGAATACTTAGAAAATAATGAAAGGCAAAAATCTGAAGATACTGCAAACCTGAAATAAAAACAAAAAGTGCTGGAAGTACTTGGCAGGACAGGCAGCATCTGTGGAAAGAGAAAGAGTTAGTATTTCAGGTCCAGGAGCTTTCACTACAGTGTTTCCTTTAAGTTTTGATGCAAGGCCTCAAACTTAAACCACTAATTGTTTCTCTCTACACAATGGGGAAAGGAAGGGAGGTGAAATGGCCCTTGATGATTCTTCCATGGATATCCTAGCTTTTTCTCTTTCAATGTGCAAGCCAACATTATTTGCTTGAATGGAGGCTCAACGCAAAAAATTTCAGCTTTTATTTTACTGTTATACTTTAATAGTGCTATTACCTTAGATGGAGCAATGCAAGTGAGAGGCCATTAAGGTATACTTAATGAAAGACTCAGTTTGTATTTAACTCAGGAATGCAAAGCTGCTTCATACTTAAACACTGAAGGTTTTGTTTTATTTACAGACTGTGCATTCCCTGCTGCTTGTGAACCCCTTTTACAGGATGTACCAGTGGAGTCCAGCCAGTCTGTTGATCATAGAGAAAACCCCTTATTGTTTATCAGTGTTAGCTGGAAGTTTGAAATTATATGTGTTTATCATTCAGGTGAAAATTAATTAATCATGAATGAAGCAGTTGCAATAATAATCACATTTTTTTGAGAAAATCTATTTTTGGAATACACACAAAAACTTGTCAGAGTTGTTTATTGAACAGGTAGAAGTGTTAGAATATGACAGAAGTTATTGCGCAGCAGGAAACTAAGTATACTTGCTGTGAGTCAATTTTATTTCTTTATTTGAAAAACTGGTGCCAAAATAAGAAATAAATGATGGCCAGGCAACAGATCTGGAACTAACTAATCCATCAAGCTGATGTCCATGAAGTGTTTTCATTAAAAGCAATAGAAGAGCTTGCAGTGGTGGTCATGGATACACAAACTTTGGAGAAATAGTGCAAACACTGTTGACAAAGTTTCAGTGGAGTTTCCGTGTAATTTTGTCAAAGTTAAAGTGGACAATCCCAGTAATTCAACCCATATGTGGTTAAATCCTGTGGTGAAGCTTAAACACACAATTTTCTGACACAGATTTGAGAAATTCTCCAGTTCAATCAAACAGATGCTTAAAATTAAATTGATTTAATGTATTAGAAGAATGAATGTAAGAATATTCACACATGTTTAGTTTACTACCATAATAAATTTTATTAAGACAGTAATAGATTTATCATATCATGCCAAAGCCTAGAAATAACCAAACGTCTGTAGGGAAAGCATTAAGTGATGTAGCGATGGACTTGCACAAGTCTGTAAGCAATCCAAGTAACCCAATTGCTATCCCAAATGTTCCTGGAGTTGGAATGTAAATTTATACAGTGGAAGCTAGTAAAATGGCTGGGTACTGAGACTGTTTTATATAACATTGCAAATTCCACTAAGGAGCGACATGTCCCATGATTAGTGAAGAGGTTTATGCTAGTTCACCACTTTTCCTAAAACATCCAATGCTTGTACCTTTAAAAGGTCCTTCAGATCCTTCTGCTGTTTTTTCAGAAGTGCCAAATTTTCACTGACTTATTGATCAATTTAGTCCAGTCAACCAGCTGCGAGGAACACTTTAAACCTTTGCAAGCCTTCACAAACTTCCCCATTAAGTACTTCCCTCCCCATCCCAGAACTATTACTTGGAAACTGGACTTTAAGTCTACCCACATTTCCCTGCAAAGAAGACACAATTCCCATATTAGCTTCCTTATCTACTTCAGAGCCCACTAAACCAAAATGGAAATTGGTTCAAAGAGACTGCTTAAGAACAAAAAAGATGCAGAATATGCCCTTATCTGTGGATGGGGCTTGATTGGATGAGGGGAAATTTAGGAAGTTAAAAAGAAAAAGAATGATAATGTAAGGTGGCAAAATAAGGAACGATAACTAGATTCTGTTAGGACAGGTCAGTGTAAAATAAGTGTATAGCTCCAAATGGAGTCACAGCAAGGATAAATAAAGACAAGAGAAGGCTCTTTATCTAAATGCACTCAGTATTCATAGCAGAGTAGATGAATTAATAGTAGAAATTAAAATAAATGGTTATGATCTAATACTTCTAACAGAGCAGTGGCTGTAAAATGACTAACATTGGAAATGAACTATTTCAGAGTCCTTAACTTTTAGGAGAGAAAAACAAAATGAAAGATGATGCCCTGATACTAAGCAAAGTGATAGTGGCCATAGTGAGGAAGGATCTTGGATAGGGACCGAGTGCAGTCAGTTTAGATGGAGTTAGAAACAGCATGGGGCAGAATATATAGATGGAACTGTCTATTAGCACCTAAATAAGTATGGTGTGGCAATGTAGAGTATACATCTGGAAAAGAGATACCTATTCAGGAAAAGAGTTTAATACAATAAAGAGCGATTTTAATTTGCACATTAACCCGGCATATCATGAGCAGTAACTGTGTGGAGAACGAATTCATTGAAGGTTTAAGAGGTGACTTTTTAAACCAGTATATTGAAGAATCAACAAACTAATCTAGAACCGTGTAATGAGAGAGTGTTAATTGATTATCTCATTGTTAAGGTCCTTTGGGGAACAATTATTACTGTAAGACCATAGATATAGGAGCAGAATTAGGCCACTCGATCCATCATGTCTGATTTATTACCCCTCTTTCTGCATTCTCCCCGTAATCTTTGATACCTTGACTAATGAAGAACCTATCAACCTCTGCTTTAAATATTCCTGATGACTTGGCGTCCACAGCCATCTGTGGCAATGAACTCCACAGGTTCACTACCCTATAACTAAAGAAATTTCTCCTCATCTCTGTCTAAAAGGACATTCCTCTATTCTGAGACTGTGCCCTCTGGTCCTATATGTCCTCATATAGGAAACAACCTCTCCACATCCACTCTATCTAGGTCTTTCAATGGTCTATAGATTTCAATGAAATCCCTCCTTTTTCTTCTAGACTCCAGCAAATGTATGCCCAGAGCCATCAAATGCTCCTCATATGTTAACCCTTTCATTCTAGGAATCATTCTTGTGAACTTCCCCTTGATCCTCTCAATGCCAGCACATCCTTTCTTAGATAAGGGACCCAACACCGCTCACAATGCTCCAAGTTTGGTTTAAGTGTGAAATGAATGTTAGCATTGTATTTGCCTTCATTACCTGCAAGTTAACCTTTAGGGCATCCTACATGAGGACTCCAGTCCCCTTGCACCTCTGATTTCTGAATTTTATCCTCATTTAGAAAATAGTCTACAATGGAGTTTTCTATAAAGATTGACAATGTTTTAGCTTATTCCAAAACCAGAGACTGAAATGTGACTACGATTAACTTAGGAGGCAGGAAAGATGAAATGTCTATGGCAAACTGGGAAACTACATTAAAACCTATTAGACAGGAAGAGCACACCTGGAATAGTCTGTGTCAGACCAGTCTGCACACCTGAGGAAGGATACACCAGTGATAAGAAGACTGAGGCTCACCAGATGATTGCTGGAATGAAAGGGTTGACCTTTGCATGAGAAAGTATTGGGAATGCCTTTTTAAGGATTTAGAAGAATGAAAGATGATCTCATTGAAATGTGCAAAATTCTAGCAGGATTTAACATGATAGATCTAAATTTTATATTTTCCCCTGCTGGCTGTCTAGAGCCAGAAATCATATTCACAAAATAAAGGGTTGGCTATGTAGGCCAGAGACCAGAAGAAATTTCTCCATCCAGCAGGTGGAGAACCTTTGGAATTCTCTATCCAAGATGTCTCAATGACTACATCTAAAGCAGAGATAGATGCATTCTTTTGATATTAAGAGAATCAAGATACAAAGGTTAGTGCAGAACATTACCGCTGATAAAATAGATTGGCTATGACTTTACTAGATGGCAGAGCATGGACACGGGACCAAATTCTGCTCCTATTTCTTGTAATCTGTAGCCATACATCAGCCACTGGGCTAAATGGGGACCTAGCCTTGGGAGAGAAGGATCAGGCACCTTGTTAATTGCAACCAAGGCTCTGATCATAGTAACATAAATATTATAGGCATAGAAGGAAGCTTCGTCACCTCACATGCCATTCTAGGACAAATTTTAGGGTGTAGTAGAATTTTGTTGCATTTTTTCTTCAACCAGGTGATTCTCAGGCGGAGGCCAGCTTATTTCTAAGTCTGGGCTTCATTACCAAAATTATGCTACATCTCCAGAACAGAGCAATAAACCACCATATTTAAGTTTGCCGATGACACCACTGCCATTGGCCAAATCAAAGGAGGTGAAGGGAAATTGAAAATCTAGCTGAGTGGTGCCGCAACAACCTCTCACTCAATGTCAGCGAGCCCAAGGAGCTGAATATTGACCAGGATAAGGAAATCTAAGGTCCATAAGCCAGTCTACATTGGAGGATCAGAATTGGAGAGGGTCAGCAACATTAGGTTCCTTGGTGTTATCATTTCCTTATGTCCTGCGTCCAATACAGAAGTGCCACAACAAAGAAAGCACAGTAGCACCTCTACTTAGAAGCTAATGAAGATTTGGCATGTCATCTAAAGGTCTGACAGACCCCTAAAGATGCACAGTGGAGAGTATCCTGACTGGTTACATCACAGCATAGTATGGAAACATCATTGCCCTTGAATGAAAAAGCCTCCAAAAGTAGTGGATACAGTCCAGTCTCTCACAGGTAAACCCCTCCCCACCATTGAGCACATCTACATGGAGCACCTTTGCAGGATAGCAGCATCAATCATGGACCCCCACCATCCAGACCACGCTTTCTTCTCGCTGCTACCATCAGGAAGAGGTACAGGATCCACACAGCCAGGTTCAGGAACAGGCTCTTGAACCAGAGGGGATAGCGATATGGTGACGGTGATAAGAAGAAAGAAGGAATTATAAATGGAATAATCTCCTTCCCACAAAGCAGGTAACGTAGCTTCAAAAATCAGATACTTTTTGTGCCATGTCTGAATCCTGCAACACACAGGCTGTGTTAAGATAATAAACAGGCTCAATGATGATGCATCTTTAAGGAGGAATTCTGTTAGGTTTCAGGCATAACTTCAAAAATGCACACCAATTGTAAAATAAGCAATTCGTACACCATAGCTGTGGAGGACACCATCCAATGGATAAAAAATAAATTGTGTTTCACTATTGAATTATAGGAAGAACTTGGCAATTTCTTCAAAAAGAAAAAAAAATCACCATTTTGTGATGAAACAAATAGAATGAGAGTAACAATATACACATGTAGTGATAAATTTAGTGTTTCTTCTGATTCTGAGACCACCCAGAAAGCTCTGGTGCGCAATCTAATTCTGATTGGAAACAGTGCAATGTACTCTGATAAAGGATGCAGGAACCAGTTAGCACTAGATGAGCTCCCATACCCTGCTATCATCTTTTTAAAGAAGGAATAACTACTGGAAATTTAGATACCTCCAAAATCGTATTCCAAAACTAAGACTGCAGCTGAACTTATATTTGTGCTTTTGATGACCTTTTTAGTTTAATTAATCATTGGCTTACCAATGCCAAACATTCCCGGTAATCAGAAGCTGAGTGAAAACCATTTGCTTCAATTCAACCCATCTAATTTAAGATTTATGGACCTTTCCAACGCCCCCTCTTTTTGAGGTCACTTTAACAGTATTTATTTGTACTGCTCAGCCCATGGTTTGCAAAAACACATTCGGCTATTTACTATCCTCAAGAATTAACTGTGGTATTTGTCTTGTAAATGTAATTACCGTACATAGCAAAGCTCTACTTAAGTTCACTTGAGATTTGCTAACATTTTTGCCTGGACATTTCTGTTGGCACAATTGCAGGACATTAAAAACTTTAAAGCAACAACAATTTTAAATTGACAGAGGACTATCACATGTGTGCATTATTTATCTTTCTCAGCAATTTGTAGGCTCTAAGTGGCTTCTTAACAAAAAGAAAATATTTACAGACACATGGCACAATAATATTATTCATCTTATCATGGCACCTGATAATTAAATGTTATCGAGTTCGTCGTTGCTAAACACAAAAAGATATAAAGAGACGCCATTAGAAAGTATAGGTTACAGTATGTAAATAGTACAAGCATGTCTACTGAATACCTTAAATTCAATAGAATAAATTATCATTCTAGCCCATACCCTTTAGTGCCAATGAAAGAAGCTTAAATGCTGTAATTTTACATTTTATGTGAAGGTAGGATTGCTAACCATAATTATGCACCCACAAGCAAATTTTCAAAGATTAACTTAGAAACAATTTTCCATGGACTACTGGAATATAATACAAGGATCTATTTTCTTTCAAGACACATAATAAACTTATTCATGGATTTGTTTTCACAATTTGGATGAAGTCCCAATAAGCGATAACTAATAGTGGATAACTTTATTCTAAATCCTAATCATGTGAAGTAATTGAGCTCATCTTTAATGTATATAAAATTGATATGTTGACTTTATTTCAATTAAAACTGGACATGTTAATAATGCCTTTGAATCTGATATCAGCTGTTTAATAGTCAGAGATGAGCAGGTAACTGGAGGAACTATTTAGTAGGTTATAGAAAACATTTGAACATTAAAAACTTTAACCTAGATTTTCTCCTCATTGTGACTGATGTTGGGCAAGCAAGTACTGGAATAAAAAGGAAAATGATTCTCCTTTTATTTGTTGGATTTTTAAAAAATCGCCTCTAGCTAACACTGCAGCAGCAAGGAGGCAGGTCTGTTTAGATAAAATGGTGATAATGTTATGACATCATATGACCCTGTTTCTATCATTTCCTTGTTAAACTAAGATGAGGATCATGTCCACATTAATGCAATTCTAGATGGTAATGCAACAATGAAATTATTATATTACCATCCAGAGTTGCATAGATGGACATGATCTAATATATGCATGGTTAGCTATTCTCACCAGCTAACAGTTATTTCACAATCATAGACCTCAGTGCCTTCTGCTGTGGAACTACTTATCACCACCATAGCTCATTATAAGGAGGTAATAATATATTTCTCATTGCAAAACAATCTGATATTCTGGTATTTAAAATAAACAGGGGAGCTACGGATGCACCAGACCAGCTGGTTAAGTATCATAGAGTGCTACCCTCACTCCTGAAAGTACAAACCAAAGTTATCCTTTTTCTTACTTTCTTTACCTCATTCCTTCAATACTTTGCATTACAAAAACTGGCAGTGAGAAGTAATGCCATGTGCTACAGCCAACCTACACCCATCTTCCTATTGGCAGTGAGAAGTAATGCCATGTGCTACAGCCAACCTACACCCATCTTCCTATTGGCAGTGTCCCAGAGGTGGCTGAGAAATTCATAACCATAATAAACTTCATGCTTCAGGCTATTATCAGGGAAAAAATGTGCATAAATACACAAATAATGGCATAGTTGGCTTATGTGCTCATTTAATTTTACATAAAACATAAGAGATCATAGAAAGGTTTGTTGTTTGGCAAGATTTTCCTCAGAGCCAAGGAGTGTATGCCTGCATGATAACAAAAACTTCTTTCTACATTCTATTCAAGAACAGATTGCATTTTTTCTGATGTTGTTATATAATTTATGGAGCTTCTTTCCACAGTGTTTTCATGTTTGAGAAATTTACTGTGTGTGCATTCTTTGAAGAATAAAGGTGGTCTTTAATTTGGCACTGAGCAGCCAAGTTTATCCACTATAGCCATAAAAGTTAACACCCATGTGCATTTTCAGAACACAACTACGGAAACTTCAACAGCTACCTTGTCAATTTTACCAACCATCTAAGGACACAATACTTTTTGCACTTACTCCAATCCAATATTGTGTTCAGTACTCACAATGTGGGCTCTTCAGCATTGGAAAAACCAAAACCAGAGTGGATGACCACTCTGAGGGTCTATGAAGGTAACCCTGTGCTTCCAATAGTCTGTCATTTTAATTTTCCATTCAGTTTCTGCTGTGACATGTTGTTTAGCTTTAGAGGAACCTTCATTGCTTACTATGACTCCTATTAATGTCACCTTTCCAAGCCATTTCCTAACATGGTCAAAATTATTGTTGCATGCCTGCCAATTACGATGCACTGAGCACATTAGTGTAGATAAACAGTGTAACCGTGTCTTGTAATGTATCCTCTATTGTAACTATTACCCCTTAGTTCTAACTTAGTGTTACTTTTTCTCACTTGAGCATTGAGAAGTTATGGAGTAGCTGGTTTCTATTATACGACCTGGCAGGTTTCTAAGAAATTGGTGATAAAATCACAAAACCATCTTGCATATCTTGAGTGTTTCTGACATTCTCTCACACATTCTACTGAGATATAACTTCATGATGCATCAGTTTGAACACAGAACAGTGCAGCACAGACATAGATCAGGTCCTTCAGCCCAATGCCTAATCAGTTAGTTGTTTTCTGTCTCTACATGATCTATATCCTTCCATTCACTACACATTTATGTGTCTAGCACCTTCTTATGTGCCACTAATGAATCTGCATCCATCATTCCACTGGGCAGCACGCTCCAGGAAACTGCCAACCTCTACGTAAAAAAAACCACATCCCATACATCTCTTTTCAACTTCTCCCCTCTCATCTTAAATGCATGTCCTGCACTACTTGACATTTCCACCCCGGGATAAAGATTCTGACTGTATACCCCATCTATGCCTCTCATAATCTTGGGAATTTCCATCATGTCTCTCCTCAATCTCCAAAACTCCAGAAAAAAACAACCTATGTTTGTCCAATCTCTCCTTATAAGTCATACTCTGTAATCCAGGCAGTATTCTGATAGACCTCTTCTGCACACTTTCAAATCTTCCACATCTTCCCTGTAATAGGGCAACAAGAGTAACACACAATATAAAATGTATGTAATTTTAACAGTAATTTTAGCTGTGACAATATGTATTTTTATTGTATTGATTGCTGTCAAAATGACAGATGCCTGTATTGAATAACTACATTAAAAGGAAGCACAGAAACAATCTGGACATAGTTTTGAATATCATCTAAACTTCTTTGATTAAGTCACAACTTTAACAGCCAGTCTTGGCATGTACAAATCTATGAATTATTTATAGAAGTTTAGAATATGATGCCTTTACTTTCATTGCATCCCAGTTGCATTATTCTCAATGTACAAATCTCTAAGGTGGCCCATTTAACAGCTGAAGATATAAAGATGGATAAAACTATGGCAGTATGCCTTTTTAGGATAATGCTTTAACAAAATATTGTTAAAAGTAGCAATTTTCTCCGATAGAAAAATATGCCAATACATTTAAGTCATGTTATGATTAGGAAATAAAGAGAAAGCTAGGCATTTTTTAACGGGTAATTTGTTTTATTCTTTCCTCATAAGCCCACACACTGCTTTAGGCGGGTAAAAAAAAACTGGCTGAAATCCATGAGAACAACAAAACCCTCATTCAATAATGCATTGTCAAAATGCCTACTGAATGAGAAAAGAAAAATACGCAAACATAATTGATGAAAGATGGGATTAGTATAACATCCTTGAACTGACATCATAAGTCTACACAAAATTATAGACAATTAAGTATTCTGTGTTAAAACCTGGAGGTCGTTGCTATTAAATCTATATTAAATTCATAATGATAATAAGGTAAACTTTACCATGTGGTTTACTCCTTTCATACCTTCTGGTACAAATAATCTCACATGGAGGTCACCCTGTTGGCCTCTGCACATAATGGGACCTGGAAGCATGCTTGTAAATGTACAAGGTTCAAAGCAGTGCAAGATGAATTAAGCTTCAGCTTGTGACATTAATTAACCTTTGGTCATCCTAAACGATCTCTCTTTGCTCATTCGGCTCCCAATGACCCATGTCCCTGGGTCTGCCTTAACTGATAACAACTTATATTTTTAAGAGCATCCAGATTTTCAAGGGAAGATCAACTCCCTCAGATTGGAAAATTATTAATAAAAATAAGAGTTCATGCCTCTGTTAATCGGACTGAAAAGAGTAAATGTAATATAAATGTTAAGCACTTTTGTAGTAATATTGTATTGATTTATTTTCAGTCTGTGATCAGGTTGTTTTTCTCAAATTAATTGCTTTTAAGTGTTTTGATATATGTATTGACAGATAGAGGACCATGAGAATGATTGTAAATGAATGCATTGAAACTGTAATTGGCTTTGGTGCCACAGAATAGATTTTAACTGTGAATCATTCTTTTATGTTAAATTGAAGAATGTGCTTGCACATTTTTTTTAAATTTTAGGTAGTATTTATCATCTTCCATGCTGGTTCTTATTGGACACATTCACACCATACTATTTTTGAATACCAGTACATGCAATACTTAATCCTTTCTACAGTTACTTTCAATTAAACACAATTATCCTAACCTGCTCCTGAGAACATAGATAAATAATAAATCCAAGTCCTCTGCCCCAGCTAAACGTTTGAAAAATAATATGCTCAGCCTTCCTCAGCAAGTTTATTTTTAGGTCATTTAGAAGCTTGCAGTTTTCTAAGTTCACAAAAATTACTCCGAGGGCCTTCGTGCAAATTTCCTGAAAGAGTATACATTATTGATCAGAAAGAAAACAGGCAGTTTGTAGATCCAGGTCCTGGTTTCTGGAGTGAGGATGGAAAAGGTGCAGGCGTAATGGGCCTAGTTTTGCAGGCAGAGGGGCGGGACATCATTCTGCAGCATCAGGGAGAGGGCTCTAATGGATGTTGGGATTGTAGGCTACAATCAGATTAGGAGGTAGAGAGTGTGTTTGAAGCAGGATTGATGTGAGGAACTGTTGTGTATTTAATATTTCTGTAGTATTTGAGTAATATTGTAAATATATTGTTTGATTAAACATTTTTGTTTGTATATAAAACTTACCCAACAGGCTGTTGTGTATTTAATATTTCAGTAGTATTTGAGTAATATTGTAAATATATTGTTCAATTAAACATTTTTTGATTAAACAAATAATAATTAAGTTATGGATTATATGTAAACATAAGTGAATTGCATACGTCATGATGCTACCGTATCACACATGATCATCTCAAGTAAAGTATAAATGAAACTAAGATACGATATTCCCATCTCCGTGTTTTTGTTTTCAATTAGTTTAATGGTCTGGAGTTACAAAACATAAGATGATGACGAGGAAGTTTTAAACAAAGCTAAGATGGCTACCAACCTGTTGAAGCGCAGCAAGACGTCGGAGTTTTTTAAAAAGCGCAACACACTGTTTCTTTGGAAAAGGATATTGTCGAGTTAAAAAAAGGCAGAAAATGGAGAAATTCAAGGGTGCATGAACAGAGAGATTGTAATCATAAAAAAAAGAGCAGAAATGGATGGCTACATCAGAAAGGTAAATGTGTTTGATTGCACAAGAGATAACTGGATTTATATACTGAGTGAATTCAGCAGTATTTTAAAGCAAATGAAATAGCCAAAGAAAAACGAATGCCAGTTTTGCTGAGAGCATCGGATTTAAAAGCATATAGCTTGCTAGAGGTTTGACTGCTCTAACTAAACCAGCCAAAATGAACTTTGCTGATATAGTGAAAGTAATACAGGAACATTTAGATCCAAAACCATTGTTGCTGGCACAACGCTTTAGGTTTCATGCGTGGAATCAAAAGGAATGGGAGCATATGGCGCTGAATTGAAGAAATTGTCTGAGCATTATCAGTTCAGCAATGGGCTTAATGATGCACCAAGAGACCATTTAGTTTGTGGAATTTTACAGGAAAGCATTCAAAAATGACTTCTAACTGAAACACAACTTACATTTAAAAGCATATTTGAAATAGCCATATCAGTAGAAACAGAAACAGAGGCGAAACTGAGTTTCGGTCAGGAATGAAACTGAGCATGAGCAAAATTGTTACGTCTAAACAGAAACCTGAATGTACTGTATTACTGTTGTGGCAGGATCTCACATAAACCAGACAAATGTCGGATTAAAGGCGAAACTTACAGAAAATACAACAAAGAAGGACACATATAAAGAGCATGATGGGCCAACAAAAATAAATGGATTGCACATGGAAAAAAAAGATTTAATAAGTCAAGTTGCAGTTTCAAAACTAGCACTAATCTTCACACTGGTGATGAAAAATCTGATAATGATGAGAGTGACTTGCCTTGTGATTTACAATGTGAAAACTAACAATAGATGAGCAATATGCCTTTCACCTGAAGTGAATGGAAAATTAATTAAAATGGAACTGGACACTAGCTGGACTGTTTCAGTGATTGCACAAAATGTGTTTGAACAGCATTCCAAAGATGTTGAAATGAAGTCTGCTGATATCCATTTAAGAACTTATATTGGAGAATGGATAACTCCTGTGGGAATGACATTCATAACAGTGAAATACAGCAACCAATAATCCACATCCGGCTTGTATGTTGTACAAGCAGGAGGGCCAACATTGTGGGGTGGTGATTGGCTGAGACAACTACAATTTGATTAGAGATCCAGCCACCATTTGCACGTCTCGTAGACCGCAACAGCGTCGTGTTGAAGAAAGGTAATGGGTGATGCCACTGCACCGTTCAAGGATGGCACTGGAAAAATTCAAAGGTATCAAGGCTAAAACGACGTTCATTGAAAATGCCACACCCAATCTTTACAAAGCCCATCCGTTTTCTTATAGCATCCATGATGAAGCAGCTAGTAAGCTCGATCACATGAAGACTGGAGGAATTCTTTCCATAGTTGAGTGGAGTCCATGGGAGATTCCAGTGGACCCAGTAGCCAAGAAAAATTGCTCTGTCAGGATTTGTACTGACATGAAGAATACCATCAATGCAGTTATTTTTCAAGATGGCGCCAGTGAACAATGCTTCCATCGGCAACATCCTGCAGACAGCTCACGGAAGTTCTTCTTTTGCTACTTCTACTTTCAAATATGAGTCTACGGCTAAACTGTATGCAATTGGAACCTGTAATTTACATTTCGATGGTGTGTTTTTGGATCAATTGAGCAATCTGGCGCTTTGTTGTCTCTGAGAGAGTTTGGTGAGGTTTGGAGTGGTGTGACCTGGAGACGGGGCATGAGCCCATGATCCACTCCATTGCTTTTCTCTGATTGAAGCACCAAGCAAGGATGAAGTCAACGAGGATGACAGCAGAGGATGGGCGGAGCTACCTGCCTGTGTTTCCCCAGTCTTCCTCTCCCTCTCACTAGCTGCTGTCAAAGGAAAGTGTTGTAGTCTTGGAAGGATTGATTGGAGAAGCTGTCAACTCATTTTGGGTGACTTCAGGGTTCATTCGGGTTTCTCTTTTGTTTTGCTGTTTTTGAGCAGTTTGATTGGGCCATTCGATGTGGTCTGGAGCTTTTCAGCAAAGAATGCTTTGCCCTGTTGTCTGCAGAGAGCTAGCGGCACAACCATGAACTGAACTAAGTGAATACAACTGAACACCTGGTTTGCACTTTGATGTTCTATGTGCTGTTTGCTTGCTTTTGCCATTTATGCAGTTTGTTCTTTTGTGTGTATTGGGTGGTTGATGTTTACCTGAACGGGTTCCACTGTGTTTCTTTGTTTTACAGCTGCCTACTGAAATTGAAACTCAGAGTTGTATTCTGTATACATACTTTGATAATAAATGTACTTTGAATATTTGAATCTTTGGATCAATATCCTCTCCCTGGTACAGTGGATATTTTTGCAAAACTTTTTGGAAGGAAAAGCTTCAGCAAAGTGGACTTAGCTGAGGCCTACCTATAGATGGAGATGGAAAAAGAGTCCAAAGTAATTGTCAATATAAACACTCACAAAGGGCTTTGTCAGCATAATAGGCTTATTTTTGGTGTAGCGTCTGCACCTGCATTCTGGCAGAAGGCTACAATCCAGACACTCATTGTAACCTAGGTGACATCATTGTTGCTGGAAAGGATGACAAGGAATAACTCGAAAATGTCAGGGCTGTGTTAAAAAGATTGGAAGGTTACAGCCTCAAAGCACATTGCAACAAGCATCACTTACCGTGGTCACACTATTGACACACAAGGATAACACAATTGTGCACAGAAAATTCAAACAGTGGTGGATGTGCAAAGACCGAAGGATATGTCACAGTTGCGGTCCTTTTCAGGATTTGTCAATTACCATTACAGCTTCCTGCCAATCTTGGCTACTGTGCTCCACCCCTTGAACTCATTACTAGAGATTGGGAAGAAGTGGCAATGGACAAAGCAGTGTGAGGTGGCTTTGCAAAAAGAAAAGGAAATGGTGATGTCAGAGAATGTACATTAATGATCCACATTGTCCAGTGAAGCTTATCATGCACTGTTCGAGATGCCAACACATCCTGAAGAAAGGTATCCATAGCTGTCTGAACCACTTCCAGCAGTCCTAGAGTCAAGTCCTCCAACCAGCTCAGAGGAGGCCCCAGAACTTGAGATTGTTTCACAGCCACAAGTCTCACCTGCCAAGCAGAGTGTCTGGAAAAACATTATCACACAATAGTAAGAAAGCCAATTAAACCTTCAGGCCTGAAAGGGACAATTTAATATTTACTGTGCTATGGATATCTGTATAGTGGTTGCATTATAAAGTACACTATGCATATAGTTAAGATGCATTCTATACTGGGTTGGAGTTTATAGCAAAGTAGGAAGGCATATTGTGTAACATTTCAGTAGTATTTGAGTAATTTTGTCAACACTTTTTGATTAAGCATTCTTGTTTGTTTAAATAATTCATTATGGGTTATACAGTATGTAAAAATAAGTGAACTACATACACCATGACATTACCACATCATATATGCGTGCTTGCTTAAAGTAAAATCAAAATTAAGGTACATTATTCCCAGCTCCGTGTTTTTACTTTGAATTAGTTTAATATTTTGGAGTAGAAAACATACAGGAGACAAGCAAATCTGGCACGGGGACAAGCTTTTAACGACACATTGTCTGCCTTGAGGTGTTTTTCTTTGTGGACTCTATAGGGCCTCTGTAACTTTTACTTAAGCCTGTACAACTACCTTGTGAAGGCCTGCATCTGTATGAGTGAAAATCATACCAGTGCCACCTCAACATGCTCGATCTCTGTGCATTGGTGCTTCCAATGCATGGAGGCTCCAATAGGAAAGTAACTACAATACTTTTGCAACATTCATATTGAGTCCTGCATTTCACTGCTGAGTGTATCACCGTGAAAAGATAAAAAATGCAGTGACCACTGGAATGCTCTGGTATGTTAGAGAATGTGGAATTTTTGGTCCGCTCTTTCCCCAACTTTTCAAAATGAACATTAATTTTTTTTGCTGTACGTTTTGTTGTAGAACATTTACATACAGTGACAAGGGCAAGTGGAGACAATTAGAAAACCCCTATGAGAGCTATGCTGAATTTTACCTGGGTCTCTGCTCCACAGTTAATATTTGTTTCCCTAATACAGTATAAGAATGTTCCTTTTCTCCGATTGCTTATCTACTCCATTACACTTGGAAGTAAACGTAAACGTTCCTCCTGAGTGCAACGTTCTTCTTGATCTCCACTCAGATTTTCCTGTTCCTCAGTTTATCGCATGTCTTAATAGTTTTGCCAATTAGAAGAACATCTAGAGCAATGACAGGTTTACAGATTAGGGGTTTTTGTCATCTCAGCCACTAAAAAGTGGCAATTGATGTTTGATAGGAAATCAGACATTCATAAAAAATACTAGATTTACACTATGGAAGCTGTACAGTAATTCTTCCTGTTACTATATGAAGTTTTAAGACATTATTTGCATGTACCATATCATTTCCTAAATGAATTCCCTTCTGTCTCTTGGATTATCATTGGATTACTTAAGTTTTTACCACTGTTACAGGTCCAAAGTGATTCTGAAATTTAATCTGTTTATTACTTTACAGCTTCTAGACATGAGTCGACGTGAAGGCTGTAAAATATTTCACTCTCCCTTATAAACCTTAGAGCATAAAGCTCTTTTGCAAGCTAGAATTGTGGTAAAATGAAGAAAAGAATCTTTTATTGAACATGAAATAATCCTTTTGAAAATTGTTAATTTTAAGTGGCTGCCTCACATATGACAGACGGGTCTTTGATTGAAAATAATTTAATTGGCAATTATTATATAACAAAGTAGTCAGGAAGTCTGTACTCAGTCAATAATGGTTAATGAATTGTTTGATATATGCCTGGAATTTGATACTTGAAATGAAAAAGACAAGAGACTGAGCCAGTCTTGGTGTTTGGATGAAGTCAGCTATTCACTAGTTCAAGGATTATCAGTGGGATGCCTCAGACTACCCGATCTCCTTTAAACTTTGAGTTTGTACCTGGGTGATCTAAGTATACAAGTATAGACATTAGAAAAGAGTGCCAAAAATATTCTGCAATATATATGATTGAAGTAATCTGTTGTTTTAATCTAATAAAGCTATTATACAATAACTTCGATTTTTATGGCATTGACAGACGTTGTGTTTTTGTCAGCAGTATCCTCCCCCCTCTGAGGAGACAGCTCTTCTAGATAACTTTGGTTGCTTTATGTCTTTGTAAACATTCTAATTACCCCTTATCCTTAAAATATTCCAATAGCTCTTTTTATATTGGAACAAAAATATCAGCGAGGCAATAAAACTGAAGTAATTTACAAGATAGGTTTATAAACAGACATGGAAAAGTAGAAGTCAGTTTTGGTGTGATAATGGGCAGTATATATATATATCGTTACTGAAGAGGGAGGTTGTTATAACTTCACTTTATCAAAACTGGGCATTACTGAAGCTCACAGAAGACTAAATCTCTGAAAAGTAGAGGTTGAGGAATATTTAGCAAAAATGACTATCCTGATCAGAATTCTTTTATTTGTAGCCAGCAAGTAAAATTCAACAGGAATGCAACTGGTTCTTCAATGAAAGGTCATTTGGTATCATTTAGTAATAAGATCCAAACAGGAATGAAAATAATTGATTATTACTTAGAGAATTTATTCATATACAGTTGGGAAAATATCCTGGGTTTTGGCACGGAGTGTTTAATGCTGTGAGAAAAAAAATCAATGGAGAATATTCCAAGGAAATGCTTCATCCTGGGTGTGGGAGGCAGTTGATAATTTAACTTTTAAAACTTTCAAATAACCCCAAATTATGCCTAAAACCATCACAGAATTGGAACTGAATAAGTAATAATTGGCATCTGGCATTACTGCTGAACAACATAAACGTATACAACATGCTGCCCATACAACTATCAATGATGGACAGAATAATGAGTGTAGGTGCAATAACTTTATAAGTGGCTCTTGTTAAAAGTAAAAATAGTAACGTGGTTAGTGGCTTGGGAAGAATATTGTTCATGGATTTTGACCAAGGAATCACCATCAACAGCAAAGCAGATGACATGAAAGGGAGGGAGAGAGAGGTAGAGGGAAGGGTAGAGGGAGTGGGAAGGGTAGTGGGGGAGGGAGAGGGAGATGGAGGGGTGAGAGGGGAAGGGGAGGGGGCAAGGACAAGAGTGAGGGTCGTGTGTAAGGGAAACATTTCAAATCAACATTGAGAAATAAGCCCATATTTGCATTAAGGTGAAGAAAATTTAGATGGAAGCAGGGTTGTGTATAGGAAAGGGCTGGTGAAGGAGCTCACATCGCAGGATATTAAGATGAAAACAGACAAGGCTAAACAGGAAACTGAGAATGAAGAACATTTGCTTCAACCTGAATGATTAACTTGGAAGATTAACACGAAAATACCAGAAGAACATTGGTAGGAACTGAGGTGTACAGCTTACATTCTGCTGACGTGTGCTGGAAAAAATAATCTTTTATCTAAGACAGTGGTTCGATGACAATGCTGGAACCGATGGAGGAGGCAGGTTGGTAATTGCTAGACAGATTAGAATACAATGTAAGAACCATATGTGAGAGGCGTGTCGTGAGATGGGACGTACAGTACCTGCTTTAAACACTTGGAATCGATGGTTGGCGCATCACTCCTTAAATGACCCTGTTACATAACCGTTATTCTAGTTCGTATTAAGGCAGTGATCTTACATCAAAAAGGTACAAAATGGGCTTCAGGTCAGCATGATAGACAAACGGAATTTTAGAGGCCAAAATACACAAATCAATTAATTATTTGTTTCTGTTTTTCTTGATAGAGGTCCATGAAAGAAAAAACTTGGATCACTTCCCATGTCTTGGAGGCCATCTGTCAGTGAAGGCAGTCAGTTACGATGAAAACGTAATTATAAGGGCAGCACAATAGCGTAGTGGTTAGCTTAACGCTTCTCAGTGTCAATGATTGTGGAAGTCCCAGCACTTTCTGTAAAGTGTTTATGCCTTCTCCCCGTCACCACAGGGGATTCTTCCAGCTGCTCTGGTTTCCTCCCACATTTCAAAGACATATGGATTAGCGATAATAACTTGTGGGCACGACATATTGGCACCAGAAGCATGGGCTGCCCCAGTACATTCTTGGACTGTGTTGGTCATTGGTGTAAAATGATTCATTTCACTGTATGTTCTGATGTTTTGAAGAGCATTTGACAAGTAAAGCTAATATTAAAATGCACCATCGCCTTCAATACGGCAACACAGCTTCTGATAATCTGAAGTAAAGAGTGTTTGAAAAAGCAAAGCTCATTTCTAAGGGGCAGCAATGTACCAATCCTCCTCTATACATCTGAGACAGACTAATTGTACAAGACATTTCAAAACGCTGTGGTGTTACCACAAGAACCAACCTCCCCTCCTCCCTCTCTTTGATGTTCATCTGTTTAAGGCTGCTGTGCCTGCATGCTTGAGAATCAAGTCCAAAGAATCCTTCAGAAGATTGTGAAATCACTACTTTATTAAGAATATTCAAAAGTATGTTGTTTAAAGGGAAATTACAGCCTGCAGAGAGCAGTGAGCGTAATGCAGAGTGGTATATTTAGAAGTTTTGTAGGCAACACATCACCATGGTTCACTGTGCTGGCTAGTTTGGGAAATCTGATCACCTGGCTGTTCTTCTCCTACCTGCATAGTCAGAGGCAAGAGAGCAAAGTTCCAGATAAGGACAACAAAGAGGTGGTTGCGGGAGACAGAGGAGCAGTAACGGAATTGCTTTGAGTCGATGGACTGGGCCACGTTCAAGGATGCATCAGGGGATCTGTCACGGACTTTATAAAAACAGTTGTAGACGAGTGTGTTCCCACAAAATCATTCAGAGCCTTTCCCAATCAGAAGCCCTGGATGAACCATGAAATCCGCAGTCTGCTGAGGGCTGGTTCAGTGGCATTGAGATCTAGCAACCAAGTAAGAACAGGAGGTCCACGTATGATCTCCGACGTGCGAAGCAGCAATTCCAGATCAAACCTGAGTCAGTGAAGGATGCTCGACAACTGTGGCAGGGCTTGAATGCTATCACCTTCTACAAAGTGAAACAAGGCTTTGCTTCTGAATGAGCTCAATGCCTTCTATGCCCGCTTTGCCTGTCAAAACATGGAGGAACCTTCACGAACTCCCACTCCCCCCAATGACACTGATTTCAGTCTCTGAGGCCCATCCTTCAGGAGGGTGAACCCAGGGGAAGCATCTGGCCCAGATGGGGTACCTGGCCAAGGATTAAAGATGTGCTGATCAACTGGCTGGAGTGTTCATTGAGATCTTTAATCTTTCGCCTCGGCAGTCTGAGGTACCCAACTGCTTCAAGCAGGCTTCAATTACACCAGTGCCTAAGAAGAAGGTGGTAACCTGCCTCAATGATTATCATCCAGTGGCACTCAACATCCACTGTAAAGAACTGCTTTGAGAGGTTGCTGATGATGCATATCAATTCCTGCATGAAAAGTGACTTGGATCTGCTGCAATCACCTACTGGCACATCAGGTCAACAGCAGATATCATTCCATTGGCTCTTCACTCAACCATGGTACATCCAGACAGCAAAATGCATACATATATCAGGATGCTCTTTATCGACTACCGTTTGGCATTCGATACTATCATCCTCTCAAAGCTAATCAATAAGCTTCAAGAGTTTGGCCTCAAAACCTCACTGTGCAATTGGATCCCAGGCTTCCTCACTTACAGACCCCGGTCGGTTCAGATTGGCAACACGTTCTCCTCTGGAATCTCCATCAACACAGGTTCACCACACTGCTGTGTGCTTAACTCACCCCTGCTCAACTCACTTTACACTTATGACTGAGGGGCTAAGCACAGCTCCAATGCCATATTTAAATGTCCTGATGACACCACTGTCATTGGCTGAATCAAAATTGTGACAAGTCAGCATATAGGAGGGAGATTGAAAATCTGGCTGAGTGGTGTCACAACAACCTCTCTCTCGATGTTAGAAAGATCAAGAAGCTGATTATTATCTTCAGGAGGAGGAATCCAGAGGTCCATGAGCCAGTCCTCATCAAGGGATCAGAGGAGGGGACGATCAGCAACTTTAAATTCATTGGTGTTATCATTCCAGAAGATCTGTCCTGGGCTCAGCATCGACGTGCCATTGCAAAGAAAGCACATCAGCACCTCTACTTCCTTAGAAGTTCATGAAGACCTAAAACTGAGAAACTTCAATAGATGTGTGGTGGAGTGTACATTGACTAGTTGCACCATGGCCTGGTATGGAAACACCAATGTCCTTGCATGGAAAATCCTAGAAAAAGTAATGGATATGGCCCAGTCTATCCATCCCCACCATTGAACACATCTAGTTGATGTACTGTTGCAAGAAAGCAGCATCCATTATCAGGGACCCTCACCATCGAGGCCATGCTCTCTTCTCGCTGCTGCCATCAGGAAGAAGGTACTAGAGCTCAGAACCTACACCTCTAGGCTCAGGAATAGGCTCTTGAACCAGAGGGGATAACTTCACTCAACTTCTCATGTCCCATCACTGAACTGTTCCCACAACCTATGGACTCACTTTCAAGGACTCTCCATCTCATGTACTCCTTTTTTTTATTTTGTATTTGCGAAGTTTGTTGTCTTTGATAATAAATTTACTTTGAACTTTTAACTCTATAAAATCCATTAAATAAAACAGTGGGTAGATAAACTAATGTCACTACCACCTCCCCACGCCCCCCACAAGGCCAACATCCTAGTGTTCTGCTCAAAGTATTGAAAGCTCCTTCCCCATTTTGACTCTGATTGAATGCCAATTCACACTCATTCAGATCTGTTGGGCAGGCCACATTGTTTACTGGCCTGACACCAGACTCTCAAACACTCTATTGTTCATTCCAGTTTGTTGATTCTTCACCAGACGGCCAGTGTATATTATTGAAGGATGTTGTCAAGCCCTGCTTTGAAAACGTGTACCATCTCCACAAACTCATCAGAGTCCTCGGCCTGTGACTGTTGAAAAGGGAAAAGGATCATTGAGTGTGGTTTTAGGAACCTGACATCCATTTGTTGGGAGAATATTCAAATCCAGCATACATGGTGGAAGGAGTGCCCACCCTCCTAATTCATCTACTTTCCTGCCCTGTCAGGCATCTCCTGTCCCACCTGAGTCTTGGACTGCAGATCTCACACAGCTGTCATCAGTCACCTCAGAATCCAAAGAACTAGAATGAAAACAATCACTCTTGATCTCAAAGAACTGCCTAACAAGATGCAGCCACATATTCTTCGCACTCAAAAACACTGCTCATTACTAACTGATGGTCAGCGACAGCACTCCTCACATGTAGCGATCACATTGTACAACTACCTGGTAACATTGAACAACTACTTTCTATTTACACATTTTAGCAACACGATCCAAATTCATTAAAATTAAAAGCAATCTGTCGCTGCTAGGAATCTGACATTGAAACAAAATTGCTATAAACACAGGCAGCAATTGTGGAGGGAGAAACAGAGTTAAAGCATCAGGTCAGAGGCCTTTTGTCAAAACCTACACGGTGTCGGGAGTCATCAAGTACAACCATCTTCCTTTATATCAGGAATAGATAAGGTGCACGAGTGGGGAGATTTTATTCCATCGTGCGATTGAAAACACTGCTAGAAAATTCAGGAGAACGGGAAAGCAGCTGAAACAATCCCCTGATGCCTCAATTCCTCAGTCAAAAAGCCAAAATGATGGCCAGATAGCTTAAAATCGACCTGGGTCCTGATTGTATTGTGCTATTCTCGAAACCTAGCTGACTGGTCAAATAATGTAAACCATGTTCCAATTCAAAACCTCATTGACCAATGAATTGTCAATCAGTCTGCAAAGCTTTGCTGCTCTGGAGGTGCCTCCAGCTCAGTGAGGGTGCTAAAATGTCTGGTGCTTGATGCAGTTTTCAGAACTTGTCACTGAAGTTGCTCAGCATTTGGGGGGAGTAGGAGGAGGGAAAAGAAGGGGAAAATTGTAGGCTTAGAATACCATGAGGTGTACAGCACTAGACATCAAGAAAATGTAGACACACTGATAGAATAGATAAATAAGCCGATGAAGCTGAACGTTAAGAAATGTGAAGAGTTCCATTTTACTTCGGAAAACAAGTAAACTAGAGAGCAGAATCCTAAAAGCAGTATGAAAAGAAAGCAACATGTACAACAAGCTGGAGGAACTCAGCAGGTCGGGCAGCATCCGTGGAAACGAGCAGTCAACGTTTCGGTCCGAGACCCTTCGTCAGGACTGAAGAGGGAGGGGGCAGAGGCCCTATAAAGAAGGTAGGGGGAGGGTGGGAAGGAAAAGGCTGGTAGATGCCAGCTGAAAAACCAATCAGAGGAAAGATCAAGGGGTGGGGAAGGGGAAGCAGGGAGAGGATAGGCAGGAAAGGTGAAACAGGAATGTAAGGGGAAGGCACTGTGTGTAGTAGAAGAAGGCAGAATCATGAGAGAGGTGACAGGCAGCTGGAAGAGGAGGCAGAGTGAAACTGGGATGGAATGAATCTCCTCTACTGCCATGATGAGGCCAAACTCAGGTTGGAGGAGCAACACCTCATATACTGTCTGGGTCATCTCCAGACCTTTGGTATGAACATTGAATTCTCCAACTTCGGGTAATTCCCTCCCTCTCCCTATCCCCATCCCAGTTTCACTCTGCCTCCTCTTCCAGCTGCCTATCACCTCTCTCATGATTCTGCCTTCTTCTACTACCCATAGTGCTTTCCCCTTACATTCCTGTTTCACCTCTCCTGCCTATCCCCTCCCTGCTTCCCCTCCCCCACCCCTTGATCTTTCCTCTGATTGGTTTTTCATCTGACACCTTCCACCCTCCCCCCACCTTCTTTATAGGGCCCCTGCCCCCTCCCTCTTCAGTCCTGACGAAGGGTCTCGGCCCGAAACGTTGACTGCTCGTTTCTACGGATGCTGCCCGACCTGCTGAGTTTCTCCAGCTTGTTGTACGTGTTGCTTTGAACACAGCATCTGCAGTGTACTTTGTGTTTAGTATGAAAAGAAAGGTGTCTGTGGGTATATGTGCATAGTTAGTTGAAATTGCAGGACGATTGCAGAGAGATTTGTGTGACGCTTTCACAGGTCAGGGCATTCTGGAGTTTGGAGTTCAATTCCGGCACCATTCGGTAGGGAGTCTCTGTACATCCTCCCCGTGGAATGCATGGGTTTTCCCGGGAGCTCCGGTTTCCTCCCACAGTCCAAAGATGTACCGGGTAGGTTAATTGGTCATTGTAAATTGTCCCGTGATCAGATTAGGGCTAATTGGGGATGTGAGGTCGCTGGGGCGGCTTAGCTCAAAGGGTCTACACAATGCCGTACCACTAAATAAATACATCAAATAAAATAAATAAAATTATTAAACATACAGAAGCACAGGCTACAAGAATCAGGAGGCAGGCACAATCGTTTTAAACCAGTGAATTGCCCAGTCCTGCTCTCTGCACTATAGAGATGAAAGAAGGCAAAGAGAGATTTTATGAGATGATACCAGGAATGAGAAACACACAAAATGCTGGGGGAACTTCAGTAGTCCTGCCGAAGGGTCTCAGCCCGAAACATCGTCTGCACTCGTTTCCATAGACGCTGCCTGACCTGCTGAGTTCCTGCAGCATTTTGTGTGTGTTACTTGGCTTTTCAGCATCTGCTGATTTTCCTTGCTTCTGCCAGCAATGAGAAATATTACTTATGTAGATTTGGCAGAGAAGCTGAAATTGTTTTCATAGGAACAGAGGAGGTTGCAAAGGGATCTGACAGAGGAATTTAAAATCTTGAAGTGGGAATTGTTGATAGAGAGGAACTGTTGCCGTTGGTGAAGTGGTGAAGAACAAAAGTATATTGAATAAAATGATTGGCAAAAGAACCATAAGTGCCATGAACAAAAACATTCTATTTTTGGATAGCAAGTGATTAGGGCTGGAATACACTACAGGGACAGCAGTAAAAATGATTCAACCGCAAGGTTCAAAAGGAGCTGTGCGAGTATTTGAAATGGGAGAATCCGCAGGGCCTGGGCTCTGGGGCAGTGGACGTAAGGGTTGAACTAACTGAATTATTCTTAGATGGAACTACCGTAGTATGTATGTAACCTGCTTCCTTATTAAGCAATAGGGTCCTACCCCGGTAGGTCTCAGACTATAAGGAAAGATGCCTCAGGCTGTATAAGACCAGTGGGAAATGTGAGAGGAACTGAGACACAATGTTGTTAGGTGAGCTTGGTCACCCACGTCAAATCGTTAATCTTTTCCCCCTGGTGGCAGCCTGATGAATCCACCGCAGCCACCTCCCCCTGGAATTTGACAGTTTGGCTGTACAGCCATCCCTCAAGCTCTATAAATTCCTTTAACATCAACACCTCTAAATAGACCTTAATCCCATTACTCAGCTATAACTCACTGTGTCACTACTCTGATCACCCCCACTGACCATCGAAGCTAGGCCTCCTCAGTGATGGACCCGATTCTCATGTCTTAACTGAATCATAAAACTTAGTGCTCTCGTCAGTAGGGTTTACCCCTTGGCTGCATCTGCCTGTTGATAGTGCATAACATAAACTACCTATATAGATGCTGATTTCTGAAGCATTCTACCTATGAAGTATAGGCCTTGTTTTGGTAAGTGAATTCTGATTGGTGATAGCCACTCCTGAAAATTGGGTGTACTTACCAGCTACTAGATAGCTATATAGGACCCTGGTCAGACTCCACTTGGAGTACTGTGCTCAGTTCTGGTTGCCTCACTACATGAAGGACATGGAAGCCATAGAAAGGGTGGAGAGGAGATTTACAAGGATGTTGCCTGGATTGGGGAGCATGCCTTATGAGAATAGGTTGATTGAACTCGGCCTTTTCTCCTTAGAGCGATGGAGGATGAGAGGTGACCTGATAGAGGTGTATACGATGATGAGAGGCATTGATTGTGTGGATAGTCAGAGGCTTTTTCCCAGCCCTGAAATGGTTGCCACAAGAGGACACAGGTTTAAGGTGCTGGAGAGTAGGTACAGAGGAGATGTCAGAGGGGTAAGTTTTTTACTCAGAGAGTGGAGAGTGCATGGAATGGGCTGCCGGCAACAGTGGTGGTGGCGGATACAATAGGGTCTTTTAAGAGGCTTTTAGACAGGTACATGGAGCTTAGTTAAACAGAGGGCTATAGGTAAGCCTAGTAATTTCTGAGGTAGAGCCAAAGGGCCTGTATTCTGCTGTAGGTTTTCTATGTTTCTATGTAGATCCAGGAAAAGCACAGCCAGTCCTGGTTTGTCATTATAACCATTATAATGTAAATGTGTAAATGTTAAGTGTAACTCCCACCAGCTGAAAACAACATAAATTTCTTAGAGTCCCACACCTTTTTCTCAGCATCACTCAATTATTTTTTGGAAATGTGCATATGCAACTATTTTATTCTACAACAGAATGACATACTTCATGTATTTTAATATTTATTTATGCATTCAGTGGGCACTTGATTAGGTGCAGGAGTGGGACTGGTGCGGTCTCCTCCTGCGCTAGTCCATCCACTTTGAGGTTTGATGTGTTGTGAATTCAGAGATACACCTCTGTTGAAACATATGGTTATTTGAGTTACCAGACCACAAGACATAGGAACAGAATTAGGCTGTTCAGCCCTGCAAGTCAGCTCCGCCATTCCATTATGGCTGATCTAATACCCCTGGCAAACCCATTCTCCTGCCTTTCCCTCCTAATCTTTGACAGCCCTGACTAATCAAAAACATGTCAACATTGACGACCTCCACAGCCATCTGTGGTAATGAATGCCACTGATTCTCTACCCTCTAGCTAAAGAATTACTCCTCATTTCTGTTCTAAATGGATGTCTCTCTATTCTGAGGCTGTGCCCTCGGGTCCTGGACTTCCCCCCACTATAGGAAACATCCTCTCCACATCCACTCCATCTATACATTTCAATATTCAATAGATTCCCCCTCATTTTTCTAAACACTGGTGAGTACAGGCCCAGAGCCATCAAACGTTTCTCATACATTAAAATATTTATTCCCAGAATCATCCTTGTGAGCCTCCTCTGAACCCTCTCCAACACCAACACATCTTTCCTTAGATAAAGAGCCCAAAACAGCCCACAATACTCCGTGTGGTCTGACCAATGCCTTATAAAGCCTCAGAATTACATTCTGCTTTTGTAGTCTAATCCTTTCAAAGTTAAATCTAACATTACATCTGTCTTCCTTGCCACCACCACAACCTGCAAGTTAATCTTTAGGGAATTCTGCATAAGGACTCTCAAGTCCCTTTGCACCCTTTGAAATATCTTCCTATTTAGAAGATAGTCTATGCCTTTATTTCTTATACCAAAGTGCATGACCGTACACTTCTCTGCACTGTATTCCATTTGCCTCTTCTTTGCCCATTCTCCTACTCTGTCTATGTCCTCCTGCAGCCCCTCTGCTTCCTCAGCACTAACTGCCCCTCTTCATATTGTTCACAAACTTGACCACAAAGTCATCAATTCAGTCATTGAAATCTTTGACACATAAGGTAAAAGAAAGTGATCGCAGCACTGATCCCTGTGGATCACCACTGCTCACCAGCAGCCAACTAGAAAAGGCCTCCTTTATTCCCACTCTTTGCCTCCTGTTAGTCAGCCAATCTTTTATCCATGCAAGTATCTTTCCTGTAATACCATGGGCATATACCTTGTTAAGCAACCACATGTGTGGTACCTTGTCAAAGGCCTTCTGAAAGTCCAAATTATCAATATTCACTGACTCTTCTTTGTCATTTGCCTACTTGTTATTTCCTCAAAGAATTCCTACACGTATGTCAAGTAATGACATATTTCCTTAAGGAAACCATGATGACTTTGGCCAATTTTATCATGTGCCTCCAAATACCCCAAAATCTCATCATTAATAGTGGACTCCAACATTTACCCAGCCACTGAAGTCAAACTAACTGGCCTATAATTTCTTTTCTCCTGCTCCCTCCCTTCTTAAAGAGAGGAGTGACAGTCTTCCGAAACCATTCCAGAATCTACAATCTCTTCAGCTACCTCTTTCAGAACCCTGGGGTGTAGTCCATCTGGTTCAGGTGACCTCTGACCTTTCAGCTTCCCAAGCATCTTTTCTCCTTGATAATAGCAATTACACTCACTTCTGTCTCTGACACTCTCAAATTTCTGGCATATTGCTAGTGTCATCCACAGCAAAGACGGATGCAAAATGCTTATTACTACCCCATTATTACACTCCAATGTCATTTTCCAGCAGTTGATTTCCACTCTTGACTCTCTTGTACTCTTTAAATATCTGAATAAACTTTTGGTTTACTCTTTTATATTATTGGCTAGCTTACCTTCATATTTCATTTCTTTAATTCTTATGGTTTTTTTTAGTTGCCTTCTGTTGGTTTTTTAAAAGTTTCCCAATCCTCTAACTCCCCACTAATTTTTATTTGTTATCTGCCCTCTCTTTTGGAAGTAGGTACAGAGGAGATATCAGGGGTAAGTTTTTTACACAGAGAGTAGTGAGTGCGTGGAATGGGCTGCTGGTGACGGTGGTGGAGGCGGATATGATAGAGTCTTTTAAGACCCTCCATGTAGGTACATGGAGCTTAGAAAAGTAGAGGGCTATGCGTATCCCTAGGTAATTTCTAAGGTAAGGACATGTTCGGCACAGCTTTGTGGGCCAAAGGGCCTGTATTGTGCTGTAGGGTTTCTATGTTTCTTTTGCTTTTATGTTGTCTTTAACTTTCCTTGTCGGCCACGGATATACCATCCTCCCTTTAGAGTACCTCTTCATCTTTGGATGTATCTATCATGTGCCTGCTGAATTGCCTCCAGAATAACCAGCCATTGCTGTTCTGCTATCATTCCTGCCAGTGTTCCCTTTCAATTAACTTTGGCCAGCTCCTCTCACATGCCTCTGTAATTCTCTTTACTCCACAGTAATACTGATACATCTGACTTTTCCTTCTCCCTCTCGAACTGCAGGATAAATTCTATCAGACAGTGGAAAACATCTTGTATTGTCCCGGTACCGAAGAAACCACAACCAAAGGAGTTGAATGACTTCAGACCTGTTGCCTTGACGTCGCACGTGATGAAGACCATGGAGCGGCTGATAATACAGAATCTGAGGCCACAAACCAGGCACGCCCGGGATCCGCTTCAGTTTGCGTATAAGGAGAAGGTGGGAGTGGAGGATGCTATCACGTATTTGCTGCACAAATCACTCTCTCACCTAGATGGGGTCAGTTGTGCTGTGAGGATTACATTCCTTGACTTCTCCAGTGCCTTTAACACCATACAGCCCAAGATCTTAAAGCACAAACTAACGGAGATGGGAGTAGACTCTCACATGGTGGATTGGATAGTGGACTACTTGACAGATAGACCTCAGTATGTGCGGTTGGGAGACTGTAGGTCTGACACAGTGGTCAGCAGCACAGGAGCGCCACAGGGAACCGTACTCTCTCCGGTCCTGTTCACCCTGTACACATCTGACTTCCAATATAACTCGGAGTCCTGCCATGTGCAGAAGTTCGCTGATGACACGGCCATAGTGGGGTGTGTCAGGAATGGACAGGAGGTGGAGTATAGGAAACTGATACAGGACTTTGTGATATGGTGCAACTCAAACTACCTGCGTCTCAATGTCACCAAGACCAAGGAGATGGTGGTGGACTTTAGGAGATCTAGGCCTCATATGGAGCCAGTGATCATTAATGGAGAATGTGTGGAGCAGGTTAAGACCTACAAGTATCTGGGAGTACAGTTGGACGAGAAGCTAGACTGGACTGCCAACACAGATGCCTTGTGCAGGAAGGCACAGAGTCGACTGTACTTCCTTAGAAGGTTGGCATCATTCAATGTCTGCAGTGAGATGCTGAAGATGTTCTATAGGTCAGTTGTTGAGAGCGCCCTCTTCTTTGTGGTGGCGTGTTGGGGAGGAAGCATTAAGAAGAAGGACGCCTCACGTCTTAATAAGCTGATAAGGAAGGCGGGCTCTGTCGTGGGCAAAGTACTGGAGAGTTTAACATCGGTAGCTGAGCGAAGGGCGCTGAGTAGGCTACGGTCAATTATGGAAAACCCTGAACATCCTCTACATAGCACCATCCAGAGACAGAGAAGCAGTTTCAGCGACAGGTTACTGTCGATGCAATGCTCCTCAGACAGGATGAAGAGGTCAATACTCCCCAATGCCATTAGGCTTTACAATTCAACTGCCAGGACTTAAGAACTTTTTTTTAAAGCTATTATTAATGCCTTTGAGTTAGTGATTTAGATGCATATCATATTATTACTGAGTTAAGTATTGTATGTAATGAGTTTTTGCTACAACAAGTGTATGGGACATTGGAAAAATGTTGAATTTCCCCATGGGGATGAATAAAGTATCTATCTATCTATCTATCTATCTATCTATCTATCTATCTATCTATCTATCTATCTATCTATCTATCTATCTATCTATCTATCTATCTATCTATCTATGTTATGATCACTGCCTCATAAAGGTTTCTTTATCAAATCTGATTCACTACACAGCACCCAACCCAAACTGCCTTTCCTTTAATATGATCAACCACAAACTGCTCTAGAAAGCCACCTCATGGGTATTCTACAAATTCCCTCTTTTGGGATCCAGCACCAACCTGATTATCCAATCTACCTGCATACCCTCCCCTCCCCCCCCCCCCCCGACTATCGCAACATTGCCCTTACTACTTGTTTTTTCTGTCTCCCATCGTAATTTGTATCCCACATTCTGGCTACTGTTTGGAGGCCTGTGTATAACCTCCATGAGGGTCTTTTACATTTGCAGTTTCTTAACTCTACCCACAAAAATCCTACATCTTCTGATCCTATGTCACCTCTTTCTAAATATTTGATTTCATTTTTTACCAACAGAGCTACCCTACCCCCTCTGCCTACTTGTTTTTATTTCATTTTGATCCAACGTGTATTCTTGGTTGTTAAACTCTCAACTATGATCTTCTTTCAACCATGACTCAGTGATGCCCACAATGTCATACCTGTCAATCTCTAACTATGCTCAAGATCACCTACATTATTCTGTTTACTGTGTGCATTCAAATATAATAACTTCAGACCTGTCCCCATGTTACACTTCAACTCATCCTATAGACTGCAATTCACTCCAGTTCCTATCGTCCTGCCAAATTAATTTAATTCATTGTCACCTTCTTGCCAGATTGAACCAGTCTGGCCATTCTCCTCTGACCTCTCTCATTAACAAGGTGTTTTCACCCACAGAACTGCCACTCACTGGATTTTCTTTTTTTGTTTGTTTTTGTACCACTCTCTATAAACTCTGGAGACTGTTGCCCGTGAAAATCCCAGGAGATCAGCAGTTTCTGAGATACTCAAACCTCCCCATCTAGCACCAATAATCATTCCATGGTCAAAGTGATTTAGATCACATTTCTTCCCTGAACAACAAATGAACCATGCCTGCATGCCTTTATGTACTGAGTTGCTGCCACATGGTTGGCTAACAATAGATTTGCACTAAAGAGCAAATAAAGGTGTACAGATGTACCAAATAATGTGGCCTCTGAGTGTATTTTCAGAACATAAAATATCTTTGCCAAACATACTTTCAATATGCAATTGACTTGAGGTACACCTTGTATCTTATACAACTATTTTTTCTAAGATGAAAGATAAATAAACGTCATTTGATAGAACATTTCAAATTGCATAGAATTGAACATCAAAATGGCATTACACATTAAGTCAGTTTATTCTACATATATGAGAACAATTTTATTTTACATGTCAAGTGAAATGTGAATGTGTACTTTATCCATTAAAACCTTCAGCATGGTTATGAGTACCAACTGTGTGCTAATTTCAAGTGTCACTCAAGAAGCACAAATCTGGATGCATTATCACTCAATACAGTACGTGTTAAATTCAGACTGTGGTGTTGAAGTGGGATGTTTTACCTAGACTGACTGTCAGAGGCTTGAGGTCTCCAATACTTGATCAAGTAACATGACAGAAAAGGTGATTGAAATTTCAGAAAGCACTGAAAGATAGAAAAAGCCTTAACTTGATTGTGGAAACATCTGGTCAATCAATGAAGACTGGTTTGCTTTAGGGTCTTTTCTACCCCACAGGCAGAGGGAGGCTGTTATCACATGCCTGAGTAAGCCTTTCTATATTGTCTGCTAGGACACTTGAAGGTGGTGAATTTTTTTTATTTTGTACATCCAAGGTTACAGCATCAACATCAAGCATGCATTTCATGTTGACATTGCTGTTGTGGGCTTGGAACACCCTTCTGTGTATGTCATAAATGTCAGAGAATGTTACAGCAGAGAAACAGGCCCTTTGCTCATCGTCCACAGCAACCATCAAGTGTCCATTTTCACTAATCTGTTTTCTTTTCTCCCCACGTTCCCTTCAACTCTCTACACATTCTACCACTGACCTACAGACCAGGAACAAGTTATTCAACCTATCAACCCACACTTCTTCATGATGTGGGAGCAGCCAGCGG
This sequence comes from Hemitrygon akajei, assembly GCF_048418815.1. Taxonomy (NCBI): domain Eukaryota; kingdom Metazoa; phylum Chordata; class Chondrichthyes; order Myliobatiformes; family Dasyatidae; genus Hemitrygon; species Hemitrygon akajei. Next base: position 49,974,146 of record NC_133133.1, on the reverse strand, counting down.
AGACACACAGTCACAGGGAGAGCCTGGAAACTCCACACCTACAGCACCTGTGGTCAGGATTTAACCCGGATCGCTGGTGATCTGAGGCAGCGTCTGTTTTAGCTGCATTATCTAGTAGCCTTTGTGCATAGACTTGTTGTATGTGTGGAGACCAGAGAATGCAAGGAGCTTAATGATCTAATTTTATTTTGCATGAGGGAATCACCAGTCATCTTCCATGATTTATACATCGAGTCTGTTGTTCAGCATATAAAAACATGCTTTCTGCAGTTTAAGTTTCAGCCTGTTGTTCTGAACTATTAAAGTCAATCTTGTGAAATCTGGATTTATTTTGGCTTTGATAATTATTGAAAGATAATAATATTGCTAGTATTATAAGCTATCAGGCTGATCAACACCTCACCCATTAATCCACCCAACTCTCCCCGCACACCACCACTACATCCGCATTAGCAATTAGCCACGCCTCTCTACAGCCCCTAAGCACCCTTTATCTCCACTTACACTCCACACCTCATATCTACAATGGCACAGTCACTGTCCTACTGTATTTTCATGTGGCCTACGTAGACAACCTCCTGTTGCCAGGGGTAACTTTGTCACTTTATCATTTCACCTTACGTTCAGATACCCCTGCACTTTAAGATCAATCTGTGTATAGAAGTTAATCTTAAGTATATATGGCCACATTCGGTTACTTCTACATTGTGTTTTATAGGATTGTTTTTTTATATTTATATTTAATGTGATTTTATGCTTATTGTGTTTCTTTATTCTGCATCTTATCCAGAGTAATAACCATTTCATTTTCCTTTACCCTTGAGTATTGACGAATGACAATAAACAATCTTGAATCTTGAATTTCATTATGAATCATGAGTTTGCAAACTTAAGAGAGGATCTCTGTATGCTGACACTCAACAGAATTCAAATCCCTATGTGGACTTCACTTCTTTTTTACTATGTATCGTTAAGGCTTAGCTAATACAAGTCCTCTACCACTTACAAGAGCACTCTGTTCCTGAGAACTGTAACCTAACAGCTATCAAGTCAGAAAGTCTGGAGTATATTTGCATAAAAACAAAGGTCAACCGAGAACAGCATAAAGTTAGACCAGGGCATGAACTCAGTCATTCAAATATCATTGTAAACCAAGTGCCCACGTGGCAGAAGATACTAGTAACCCTGCAATAAACAGCAAATTGATCTGCTGGTCACCCCAATGCTCGATTGTATGTATGCGCTATACAAGATAGGGTTCATAACCTGGGGAAGGACAACCTTTAAGCAGAACTAAGATCAAATCAGAGTCTGCAATTCATTGAGGCCTTATTCAATATGAGTTCATGTTGTACTTAAATAGTAAATCAGAAAGTAATTTGCTAGCTGACTCTTTGAAGTTGCCCACTTACGTATAAAAGTTTGCTTCAATTAACTTCATGTTTGAAACCAGTTCTGAAATGCATATACATTCAATACAAATGTGATTTTGCATACTACCATTATTAGTCTAGTTATAATTTGTACCAGAACCTGAGTTAAACCATCCAGATCAAAGTATTATAGATAAGGACAATTACGGTAGAAACCATTTGAAAACAATGTTCTTTTGTTTTTATAGTACTAAGACTTTGAGGTGTCTTTTGCTACTGAATTACCATAAAAGTCAAGAAGTTGAATTATTAGGCAAACAGGAAATAGTGGAACAGTATCACAAGAAAATTAGTCAATTTAAAATTGAACAAGTGTTTTAAACTGTTGAGGAAAAAGGAATATGTTTTGTTTTTCAGTTTCCTTTAGCGTGCTACTTTGAGATTTGCTCATGTAATTTTCAACAAGCTCAGGCCTCTTCAGTCCAGTTTATAAAATATTACACATTTGTTTTACGTCTTTGGCAAAAGTATATAAATATAACTTCTGATGCAAGGTTATTGAGGTGAAATGTTAGTCTGTTTTTTTTCCCCCTACAGATGTTGACCTACTGAGCATTTCCAGCATTTTCTGGTTTTTGAATATAGTTTACATATAATCATATACAATATGCAGCCCAGTTAGTCTGTGGTGCTGTTTATAGGCCAATCAAGTCTCCTGTCATTCCATTACCTCATACCAGCCTCAGAAAGTCTTTCAATTTCCCTTTTTCCCTCTACTCATCCTATTTCCTTCTTGTAGGTATGTGAACTATCTGTCTCAAACACTTCCTGTGACAGAAAATTCCACATCTAATTACTTCAAGAAGAAATGTCTCTTTTTTTCCTGCAATTTTGTTTATTGGCAAATATCTTGTGTTTTTGGCCCCTTTCTTGGATTCTACCACAAATGGAAATGTTTTCTCCTGAACTAGGCTGTCCAGTTCATTCATATTTCAAAAGAAATAGAGTTTTACCCTATTCTGTGTTTCTAGATTGCTGTAATTTCAGGTCTAGTACCTTCTTGATACATCTTTAATTCAGTGTGCTTTAGACCCTTGCACACTGGTAGTGTGTTTAGTGCTCGGGTTGTTATCCCAGAAATAAGAGCACTAATGGAAGAAGCACTAAAATCTTTGGAGAGATGTGTTATGACAGTGTGACTGAGCCAAGAATAGTGCCCCTTTCCAATTAGATTGCCTATGGCTTGGATGGAAGAGGCTGCCTGTGAGAGAGCTGCTCCATGCTGAGATCTGCTGCTCCTGGAAGGAATACAGACCATTGCTCTGGATCTACTGCCAGATCCTATGATCTCTTCTCCTTAACCCACTGTTGGATGTGATGGAACGTGTCTCCCACTCTGTTTGGCAACACAGCTCTCCCCGGCCAGAGATTTCTCCATGATAAAATGCTCAACAGCTGTGACGGTGATTGTGCATGGCTGAGGAGAAATGAGCAATTGAACGAAACAAGGAAGAAACACCAGCTTCCACCTTATGTAACAGGTAGTATCTGAGCAACCTGACAACACAAGGGGTCAGTGCTACCAGTCATCAGCAATGGCCCACACACAATGTGGCTACCCCTGAACATCACACTTCTGTGCTAAGATGTTGAACATCAGCCCAAACGCTTACAGACAGCCTCTTCACACCAAGCTCTGGAGCAATTCAGTTTTGGGGGGTGCTAGCGGAGTGCAGAGATTCATGCATAGTCTCTGTAAAGCTTTGTAACTGCAAACATAAAACTAATCAAAATAAAAACAAGACAGCCGGGATAACTTGTGTACATTAATTTCATTATAACTTTAAGCAAGATGTGCACTCATCATGTGATTGATTCATGATGTATGCAATTCATGTACATTTACATATGACTCATAATTAAATATTTAAACAAAGAAGAACGCTTATTCAAAGAATATATTTGCAATATTACTCAAATATCACTGAAATATTAAATACACAACACTCCTCCCTGCTTAACTATAAACTCCAACACAATACAGAATACATCCCAACTTCTATAGAGTATGCTGGTTCCAAGGGTGACATAGCTGGAGGTGGTAATGAGGATAAGCTCTCACTGCCTATAAAGTGCTTCCACATAGCTTGCGTCTCAAATAGCCTCTATCAACCAAGTCCAGCTCCCGGCTTTCACGTGGCGGAACTGTTCCTACCAACAGGAGAAGGGGCAAAAGTGAGTCTCTGGCACCTCAAAACCAGATGCTTCGGGCAGGTGGGGCTCGTTAGTCCTGGTCGACTGCCCACCTAGGAGAAGGAAAACTCTGATTTTAAAACCTCCGCTGCCTTGTGGCCACACCCAGTTATGGGAAAGGCTATGGGGGTAAACCCTGAGAAGAAATCCGGAGCCAGAGTCCCATAGGCGGTCAATAGGGAGGACTTCATCAGTCTATTGTCCGGCAACTCCTGCAGCCGAAGAGGCCACCATGTGTAACGATCTTCGTGCCAGTGGGTCCTGACCACCGAGGCCGAGAGAGTGGGACTGTCTCCATGATAAGGTTTTTTCACTATAATATCTTTCACACACAGGTCGTTGTGTTGTGCACATTCGTCTTCCTCGGACTTCGAGAGACTACTACTATAGAGTATACTATATAGATAGTAAATTTTAAATTGTCCCATTCAGGCCTAAAGATTTAAACACTGTGGAGGATTTCTTACTCTTGTGGGATAATGTTTTTCCTGGCAAGGGGGGGTGTCACTCTACTTGGCAGGTAGGAAATGGGGCTGTGAAACAATCTCAGTATCAGGGGCCTGTGGATCTGTGGTGGTTGTAGGAGTTGATTCTTAGACTGCAAGAAGTAGTTCTGACAGCTCTGGACACCGTTCTTCTCTATCCCTTGGCTTTTCTCTACTGGATCTACTTTTCTACCTCTTCTCTTCATGATTTTTATAAATGACCTGGATGAGGAAGTGGGGGATGCGTTAGTAAATTTGCTTATGACCCAAAAATTGGGGATGTTGTGGATAGTATGGAGGGCTATCAGAGGTTACAGCAGGACATCAATAGGATGCAAAACTGGTCTGAGAAGTGACAGATGGAATTCAACCCAGATAAGTGAGAGGTGGTTCATTTTGGTAGGTCAAATATGATGGCAGAATATAGTATTAATGGTAAGACTCTCGGCAGTGTGGAGGATCAGAGGGATCTTGGGGTCTGAGTCCACAGGACACTCAAAGCTGCTGCGCAGGTGGACTGTGTGGTTAAGAAGGCATACAGTGCATTGGTCTTCATCAACTGTGGAATTCAGTTCAAGAGCCAAGAAGTAATGTTACAGCTGTATAGAACCCTGGTCAGACCCCACTTGGAATACTGTACTCAGTGCTGGTCACCTCACTACAGGAAGGATGTGGAAACTATAAAGAGGTTGCAGAGGAGAATTACAAGGATGTTGCCTGGTTTGGGGAGTATGCCTTAAGTTGAATGAACTTGGCCTTTTCTCCTCGGAGTGATGGAGGATGAAAGGTGACCTGATAGTGATGTATAAGATGATGGGAGGCATTGATCGTGTGGATAGTCAGAGGCTTTTTCTCAGGGCTGAGATGGCTAACATGAGAGGACACAGTTTTAAGGTGCTTGGAAACAGGTACAGAGGGGATGACAGGGGTAAGTTTTTTACACAGACAGCGGTGAGCACATGGAGGTGGATACAATAGGATCTTTTAAGAGGCTCCTGAATAGGTACATGGAGCTTAGAAAAATAGAGGGCTATGGGTAACCTGAGGTAATTTCTAAAGTAAGTACATGTTTGGCACAGCATTGTGGGCCAAAGGTTTTCTATGTTTCTATGTTGAAGTTTGTGCAATAAGCTTAATGCATTCAGAATAGTTTCTGGTTCTTTATACTCACTAAAGCCAATGCCTTGCAACTTTCCTGAAGCTCCTTGAACTCTCTTCCTGTCTCTGAATGTGAACAAAACAAAAGAGATGGTTGTTGACTTCAGGAGGACACTCCCCACTGAACATCGACGGCTCCTCAGTAGAGATCGTTAAGAGCACCAAATTTCTTGGTGTTCACCTGGCAGAGAATCTCACCTGGTCCCTCAACACCAGCTCCATAGCAAAGAAAGTCCAGCAGCGTCTCTACTTTCTGCGAAGGCTGAGGAAAGTCCATCTCCCACCCCCCATCCTCATCACATTCTACAGGGGTTGCATTGAGAGCATCCTGAGCAGCTGCATCACTGCCTGGTTCGGAAATTGCACCATCTCGGATCGCAAGACCCTGCAGCGGATAGTGAGGTCAGCTGAGAAGATCATCAGGGTCTCTCTTCCCACCATTACGGACATTTACACTACACGCTGCATCTGCAAAGCAAACAGCATTATGAAGGACCCCATGCACCCCTCATACAAACTCTTCTCCCTCCTGCTGTCTGGGAAAAGGCATCGAAGCATTTCAGCTCTCACAACCAGACTATGTAATAGTTTCTTCCCCCAAGCTATCAGACTCCTCAATACCCAGAGCCTGGACTGACAACTTACTGTCCTACTGTCTTGTTTATTATTTATTGCAATGCCTGCACTGTTTGTGCACTTTATGCAGTTCTGGGTAGGTCCGTAGTCTAGTTTTTTTCTAGTGTTGTTTTTTACGCAGTTCAGTCTAGTTTTTGTACTGTGTCATGTAACACCATGGTCCTGAAAAAAATGTTGTCTCATTTTTACTATGTACTGTACCAGCAGTTATGGTCGAAATGACAATAAAAGTGACTTGACTTGACTTGATAATCAAGACACATTTCACAAGTAACTGCCTGAATAACATATTGGAAGCTATGTTGCCTACAAAAACTGTTGTAGTTGGACCACTGGTTTGCCACTTTCATGCTTCCTCTGATCAGCATGGTCATTCATTGACGCAATATGTTTTCCAGTCAGAGGCACTGAGATTCATCTCATCATTTGTTTGCCCTCTGTTGGAAAATAATTCATGGCATATAGATGATAGTTTTGTTATCATCAATTACTTTTCTTAATTTGCTTTCAGTTTGCTCTGTTACAGGGGATGTGGCATGCAAATGGTGGATGCCTGTCCAATTAGGTTGCAGTTGTCTCAGCCAATCGCATCCCACAACACTGGCCCTCCTGCTTTTACCACATACAAGACCAATGTGGCTTGTTGGTTGTTGTATTTCACTGTTATGAATGTCATTTCCACGGGAGTTATCTTTTCTCCAGTATAAGTTCTTTGTTAGATATCTGCAGGCTTCTTCTATTCAGTATCTTTGAAATGTCATGCAAACTCATTTTGTGGGATGACTGAAACAGCCAAGTTAGTGTCCAATTCCATTTTAATTAATTTGCTGTTCACTTCTGGTGTAAGCCATATTGCTTGTTTATTGTTAGATAAACAGGGCAAGCCAGCCCTGTTTCACTCTCATCATCATCATCAATTTTTTCATCAACAGCATGCAGATTAGTACTCTTATTGAAACTGCAGCTTGAATTTTTATCTTTTTCTCTTTCATGTGCAGTCCATTTATTTTTGTCTGCCTGACATGCTCTTTGTATATATCCCTCTTCATTGCATTTTCTGCAAGTTTTGCCTTTAAACCAGCATTGGTCTGGCGTATGTGAGCCCCTGCCACAATGGTAACACAATTTGTTCAGTCAAGCCAGTTTCTGTTTAGACATCACAATTTTGTTCACATTCACTTTCATTGCTGACTGCAAATCAATTGCATCTCTGTCTGCTGTTACCAGTGATAAAGCTATTTGAACTGCTCTTTTAAATGTAAGTTGTGCTTCAGTTAAGAACTGTTTTTGAATGTTTTCTTGTAAGACTCAACAAACTAAGCTCTCAGGGCATCATTAAACCCATCACTGAACTGACAATGCTTAGAGAATCTCGCCCATTCAGCCAAATATGCTGAAATGGATTCCCCTTGCTTTTGATTCTGTTTATGAAACTAAAGCGGTTTGCAATCAACAATTCTTCAGTTCTAAATGTTCCTGCATTACTTTCACAATATCAGCAAAGCTCAGTTCAGCTGGTTTTGTTGGACCAGATAAAATTCCCAGAAAACTGTATGCCTTTAAATCCAATGCACTCAGTGAATTTGACATTTGCTTCTCATTGACAAATTCATTTGTTTGAAATTATTGCTCAATTTGCTCAGTTTAGAATACCCAGTTATCTCTCATGCAATTGCAAGTGTCAATCTTTCTGATGCAGCCAGCCATTTCTGCTTTTTTTAATTTTATGATGATCACCCCGTACTCATTGTGTCCATTTTCGGACTTTGTTTACATTTCACCGTGCTTGTCCCTGCAAAAGAAGCACACTCTGCGCTGTGTTGTTTCTTCCTTGACTGTTTCTCACTGCCCTTATTTTAAACTGGAAAGCTTCACTGTGCTTCAACAGGTAGGTAGTCAACTGAGATTCATTTAAAACTTACTCATCGTGCTATGTTTTGTAACTTCAAAACATTAAACAAATCAAAATAAAAACAAGGTATCTGGGATAACTCGCATATGTTAGTTTTGTTTTTACTTTATGTGAGATGTGCACATATCACGTGGTAGTGTCATGAACTACGCAATTTGTGTATTTTTACTTATAGCCCATAATGATTAATTTAAATGAAAAAGAATACTTAATCAAGTAATATATTTATAATATGACTCAAATATTACTGAAATAATAAACACACAAAATTCTCAGCGCCCAGTTCCGGGCAAAGCAGCAGGAAGGACAGGTGTTGACAACAGGTTACTGGCACAAGAGCACAGAACCTGACCATATAAATGGGATTTACTTGTAAACACACACACTGTAAGCACGTAACAATGAGTCAACTTCTGCAAGGCAATGCTAAGCAGGATACTAGTCAACAAGGAATACAAATGACCTTACTTAGGAAAATCCAACTGTACATAAATTTTCCATACATTTTTAAAGTAGTTTTCAAGCAAGTCATTACTATAATAAAATGTTTCATTTTACTCATTAATGACTGGATACAGAAAGTGATGTCATGAGTCCTGATGCAGGATCTTGACCCAGAACATCAGTCATGCCTTTGCCACCTCAGCTGCTGCTCTAATAGCTGAGTACTTCATGCAGTTTGATTTTTGCATCGTGTTCATAATAGTTAACTATCAGTAGAGGAAATATTGATAAACAGCCGTAAACATTTACCACAATGTTAAAGGTTCTTGTGCATGTACAGTAATTACTAATCCTTAAGATCTCCAGGTGTATGTTGTATCTATAATGCAAATGCATTCATCAAGAAACCTGATCAAGCAGCTCTGATTATTTCAACACCATGCTCTTATAAATTGACACTCTCTTGATTGAAATGCAATGTTTTAAAAAAAAATAATTTCCAGTTATTTCAAGATACTCTGGAAAGTTGGCCAGCCAGAAGTCATTCCTGCATGCCAGGCTTCAGTGAAGTCACTGTCTGGGCAAAGTTACAAAGGAACAAGAATTAGGAACAGCCTGTTGCACATCTGTTCCCATTCAGCAAATCATGGCTGATCTTCTACCTGAACACCATTTTATTGCACCATCACCCTATTCATCGATTTCCTTAGCATTTAGAAATTCAATTTTATTTTAATTTATCTTTAGGATAATTAACTTAATCTCCCTTTTTGCATGAAGACTAGTGGACAGCTTGGTCCATTGTGGGCACAATGCTACTCTTCACAGGAATCGCCTACATGAGCAGCACCCAGCTGACGAGATTAGAAGCCTGAGACGTAGCTCACTCAGGGTCACTGACTGAGTAGAGTGGATCTTCGAGCAGCACCAATTCTGAGAGATCAGAGGCCTGAGAAAACATAGTTCACTCAAATTCGTCAACTGACTAGAAAAAGCAGCATCTTGTGTCAGTTTGTAGCTTAGAGCAGCACCCAATCAGAATAAGTTAAGGTGAGGCAGGGGCATGTGGAACGGCCATTGCCAGAGTGGCCATCATTGGAGAGGACACAGCTAGAGTGGGCATTTTGAGGTTTTAGCTCTTTGAGGGTTCAGTGAGGTGAGAGTTCAGCCAGAGAAGGCAAAAAAATCTGTAGATAGGGTTCCTCCCCCAACAGTTTATTGTTTTCCTTCTTTATGTTTGCTTAGTTAGGACAGTAGCAATGTCAGACAGGGATTGGAAAGGTGGGATGTGGAAAGGCAGCAAGACCTCCAGAGTCCCTGATAACTATACCTGCAAGAGGTGCATTCAGCTGCAGGGTTTAACACTCCATGTTAAGGATTTGGAGCTGGAACTGGATGAACTCTGGATCTTTCGGGAGGCTGAAGGGATGATAGCTAGGACAGCAGAGTAGCTCTGTGGCCATCTCCCTCAACGATGGCTATACCATTTTGACTACTGTTGAGGGGGATGAACTAGCAGAGGAAAATCACAGTGATTAGGTCTCTGCGACTCAGAAGGTAAAGGGGGGGGGGAGGTGGGAGGCGAGCTGTAGTGATAGGGGATCCATTAGTTAGATGAACAGAAAGGAGTTTCTGTGGATGAGAACGAGATTCCCAGAAGGTATGTTGCCTCCTGAGTGCCAGGGTATGGGACACCTCGGATCAAGTCCTTATCATTCCTAAGTGGGAGGGAGACCAGCCAGTGGATATGGTCCATGTACAGGTAGATAGGGACATAATGAAAGCTTTTGGTATATTGGCCTTCATAAATTAAAGTATTGAGTACAGGAGGTGAGATGTTATGTTGAAGTTGTATAAGACATTGGTGAGGCCTAATTTGGAGTACTTTGTGCAGTTTTGGTCACCTACCTACAGGAAAGATGTAAATAAGGTTTGAAAGAGAACAGAAAAAATTTACAAGGATGTTGCCAGGTCTGGAGGACCTGAGTAATAAGGAAAGATTGAATAGTTTAGGACTTTATCCCTTGAGAGGATATTTGAGAGGGTATTTGATAGAAGTACACAAAATTATGAGGGGTATAGATAGGGTAAAGCCAAGCAGGCTCTTTCCACTGAGGTAGAGTGGGACTACAACCAGAGATCAACGGTTAAGGGTAAAGGTGAAAAGTTTCAGGGGAACTTGAGGGGAACTTTCTTCACTCAGAGGGTTGCGAGGGTGTGGAATAATCTGCCAGCGCATTTCAACGTTTAAGAGAAGTTTTGGTAGGTACATGGATGGTAGGAGTATGGAGTGCTATGATCCCAGTGCATGTTGATGGGAGTAGCCAGTTTAAATGGTTAGGCACAGACTAGATGGGCCAAAGGATCTGTTTCTGTGCTGCACTTTTCTATGACTCTATGAGGACTGCCTCAAGAAGGTGGCACCATCCTCTGGAACAGGAGGTACAGAAACTTGAAGTCCCACATCTCCAGGTTCAGAAACAGCTACTTTCCTACATTTATCAGATTCTTGAATCAATCTGCAAAATCCTATTCCTACCTCAGCAGTGGAATAGTGCCGACCACCTCGTGTTCTGTCATGTCCATAAGACCATAAGGCTATAAAACATAGAAGCAGAACTAGGCCATTTGGCCCATCGAGTCTGCTTTGCCATTCAATCATGGCTGATCCTTTTTCTCCTCCTCAGCCCCACTCTCCGGCCTTCTCCTCATAACCTTTGATGCCAAATCCAATGAAGAACCAATAAAGCTCTGCCTTAAATGCACCCAGCTACCTGGCCTCCACAGCTGCCTGTGGTAACAAATTCCTCAAATTCACAACCCTCTGGCTGATGAAGTTACTCCACATCTCTTTTAAATGGACACGCCTCTTTCCTGAGGCTGCGCCCTCTTGTCCTAGACTCGCCCACCATGGGAAACATCTTTTCTACATCTACTCTGTCTAGGGCCTTCAACATTCGAAAGGTTTCAATAAGATCCCCCTTCATCCTAAATTCAGTACAGACACAGAGCTATCAAACATTCCTCATGTGACAACCCTTTCATTCCAGGAATCATCCTTGTGAACCTCCTCTGAAACTTCTCCAACGCCAGCACATCTTTTCTTAGATGAGGAGCCCAGAACTGTTCACAATACTCAAGGTGGAGGCATCACTAGTGTCTTATAAAGTCTCAGCATCACGTCCCTGCTCTTATATTCTAGACCTCTTGAAATGAATACTAACATTGCATTTGCGTTCCTCACCACCAAGTCTACCTGCAAGTTAACCTTTAGGTGTTCTGCACAAGGACTGCCAAGACCCTTTGCATCTCAGATTTTTGGATTTTCTCCCCATTTAGAAAATAGTCTGCACATTTATTTCTACACCTAAAGTGCATGGCCATGCATTTTCCAACATTGTATTTCATTTGTCACTTTCTTGCCCATTCTCCTAATCTCTCTAAGTCCTTCTGTAGCCTACCTGTTTCCTCCACACTACCTGAGCCTCCACCAATCTTCGTACCATCTGCAAATTTGGCAACAAAGCCATCTATTCCATCATCTATATCATTGATATACAATATAAAAAGAAGCAGTCCCAACACCAACCCCCGCAAAACACCACTAGTCACTGGCAACCAACCAGAAAAGAATCCTTTTATTCCCACTCACTGCCTCCTACTGATCAGCTAATGCTCTAACCATGTTAGTAACTTTCCTGTAATACCATGGGCTCTTAACTTGGTAAGCAGCCTCATGCATGGCACCTAGTCAAAGGCCTTCTGAGTGTCTAAATATACAACATCCACTACATCCCCTTTATCCGTTCTATTTGTAATCCCCGCAAAGAATTCAAACAGGTTCGTCAGGAAATATTTTCCCTTAAGGAAACCATACTGACGATGTCCTATCTTGTCCTGTTTCACTGAAGTACTCCATAACCTCATCCTTAACGATTCACTCCAACATTTTTCCAATCACTGAGGTCAGGCTAACTGCTCTATAATTTCCTTTCTGCTGTCTCCCTCCTTTCTAAAAGAGTGGCGTGACATTTGGAATTTTCTGATCCTCTGGTAACATGCCAGAGGCTAATAATTTTTGAAAGATCATGCCTCCACAATCTCTACTTCCACCTCTTTCAGAACCCTAGGGGGCAGTTCATCTGGTCCAGGTAACTTACATACCCTTAGACATTTCAGCTTTTATAACACCCTGTAATGGTAACTGCACTCACTTCTACTCCCTCACACCCTTCAACATCTGGCACACTGTCAGTGTCTTCCACAGTGAAAACTGATGCAAAATACTTATTTAGTTCAACTGCCATCTCTTTGTCCCCCGTTATTATTTCTCCAGCATCATTTTCTAGCGGTCCTATATCCATTCTCATCTCTCTTTTATTTTTTATATACTTGATAAAGCTTTTATTATCCACTTTGATATTGTTTGCTAGCTTGCTTTCATATTTCCTCTTTTCCCGCCTAATGATTCTTTTAGTTGCTTTCTGTAGATTTTTAAAAAAATTCCTAATCCTCTATCTTCTTGCTAATTTTTTCTTTGTTGTATGCCCTCTCTTTTACTTTTACTTTGTCCCTGATTTAATTTGCTTATACTTAGCTATTGTTTTCCACAATATTTTTCTTCTCTATCTTGTATAATTGATGTATAATTTACAGTGTATCTGTGTTGTCTAAACTTATGTGCCTGAGACATTTCTGCAAGCAAGTGTTTCATTGTACCTATACCCCACTCTTCCGGTGTATATGACAATTTCATGTAACTGAGACTGCATACTGCTCAGAAGTGAATTCTAAAGATTTACTAGCCTGAGAATGAAAGAAAATTTACTCATTTCAGTCCCAATTAAGTTACTTCCTGTTCTGAGATTGACCCCTGTTTCTAGGCTCCTGAGCTTGTGGAAATATCATACTCTTAAGTCTTGTTTGAAGTTTGCAAGTTTTGATGAGATCTTCTGTCATGCTTTAAAGCCCAAGAGAATAAAGGCTTGGTTTATTCGATCTTTCATCATTCATCAAAACTCCACAATCACTGGAACTAGTCCAGTGAATCTACGCTGCATTTCCTTGGTAAGGAGAACAAAACTGCACCATACTGAAGGTGTGGTGGCCTCATTGTGTCCTTTTACAATTTCAGTACGATTTCCTTAGTTCAAATAATGGCTAACATGCTATTGATTCATCTAAATTAACCATGTATCTTTGAGAAAATATTGTTGCTGATCACCTACAGAACTGCTAATTATTAACACTGTGTCACACAGAGATGCTCTATGGTACCACGATATACTTTCAATCATTTAAGTTGTTTCCCATAATAATTATGCACCTTATCCATTTATTAAACTTATCACACAACCATTCCCCTGATTAATCTCTCCAATGACTGCCACCCCAAATCTCCGATCTTTCAAGAACCTGAGCAGCTTCCCGGTCTACAGAACCTGATCTTTCAGCATCTGTCGTCAAAGACCCCTACCAAGCAGGCCTGTTCTCTATTCACTGCTACCATCAGGAAGGAGGAACAGGGGCCTTAGGTCCCAGAACATCAGATTCACAAATAGTTATTACCCTTTAAGAAGGCACTTAAACCAGCACGGTCAACTTCAGTCACTGCAACATTGTACTGGTCACTGAGCATAACTTATGGACTCACCTTCAAGGACTCTATAACTCACTCTCAGTATTATTTATTTACTTATTATTGATTTGTTTATTCACACAGTTTGTTTCCTTTGCACGTTGGTTACTTTTCCGTTTTTGTGGGTAGTTTTCCTTTAATTCTATTCTATTTCCTTGTTCTACTGTGAATGCCTGCAAAAATGGTTCTCAGGGTAGTATTTGGTGACATACATGTATTTTGATAACTAATTTTTCTTGAACTTACTTTGAACTTTTTGAATTTTGAAATTTAGTGATCAAACTGACCAGAGATCTGGCATCACCCTCCTGGCCCGCAAAATCCCATTCCTTAAACTCAGCAGGCATACTTTCCTTCTTGATATACAAAGGTATAAGTGTGGGTAGTATTAAAATTTGTAGCAGTCAGTCTCCAACTGAACTTACCTTTTCATATGTAAGTATATGATATTATTTGTGAAGTATTTGGTCATGCGGACAAAGAGTCCTTTAAGTAAACCTGACACACCTTTTATACCAAAATACAATCCTGTGTAAAGAGGTGAAGAGGATTGCAGTATTTATAGAAGATCCATAGTCAGAGGAACAGAGATGAGATTCTGTGGGCGCGATAGAGACACCCAGATGGCATGATGCTAGGATCAGGGATGTCTCAGATTGGGTCCATGGCATTCTCAAGGGCAAAGGTGAGCAACCAGAAGTCTTGGTGTACATTGGTATCAATGACATAGGTAGACAAGATTTGAAGCTAAGTTGAAAGCTGAGAAACAGGACCTCTAGGGTAGTAATCTCTGGATTGCTGCCTGTGTCATGCACCATTGAAGGTAAGAATAGGATGATTTGGCAGGTGAATGTGTGGCTGGGGAACTGGTGCAGGGGGCAGGGGTTCAGATTTCTGGATCGTTGAGATACCTTTTGGGGAAGGTACGATCTGTACAAAAGGGATAAGTTACACCTGAACCTGAAGGGGGGCCCAATATCCTTGCAGGCAGGTTTGCTGGAGTTGTTCGGGAGGGTTAAAATTAACTTGGCAGGGGAATGGGATACAGAGTGATAGTATTGAAGATGAGGTAGCAGGCTTATGAACAAAGGCAATGCATAGTGAGACTCCTAGCAAGGCGAGACTGATGAATCTGTAGAATTTGTTGCCATGGGTGACTATGGAGGCCAAGTCTTTACATATATTTAAGGCAGAGGCAGATAAGATTCTTGGTTGGTCAGGACATGAAGGGATATGGGGAGAAAGCAGGACTTTGGGGCAGAGAGGGAAAAATGAATCAGCCACGATGAAATGGCAGAGCAGACTCGATGGGCCAAATGGCCTAATTCTGCTCCTAAATCTTGAGGTCTTATGTGGCTCTCAGCATACTCTGCTAGTTACTGCACAACATCTTAAAAGAGTCATCACTCCGTTGTTGATGTGCAATTCTATGACCACATAGAATGCAGTCAACGTTACCCTAAGTCTGCATCTTCAAAGTATGTCCATGGAGAGGCAGATAACACAATGCCATTTTACAAAGGTAACGGCAGAACGACTCAGCTAAGTTATCCTTTTAGAAATTGACACTTATATATATCGCAACACCTCATATACTGTCTGGGTAGTCTCCAGCCCCTTGGTATGAACATCAAATTCTCCAACTTCTGGTAATTCCTTCCCTCTCCCTTCCCCCATCCCACTTTCACTCTGCCTCCTCTTCCAGCTGCCTATCACCTCTCTTTTGATTCTGCCTTCTTCTACTACCCATAGTGCTATCCCCTTACATTCCTTCTTCACCTCTCCGGCCTATCCCCTCCCTGCTTCCCCTCCCCCACCCCTTGATCTTTCCTCTGATTGGTTTTCTACCCTCCCCCCACCTTCTTTATGGGGCCCCTGCCCCCTCCTTCTTCAGTCCTGACAAAGGGTCTCGGCCCGAAACGTTGACTGCTCATTTCAACGGATGCTGCCCGACCTGCTGAGTACATCCAGTTTGTTTGTATGTGTAAATATATATCTGACCTTTTCCTGTAGTTGCTATGACAATTTGACATTTACAAGATTAAAAAGCAGTAGTAGTCTTTGTTTCTAACCCATGTATAACCAATACAGTTTTTGACAAACATTACTGAAATTGTCCCAAAACTTGCTGAAGTTGTACTGGATTAAGTTTCCATTTCAGACTCGAGGCAGTGTTTTGTAGAAGAACTCACTTCTAGGACTCATATCTTGCATGTTCAGCTGCTAGGCATATTCAATATATGAACAAGAATTGTGTAAATCAAGAAAGTTGTAATAAATTATTTTCCTTGAAAAGGACCAGACAAACTTTCTTACAGGCGAAAGAGTTTTGGGAAAGAAATCGTTTCTTTGAATTCACACTGAAAATCCCAAAAGCAGCAGAAAGGAAGATTTTGTCTTGGTGTAAGGAGGAGTGTGGTATGAATCATAAATAAACATTTTGTGCAAATGATGGTTTTGGATTAAATATTTTAATGCTACTGAAGGTGTTCTGATATTTTCCAGAAACCATATTAATAATGTTTAACATAGATATGCTCATTAGAATTGACATGGCAAATACACAAGTCATTAGGAGCTCATTATTTGGGGGAAAATTATCTTGGGTAGTGTGGGGTCAATGACAGCTTCAGTGAGAGTTAAAACATACTGGGAGAGATGGAAATACATAAATATTATAAAATGAAAAATGGGAGAAAGGAAGGAGTTTATGTGAAGCAGAATAATCAGTAAAACAAAAGATGAATATATTAAATAAAATACTTATCTTTTAAACAAATGGAATTCCATCCCAGCAGATCAGCCAAAAATGAGCAATTTTACTGTACAAGTTGTACTAAAAGGGAAAACTACATACATCCAAGGTAAATCCTGCAATAATCATAAATAGTATTAGAGATATTATATCTGAGCCTTTATATATTCAGACATGTTATATTTTATCTTATAGCTTTGAATAATGCAAATGTCACAATTATATCCTTGTTTACATCTGGTTTATCCAGTATTCGGTATCCAGAATTTTTCTCATTAGAGTTTATATAATTGGATCAAGAGGTCTTTTCTCTTGCACTAAAATCCTTCCACAATAAATGGCAACATACTATTTACCTTCCTAATAGGTGATTGTAACTGTCAGTGACTCTGGTCCCTCTCAACCATTCAAGAATGTCCCAACTTTCTCTTCGGCCTACCATTAGATGGTTTCAGATGTTTCCCACATTATATCCAATGTCATTGTCATGTATTCAGTTAGCATTTCTGCAGCTTCTTTGCTTCCCTTTCACTGTTAGCGCTACCACTCGACTTTGGACCATCAGCAAATTACTACATTCATTCAAATTGTTCACATATATCTACAGTCAACTGATCAATCTCCCAATCAAAAATGGCACGTTTATTTCCACCATCTGTTCCCTGTTCACAAGCCAATCTTTAATCATGCTAATATATTATCCCCGATATTATAGAGTAGGCTCTAATTTTACTTATCTCTTGTGCAGCACCTTATCAGAACCAGAAACAGAATCAGGTTTCGTATCACCGGCATATGTCATGAAATTTGTTAATCAGAGCACCTTATGTAGAATGTCTACGTCACATGGGTATGTTTGCTTCTAGCTTTTCTGCTAATATCTACAGTAAAAAATTCCAACAGATTTGTCAAATATGATTTTCCTTTCATAAATCCTCTGCCCTGTTCTGTTAGAAAATTTTGAAGTGGACTGTTCCAAGTTTCTCAATAATAGATTCCAACACTACTGCAGCAGCTCTGTAGAAGTTGTGAATCAGAATCCTATGGTACCTTTAGGATCCCTTTGTCCTATAGATAGAATTCCGGCTTGTGCTCACTGTGCAGCTTAGTGTCAATTAATGGGATCTTGGGAAGTAGGAATGGCCAGATTAAAGAAAACATCATTTGGCTCTTCATTTTAATATAATCATTTCCTTTTTGTTTTGCCCACGGACCTCCAATATTTTATTAATGAGCTCATTGGCACCATCCCAGAATTTATCCCATCCCACCAGCATTCACAAGCAACCATCATAACGCTAGCCTAATCCTAATGGATTTGGAGTGGTTTCAGAACATTATTCTTATCTTGGAGTTTTGGCAACAGTTTTGCTGTTCAGACTAAACACTTATTTCTCTGGTTTCACCTGGGGTCTTCAGTGAGATTATTGCTTTTTAATCTATTATTATCTGTTTAAACAAACATCTATCCAGGCAGAGGTCTAGCTTCTATCATAAGCAAAGTATTTATTCCTACTTCTTGCTGAGGCATATAATGTGCATTTGGACTGACATGGAGATTAGTCATTATAATTTTAAAAAAGACAGTCTTATCTCAACTTCTTAAACTTACATATAGACCTGAAATGTTTACATAAGTTTTAATGTATTTTGGAACAGAATCATCTGAAATAAAAGAACACTTTTTAATGCTTTAAGTGTACAGTGAAAAATAAACCTTCACCTCATCTGTAGCGAAAACATGTGGAAAAGGAACACGTTACATCTGTCTTGTTGGCAGAGGCTGCCGTTTTTGCAAATTTTGCTGCACGCTGAAATATGATGTTCCATTACTTATTAGTAGCTCCTGGTGTTCTCTTCTGCATTACTTTCAGAGGAATAGCAGTGATTTGGATATAAGAAGGGTCACATGAATACATATTATTCATCATCAGAAGGGGCCATGAGAGGGCTTTGGTGGCAGAATTAAGGAAAACCCTAGGGCAAGTATGTGAAGAGCAAGAGGATAAGTCGCGAGAGAACAGACCCATCAAGTGTGACAGTGGAGCAGTCTGTATGGAACCGGAGAAGGTAGCGGGGGTACTTAATGAATACTTTGCTTTAGTATTCACTACAAAAAAGGACTTTGGTGTTTGTAGGGATGACTTACAGCAGACTGAAAAGCTTGAGCATATAGACATTAAGACAGAGGATTTACTGGAGCTTTTGGAAAGCATCAAGCTGGATAAGCCACTGGGACTGGACAAGATATACCTCAGACTATTGTGGGAGGCGAGGGAGGAGATTGCTGAGTCACTGGCAATGATCTTTGCACCATCAATGGGGATTGGAGAAGTTCCGGAGGACTGGAGGGTTGCAGATGTTGTTCCTTTATTCAAGAAAGGGAGTAGAGACAGCCCAGGAAATTATAGACCAGCGAGTCTGACTTCAATGGTTGGTAAGTTGAGGGAGAAGATCCTGAGAGGCAGGATTTATGAACATTTGGAGAGGTAAAATAAGCAATAGTCAGCATGCATTTGTTAAAGGCAGATCGTGCCTTACAAGCCTGATTGAATATTTTGAGGACGTGACTAAACACATTGATGAAGGTAAAGCGGGAGATGTAGTGTATATGGATTTCAGCAAGGCATTTGATAAGGTACCCCATACAAGGCTTATTGAGAAAATAAGGAGGCATGGGATCCAAGGGAACCTTACTTTGTGGATCCAGAATTGGCTTACCCACAGGAGGCAAAGAGTGGTTGTAAACGGGTCATATTCTGCATGGAGGTCGGTCACTAGTGGAGTGCCTCAGGGGTTCTGGAACCCCTTCTCTTCATGATGTTTATAAATGACCTGGATGAGCAAGTGGAGGGATGGGTTAGTAAATTTGCTGATGACAAAGGTTGCAGGTGTTGTGGATAGTGTGGAGGGCTGTCAGAGGTTGCAGCAGGACATCGATAGGATGCAAAACTGGGCTGAGAAGTGGCAGATGGAGTTCAGCCCAGATAAGTGTGAGATGGTTCATTTTGGTAGGTGAAATATGATGGCAGAATATAGTATTAATGTTAAGACTCTTGGCAGCGTGGAGGATCAGTGGGATCTTAGGGTCCGAGCCCATGGACACTCAAAGCTGCTGCGCAGGATGACTCTGTGGTTAAGAAGGCAGACGGTGTATTGGCCTTTATCAACCATGGGATTGAGTTCAAGTGCTAAGAGGTAATGTTGCAGCTATATAGGACCCTGGTCAGACTCCACTTGGAATACTATGCTCAGTTCTGGTCACCTCACTATAGGAAGGATGTGGAAACCATAGAATGGGTGCAGAGGAGATTTACAAGAATGTTGCCTGGATTGGGGAGCATGCCTTATGAGAATAGGTTGAGTGAACTTGGCCTTTTGTCCTTGGAGCGATGGAGAATGAGAGGTGACCTGATAGAAATGTATAAGATGATTAGAGGCATTGATCATGTGGATAGTCAGAAGCTTTTTTCCAAGGCTGAAATGGCTAACACGAGAGGACACAGTTTTAAGGTGCTGGGAAATAGGTACAGAGGAGATGACAGGAATAATTTTTTTACGCCGGGAGTGGTGAGTGCGAGAAATGGGCTGCTGGCGACGGTGATGGAAGCGGATACAATAGAGTCTTTAAAGAGACTCTTGGATAGGTACATGGAGCTTAGAAAAATAGAGGGTTATGGATAACTCTAGGTAATTTCTAAAGTAAGTACATGTTTGGCACAGCATTGTGGGCCAAAGGGCCTGTATTGTGCTGTAGGCTTTGTACAAACGTATGTTTCTATTATCTTCACAAACCAACCATTGACGTAACAAGAGAAAATCTGTAGCTGCTGGAAATCCAAGTAACACACACAAAATGCTGGAGGAACTCAGCAAGCCTGGCAGCATCTATGGAAAAGGGTACAGTTGACGTTTCGGGCCGAGACACCAGTATTTTGTGTGTGTTGCATTGACATAACAATCCCTAAAAAATGAAAGGTTGTGTTGTGAGTTTCCGAAGTATTCTTTACAGCTTAAAAATAAAATTGTCTTTCAATTAAGAGATTTCAGTGATGATATGCTGATAGCAGTCTATACTTTCCATAATACTTCATCATGTCCTATTTTTCATATATCGAACTACTATCACATTAGCTCTGCCATGTTATTGCAGATGCCTATCTCAATTTGTTCTAAGTTTTATTTTTTTTAATGGTCTCCTGGTCTACGATGTAACCCAACAACATTACAGTTATCGTTTGGACAACACACACAAAATGCTGGAGGAACTCAGCAGGTCAGGCAGCATCTCCAGGTAAACAGTTGACCTGATGAAGCGTCTCAGCTGTTTACCATTTTTCATAGATGCTGCCTGGCCTGCTGAGTTCCTCCAGCATTTTGTGTGTGTCGCTTGGATTTCCAGCATCTGCAGATTTTCTGACATTTAAGTTACCTCTTGGGTCTTTTCAGCTGAGAAATTCTTGAAAACAAATGTGTACAAAGTTCGAAGTTTTCTGATTCCAGCTAACAACATGTCTCGTGATTAATATTTGTGCTTCGGATAATTTACAGCTTTGGTAAAGACTGTTTCATAAGGGCACAATTAACAAATTGGAGCAGCAAAACACCACTGCAGTAACATTGTCTGGTCCCATTTAACTGAAGCCAATTTAAACATATAATTGCTGCACTATATTTCTGGGTCCTACTACGTTGTTTATATTGGGAAATATATGGTATGTGAGTTGACCCATGACACAATTGCTATTAGTGGTAATGCTTTAGGGTGAAAGAAATCCCCAGGCTTACATCTGCTCTGTTGGTGCTATACTTCTTTGATATGTTTCATTTGTTTCGTCTCTGCTGAGTCACAATTGTTATTATGTTAGGAGAAAATGGAACTTTGTTATATTTTATGAATGGTGTTAACTTTGATTTAATTTAGTAGAATTCAAATTCAATATTCAATAAAAAGCACAAACACAAGAGATTCTGCAGATGCTGGAAATCCAGAGTAACACAGAAAATGCTGGAGGAAGTCAGCAGGTCAGGTAGCATCTACGGAGAGGAATAAGCAGTCAACATTTTGAGCCAAGACCCTTCACGCTGATGAGGGGGCTTGGCTTTAAACATCAACTGTTTATTCCTCTCTGTAGACGCTACCTGACCTTCTAAATTCCTCCAGCATTTTGAATGTGTGACTCAATTTTTAAACAAATTCTGAAATTGTTAACTGGTAACTATAAAAAATGAACAGCTGTAAAAATGGAACTTAATTGTTCATATCTAATAGGAAAGGAAACCTTTCCTCCTTGTCCATTCCGGCTCACATGTTACTCAAGTCTCATAATAAAAATATGAACTATCTGCATATTAAATCTCTACATAATTGCTCATAACTGATGCTCAGATGGTCTAGCTGGCCTCTCACTTCTCAAACCCTACCAAGGCAACCAAGGGCATACGAATGTATGGGTTAGGAGCAAAGTGCACCACTAAACCCCTTGATCTTTGTTGTCAATCAATAAGAACATGACCGATTTGACTGCAGCTTCAACTCCACATTCCTGTCGACCCATAGTAACCTTTCACCCTTTTGCTTATCAAGAATCTACCAATCTCTGTCCTAAAAATATTCAAAGACTCTGTTTTCACTGTTTTTGAAAAAAGTTTCAATAACTCACAACTGTGGGAAAAACATTTTTGCCTCTTTTCTGTCATAAATGATTAATCCTTTATTTTATATAGTGACCCCTGTTTCAGATTCTCTCATTGAAGGAAAGATTCTTTTCACCTCCATTCCTCAGGACCTTAAGCATTTCAATCAAGTCCTCTCTCAATCTTCTAAAGTCTAACAGGTATAAATCTGCACAACCTTTCTTCATACAACAGCCTGTCCAATCCAGGTAACAGCCTAGTAAATCTTACAGTACATTTGCATCCTTTCTCAATGAAGCTGACAAAGATGGTATGACTTGCTTCAGATATGCTTTCACTAATGATTTAAATTGCAGAGTATCTTCCCTATTTTTCATTTGAATCCTTTAACAGTCCGAGATTGAGGTCACAGGGAGCATTACCAGTTGTAAGTAGGGCCAGATTTAAAATCAAACAAGTGGGCATGTCTGGACTTTCTGCAGAGTTTGAGATTGCTTGGGTTCAAGGTAAATTTATTATCAAAGTTTTTATACCATATAAAACCTTCAGATTCATCTTCTTGCAGGCACCACAGAACAAAGAAACACAATAGAGTCACACAGCAAAGGCCTACAAACATCCAATGTGTGAAAAAAGAACAAATCATGCAAATAATAAGGAAGCAAACACTGGGAGGGATGACATTCCAGAGGGAAACTGCAGCCACCAGGTCTTTGGCACTGGCTCTGGCTTTGTGTCTCAGAAGGGAGCAGGGAAAAGAGGGGAGTGATGGAAATAGGGGACTCAACAGTTAGGGAAATAGACAGGAGATTCTGTGGCTGTGAAAGAGATAGTTCGTTGCCTCCCAGGTGCCAGGGTCCAAGCACATCTCAGATCAGGTCCACAGCATTCTAAAGGGGGAGGGGGAGCAGCCAGAACTCACGGTCCATATTGGTACTGATGACATGGGTAGGAAAAAGGTAGGGTATCTTTATTCTTCCCACACCTCCTCCCACCCCACCCCCAGAACACAGTTAGGTCTCTGATGATTAACACACCTCCCAAGTGACTGAGGGGCGACCACCCCGAGTTATCTGATCTGCACTTTTCAGTGTGTTCGATTGGACAAGAAGGAAAGCTTGTTGTCCAGAAGAGGGAATGCAGGGAGTTAGATGGAATGCTGGAAAGCAGGACCTCAAGGCTAGTCGTCTCTGGACTGCTGCCTGTTGCATGTGCCAGTGAGGGTAAGAATAGGGCAGATGAACGTGTGGTGGGGGGGGGGGCAAAATTTCATATTTCTGGATGATTGTATCTCTTCTGGGGGAAGTATAACCTGTAGAAAAACGATGGGTTACACCTGAACTTGAGGGGACCAGTATCCTTGCGGGCAATTTGATAGAGCTGTTCCTTCAGCATTTCCTCTGTTAACCCTTGCAGAAATTAATTTTAGCACTGATCATTCAGCTTACCAAAACAACTACCAACATCAGACCTAAACTGTTTCTTCACCAATTCACAATCTGTGGCCTAGAAACTGCAGTGGCCCAGTTAAACCATATCATCTTTGGCCCTCCCAAGTTCTTTGCACTACTGCATTAGTGTTACAAGCTATCCCTCTTTCGAGCAGAACACACTGAAAAGTGTAGATCAGGTAACTCAGAGCAGTTAGCCCCTCCGTCATTTGGGAGGCATATTAATCATCAGAGACCTAACTGTGTTCTGGGGGGTGGTCTGGGAAGAATAAAGATATTCCACCTCTTAGCCATCTCAAAGAATGGAGGCCTGGGAGTTAGAATTCCTGTATTGGAAATCTGATAAAAAAAGTATCTTAGGGAGGACCATTTTCTAGTTGTTGGCATGTGGTGTTTGAGCTTGAAGGTCAAGATCTTTAGGGGATTGGCAATTAAGGGATCAGAGTGGGTCAGGATTAAGGAAATGGAAGGATGGGGAGGTGGATGGGGGAGGAATCAAGGGGATTAGGGAATCTGGGACAGAAGCCATCAGAGACTCAGGGCCAGATGTGATTAGGATTTGGAATTTGGGGAAGAGCTTATTAAGGTGCGATCACTGAGTATCCAATTTAAGGCTGCAGGTAGAGGGGAATGAAGCCGTTCATAAAAACTACTTTAGGAAACTCCACTCTCACCTTACATCTAGTTCTTCCACTGGCAACCAATGGTTGTTCCTTAGAACAATGGCTTTAAATCACATTTTGTTCTAATGTGCCACAATAAGTGATTAATAATATCATATAATCCACATCTGAAAATGAAATCTTGTCAGATGCAAAAATATGACATGCCTCAAAATCCCCAGTCAAAATCTTAATTTGAAATGATGCCACAAAAACAGAAATGTTTATAAAAAGTTTATACTTCTCAGGCTTGAATGTTTTATTTATCATGGTGTTAGACATATTCACTTAAATTAGTTGAACTATGCTTTGGGAATTATATTTATTCATATGCGTACTGCTGGCTCATTACTACTTCTCTTGAAATTAGTGACTCACTGGGATAGTTCAAAAGGTAGTTAAGAGTCAGCTATTTCTTAAAAAGAGAATAAAATTGATTTATTTTCTTTCCTAAATGTAAATTCCTCATCTGCCATTTGGGATTTCAACAGTTCAATTAGACCCTTTCTCTAGGCCCCTAGATTACTAGTCAATAATTTAACCATTCTGCATTATATTAAGATATTTTAGTACATTGCAGTACTGTTGTTGCATTACAAAAAAGTTAATAACTCTTTAAAATGCTTTAATTCCACAGATATTTCATTGCTCCTACTTTAAGGATAATTATGAAGACCTTCAGACCAAAGCTGAACCAGCTTGTTACTACTGTTAGCAATATCAACAGGAGAACACGTTGCATTAAAACAAACAAATTAAGGCATTCATTGCTTAGAGATATTAAAAAGGGAGCAATGATGCAAGGCTTATAAACTGGGAATAATTGGGGCTTTTCTTCCATTGAGGAGATGAATGAAGTGCATGATATTTAGATGTTTGTAACCAAAGGATAAGAGAAAGTTGGTTCAAATTTGTGAAAGCCTAATTTGGGACATGCCACTGAAGATAATACTTCATGCAAAACGTTATTAATATATTGATAGGTAGGTTATTAACATTTTGGTTGACAGGTTAATTGACACCATAAATTGGCCCAAGTGTGCAGTTGAGTAGTAGAATTGGGAGGGGGTTCATGGAACTATGCAAGCAAACAAGCAAGCAAGCTTATTTGTATATCACTTTACAAACACAAGGCAGTTCAAAGTGCTTTACATAAAGCAAGATATTAAAATCCAAAGAGCAAATTTCAGACAATATATAAGAGAATAAAATCACACAAAAAATAGATATGATAAATAGAAGTTACAGTGCAGGAAATTCTAATCAAAAGCTACAGCAAAAAGAAAAGTTTTAAGCCTTGATTTAAAAGAGCTTAAAGTTGGGGCAGATTTCAGGTCCTCGGAAAGTTCATTCCAGATATGCGGAGCATAGTAACTAAAAGCTGTTTCACCACGTTTAGTTTTGACCCTGGGGACGGTAAGCAGACTCGCCCCAGACGACCTGAGAGCTCGCGAAGGTTCACAATGCAGCAAGAGATCGGAGATGCTTTTTGGCCCTAGACCATTCAATGCTATATAAACCAGTAATATTTTGAAGTCAGTCCTCTGATAGACAGGAAGCCAATGTAGCAATCTGAGGAATGGAGTGATATGTTCTATTTTCTTGGACTCTAGCAGCAGCATTCTGAATGAGCTGCAACTGGCTGAGGGATTTTTTACAGAGACCTGTGAAAACACCATTACAGTAGACAAGCCTACGAAAAATATTGGGAAAATAAAGTCAGATGGGTGCTTTTCTGTACAGTATATGGGTCTATATTGGGTAACCAGGAAAGGTGTTCGAAGCAAAGAAACAGGCAGAAATTATACGGATTATTTCCTTCAGAATGAGATTGTGTCAGCTGTATAGTTTTCAGGATTTTGTTGCTAGTTCTACCACATGCTTGAGAGAATGCCGTTCCCCGTAATTCAGCAACCAGCTCACACAGGTTCAATATGGACACTTCTGTTTTACTGATGGAAAGTACTTTAATTCCTTGCCATCATTAACTGGAACAATGATTTTAATCTCTGAGCAAGAATACAGCAAAGAGCTGGTAAGGTAAACAGTGGGTTAATTCTGGTTCAATGATTACTTAAGAGCTTCATAGTCACCACCGGATTCACTCCGCTGCTCAGCGGGAAACCTGTGGAATAAGAGGCTGGTGTAGTCTCAGGCAGAACTATGGAAAGAGAAAGAGATAACGTTTCAGTGCAAGGACTCTCTGGCAGAAACGTTGCCACAACAGATCATAGTGTGCTGATTAAAAGGGAAAGTAATTGAGCAAAAATCACAGGATGGATGGCTTACACAGCTGAAATGGCCAGCTTTGACATAGATAGAGCAAGTAAATTATCAGAAAATTCAATATTAAGTGGGGAAAGTGCCCAGATGAAAGATGAGGTGCTGCTCCTCAAGCTGAAATTGGGCAGTGTTGGAAGCCACAGACAAATAGAGTGGGAGTGGGTGGGAGAACTAAAGATGCAGACAGCAAGAAACTTTAGGTTAATGCTAAAGTTTGAAAATAGTTGCTCCACAAAGTAGTCACACAACCTGTGTTTGTCTTCTCCAAAGTAAAGATCACTTTATGCATACTAAATAAATCACACTACTTTGGCTGAAGTGCGACTGGATAATTGCTTCTTCACTTGGAGAGAGGGTTGGGGGTCACTTGATGGTCAGAAGCAAAAAGATTTAAAGATTACTGTTGCCTTGACAAGTTCCAATGAATGGTAAGTGGTTTATGGCAACAAAAAAGGAAACATTCATGAATTTGTTGAATGGAATGGTTCCTTTGGAATGCTGCAAAAGGGGGAGTAAGTAAAGATGTGTCTGGTGATCTTGTTGCAACCGATGGAAATTGCAGAGAATGACTGTTGATTTCAGAAGATGACAATGTTGAAAGTGAGGGCTGGAACAAATTTATTCTGCCTCTTCAGAGCAAGAGCAGGTGAGGACAGTTACAGGACAGGACGAGATGCAGTGAGTAACTCTGACTACAATGATGCAGAAACGATAGTTCAGGAAGAAGGAAGACATTTAGAAGCACCTGTTTGAAATCCAGGGGAAGAGGTGGTGAGAGCCAAGTGTGGGAAATAGAAGAGTTCAAAGGCAAGGTTATTTATTTATTGAAGATTATTTATTGAATCTTGCTAGCAATTGCACACACTTCACATTCGGTTTCACTACAAAATAATGGGGTCTGAATGATATCAGCAAACTTCAAATCTTGCTCCTTGAAAAAGCCCTTACCCAATTCTGCCAAGAACCTCCAATACCATGCAAGCTTGTCTCTTTGAATGTGCTGCCAAGGACCAGGCGAGGACATCCTTCCAGAATTTAAAGTAACCTTCTCGCTCCACTACCCACTCTGTGCTCAACTGCACTTCCCCCAGTACACCCACTTCTGTCTCCTGCATGCCCTATTCTCACTGCATGTGGGCATCAGATAGAAAGCTGAGTCTGTGACCATGCTGACTGACAGAGCACATGTCCCATAAACATAGAAAGCAAAGAATGCAAGGACTATGTTTAATTTATAATAGGATTACATGAATTTAAAGCAAGTGATATTTTTGGTGGGCTTTTTATCAGTTTCATTTACTCCATAAAAATTTTAGAAAATGCAAACCTTCTTTCAAACTAATTTAGCATTTACTCATTTCACTTCTAAGTCAGGGAAAAGTTGTGTGGAAGTCGGAACCATCCTAGAGAGATGTACAAAGGTCCATCTTTCCAAAAGTTGCATTCTTTTTGCTGCTATTTGACTCAGTTATTCAAATGCCACATTAGAACTGTAATAAAGAAATCTATTCTTTTGTACCATCACTTTCTTAATAATTCATTCTCTCTCTAATTTCAAGACTTAAATTTCCAACAGGAAACAAGATAAAAATGATATTAACCTTTGATCAATAATGGTATTATTTTAGATGGAAATAATACAATGGCCTTTGTCAGACCAAGCATCTAGGCTGATGCAAAATTTGGATGATTTTTACTATTTCCACAAACTGTTTGACATTCTCCTCATCTCGCGATCTTTGGAAATGAATCTGATCTGACCGCAGCAATACCTAGCAGTACTATGACTGACACTTTTGTTTGCTTAGCTGGTTTCTGTTAATTTAGCAAACTTTTTGAGAAATGTTCATTTGCTCTACATGTCAGGAAGTGAATTTGATTACAGGCCATCCTGTGGGAATGTAAGAAGGAGCTGAGCAGTCTTAACATGAAACAAAATCTACTTCGGAATAAAAATACAGCACGACTCTTTAAGTCCTGCAAATTCCAATAACTGTTCAACAAACCTAAGATTAAAAATCCTCAGTGAACAAAAGGTGTAAAATTCAGGAAAGCCTTTGGTGTTAGAACGAGCAGATTTGAAATGAGAATGGTATCATAATTTTAAATTCCTCTATTTGTACTTGTCAGAAATATTTATTTTAATGATGCTCACAGAAGTCCATATGGAAAGATCTGGAAAGATGAATCTAGTATGACGAATTTCACCTGGAGCAATGGAGAAGAGCCAGCAAAAGGAAGAAAATAAACTACCATCACCCCTGCAAAACAATCATCCACCCATACAGTACATTACCATGTGAACCACACCTTCTCAGAGTTTTCCTCCTAGTGGCCAGTGCCCACCTGACTTGAATGTCTGTAAATATTCTGCTGGGCTAAACATTGACAGCATTTTTTTCTCCCCCATCACCATTTACAGCAGAATCAATATAAAAACAGGCAATTCAAATATAACCAACTTCATATACTCAGTAGAGGCAAGGACTGGTAATAGATACACTCATATACACTGGGATTATTCTCATCCTTAGAGCATTTGAGAGGTTTGAGCTTTTTTAATGTCAAGTTATCCAAGATCATAATACACAATATAATGTTCGTGTGCTTGCTATATTTTGAATTTCCTTGAGTTTAGCTGTCATATATCTCTGTCCGATGTGAAAATTGTAAATTAATATGCTTGAATGAAGAAAAACTTAGTGAACAAAGTACTAATTATTTTAGGTACTTTGTGTTGGACAGTTGTTATGAGTACACATGGTATCCTTTCCTCACAATATAATGTTACTTTATTTAATTATTAAAGCATTGTTAGCCCATAGGTACAAAGCTTCACTGGATCAGTCTTAACAAACACTGGATCAATTGTGTCAAACATGATCCAAAAACAAACCAAACCATTTTAGGTGAATCTTTCTTGCTAAGGAGTCTCAGTGGACAAAGTCACTAAGCCCTGGTAGGTTCTGAAAAATACTTAATAAAGTTTTAAGTTGGTGGGAATCACTCTTTATAAAAATATTAGTTAAGTGTAACTCTCTGCCAATATACAGTCCTCTCTCTATCTGTAGGCCCTCCTCTGGACATGAAGCTCACTTGTTCAATGTATAGTCCTTTACTCTTTTGCTCCACTACATTGCTTTTTTCACTTCACATATATGTTTAAATGACAGATTGTCCCAACCATGCTTTGACTTGAGAGCACAGATCAACCTAAGCTAATTGTTCTATTTCTTTTGAGGTGTGGTGTACCTCACCTCTCCCCCTCTGACCCTCAACACAGGTGTCCCTCCTTTACTCTCTGTATACCCATGACTGTGTCGCCACCCACAGCATCAATCTGCTAATTAAATTTGCTGACGACACTACACTGATTGGCCTAATCTCAAATAATAATGAGGCAGCCTACATAGGAGATGTCATCACCCTGACACAATGGTGTCAACCTCTCCCTCAATGTCACAAAAACAAAGGAGCTGTTTGTGAACTACAGGAGGAATGGAGGCAGGCTAACCATCAATAGGTCTGGGGTGAGAGGGATCCTCAGCATACACATCATCGAGGATCTCACGTGGTCTGTACATACCGGCTATGGGGTGAAAAAGCCACAACAGCACCTCTTTCACCTCAGATGGTTGAAGAAGTTTGGTGTTGGCCCCCAGATCCTAAGAACTTTCTACAGGGACACAATTGAGAGCATCCTGACTGGCTACATCACTGCCTAGTATGGGAACTTTACTTACGTCAATTACAGGACTCTGCAGAGAGAGGGGCAGACAGCCCAGCGCATCTGTAGTTGTGAACTTCCCAATATTCAGGACATTTACAGAGACACATGTGTAAAAAGGCCCAAAGGATTATTGGGGACACAACAGTTCCAGCTGCTACCATCCGGGTAACAGTACCACAGGATAAAAGCCAGGATCAACAGGCTCCGGGACAGCTTCTTCCACCAGGACATCAGACTGATTAATTCAAGCTGACACAATTGTATTTCTATGTTGTATTGACATCCTGTTGTACGTATCATTTATTATAAATTACTATAAATTGCACATTGCACATTTAGACAGAGATGCGACATAAAGATTTTTACTCATTTATATGAAGGATGTAAGTAATAAAGTCAGTTCAATTCAATTCAGTTAATATACAAGGAAGCTGTTAATATTCCTGACACCCGCCACCATCACTGCCACAAATTTAATCAGTCTTAAAGCAGAGTTTCAACCCAAAACATCGACAATTCCCTTCCTCTCACAAATGCAGTTTGACCCATTGAGTTCCAGCAGATCTGCTCCAGATTCCAGCATCTGCAGTTTTTATTTGTGTTTCTCTTAAAGGTTAAAAGCACTGACTGAACTACAAATAGAAATGATGTCAAAAAGGGAACCATCAGCATAAAAGGCAAAAGAAATCAGGATTATCAATTGCTTTCAGTCAACCTATAATGTATCAGGAAGAGTTTCCTGTTGTCACCTTGAGACAATGGTTTGAGAAATCAGGGGATGTCACACCTGAAACTTTCATCAGCTTTTCCTGTATTACTTCATAATGCTGACACTGTCATGTGTTCAGTCTCAGTAAAACGGAACTTTTCGGGAAGCATCTGCCCATGGGGTCTGACACCTTCAGCAAAAGGAAATAGATGAATAGGAAACAGAGCAAAGAACACATAGCCACTTTACCAGGCACCAATACAAATGAATCTGAGCAGCTACCACATCTGATACTATAGAAATGTTCCAAGACTTACTGAAACTATGATTTCCCTTTTAGTCAATAACTTGTGTTGATTTCTACAGTTTTTAAGAACTACATTTGATCTCTGTTTGGAAAAATCGTGAGCTCAGGGTAGAACAAGGGTAGAGATGTAACAATCACTTTAGCATTTGTGCAAAACTTTGAGAATTTCCAT
This sequence comes from Hemitrygon akajei, assembly GCF_048418815.1. Lineage (NCBI taxonomy): Eukaryota > Metazoa > Chordata > Chondrichthyes > Myliobatiformes > Dasyatidae > Hemitrygon > Hemitrygon akajei. The sequence continues at coordinate 49,942,541 of NC_133133.1, read as the reverse complement.
CCTCTTGCCCGTTGAACTATTCACTCTTTGAAAGGAAGTCACTACTACCTTCAGTTGAAGGAGACCGGAGTAATTGTACTTTCCATGGTCACTATCAAATGATTCCAGCTAAAGAACAATTGGTTACAATGTGCACAACGAAGCTTTGAGCATGTTCCCAGATTTCCACTGAATTTCTCTACCAGATGTATTGTTAGTGTAGGAGCATCTACAAACTGAAATCAATAGTGAGTTATAAAGTGTAAGGAATGACTTCTACTAACAAAGCTAACATGCTGCTTAGCCTTCATTGAAGGGAAATGAAGACATAGAATTCAGATTCAGATTCAGATTCAGATTCAGATTCAGTTTATTGTCATTTAGAAACCACAAATGCAATGCAGTTAAAAAATGAGACAACGTTACTCCAGAATGATATCACAAAAGCATATGACAAAACAGACTACACTAGAAAATCCACATAACGTTTGGCAATCCCCAATCCAGAGTCCGGAGAGGCTGCTGCGTATTAATATCGCGCTACCGTCTTAGCGAGTTCCCCTGAAAGGAGCTCCAAATCCACCAGACAACACAAGACCAAAAACTAAAGCTACAAGACCTGCATAAAACCACATAATTACAACATATAGTTACAACTGTGCAAGCAATAGCATAATTGATAAAAAAAAACAGACCATGGGCACAGTAAAAATAGTCCAAAGATGTTAAAAGACTATAAGTCCAAAAGAAATCACCACAGTTTCCACGAGTCCCTAGGTCCCGACAGACTCGTCATCCCACGCCGCCGGCAGAAGGGAATACCCCCGCTATGGACTTCCACGGTGCCGCCCGACTCAGCCTCACGGACGCAGCACACACTGAAAGTGACCTGACCGCAGCGGACTCCGAATCCGTCGAACCTCCAAGCTGACGACCATCCCCTCCGGCACAGCGTCTCCGAGAACCATCCTCTGCCGAGCGTATTAAGACGGCCCCGCCAACGGCCATCGGCAACGCGACCCCAAGGACTGGGGGCCTGTTCTTTCCAGCAGAGTCCTGGACCTCACAGCAGCAGCAGCAACGAAGAGGGTCTGCCTGGAGATTTCCCGATGTTCCTCCGTGCTCCCACGTCCGTTTTCAGTCCATACCATGAACAAGAATCTGAATGTTGACAGCACCTCCTGAATCCACTGACTTTCAATTTTATTCTTTCCTTTAGATTTTCTTTAGTACATGGCCATTATTGGTTGAAGTAGCATCTAATGACATCTTGTTTTAAAAGCCAGATATTGTTACACAGCTCCTATAGCGAGATTTGAACTCAGGTCCGAAGATTATTAGTCCATGTGTCTGGGTTATGAATTCAGTGATTTCAACACTGAATCGCTAGAGTATTACACTGTTTATGAAACTGTGAATCTGCACATTGTAGACACTAAGGTGGTTGCTTGCTTCTACATAAAAATATACAACACTGTTTTCCCCTCCTGGAAATAAAGTGTGAGACATTTTTCATGTAGAGGAAGCACGGTTCCAGTCTGTTGCTCTGCTTTCACCTTAACTGTGTCTGGCTCTCTGGTGGTCTGCTCAGTTCTTGATCTGAAAAATATGTGATCTTTTGGTTGTCAACTTATATTTCCTCTTGCAAATCCATTTTCTGGAATAAACGCGTCATCATGTATTTCTTCAGCATATTCAATTACGCCTTGTACCAGCTCACTAATATCCACTTCTGTTTGTCGTACTTCTTCTTCTTAGCACTCCCGTGTTTTCATTCTCTTTCTTTCGTGTGAGTTTTGACTGAAACACAACCTCTTCACTCTCCTGTGAGCTGGGATTCACTAAACCCAGCAGCATTTGAAATCTATGATGCATCAAGAGCTTTGCTGATGTGAAATCTGTTGTACTCTCTGATATTTGAACAAGACATTTTTCAACCAATTACTCATTGTCAAACTGGAATAATTTTGGAAAACTTATGGTCCTTCAAACCACAGATGAATCTTTCAGTTGCTGGATTAAAGGAAGGCTGATACAGAGGAAATAATATATGTTTGATACAATGGCATTTCTTGAAATATTCCAATATGGTATGAACAGTCTTTTTATTGTCAGATGGTAATGGTATAGGTCACAAAGATTAATCAAAGCTCCTCAGTTGAACATTCCATTGTTTTACAGAATCACATCACATTAATGGAACTCAAATCGACTTCCATTTTGCATTAACTAAAATTAAAATGTTGTTGCTGCCTTTCTGGCAAAAAAATTGCAGTGTACTCTCTGAAATGGTTGTGATTGTTATGATCATGTCTATAGTGGTTTCTTTCTTGGTGCTGCTGTTCTACACTGACAGCAACATCAGAATCAGAATCAGCCCAGCACATCACACAAATCAATCTTCCATCCTTGGACTCACTTTACACCGCACGCTGTCGGAGCAGTGCTGCCAGGATAATCAAGGACACGACCCACCCAGCCAACACACATCTTGTCCCACTTCCCTCCAGGAGAAGGTTCAGGAGCTTGAAGATTCGTATGGCCAGATCTGGGAACAGCTTCTTTCCAACTGTGATAAGACTGCTGAACGGACCCTGACCTGGATCTGGGCCGTACCTTCCAAATACCCGGACCTGACTTGCACTACCTTACTTTCCCTTTTCTATTTTCTAATTATGATTTATAATTTAAATTTTTATTATATTTACTTCAGTTTGTACTTCAGGGAGTGCGAAGCGCTGAATCAAATATCCCTGTGATGATTGTACGCTCTAGTATCAATTGTTTGGTGACAATAAAGTAAAGGTTTATTATCACATACGTTGTGAAATTTGTTGTTTTGTGGCAGCGGTACAGTGCAAGTCATAAAAAATTACTATAAGTTACAACAATAAATTAATAAACAAATAAAAACAAATGAAGGCTTATTGAGAAATTTAGGAGGGATGCGATCTAAGGGGAAATTACTTTGTGAACCCAGAACTGGCTTGCCCACAGAAGGCAAAGAGTGGTTGTAGATGGGTCATATTCTGCATGGAGGCCGGTCACCAGTGGTGGAGTGCCTCAGGGATCCGTTCTGGAACCCCAACTCTTCGTGATTTTTTATAAATGACCTGGATGAAGAACTAAAGGGATGGGTTCATAAATTTGCTGATGACACAAAGGTTGGAGGTGCTGTGGATAGTGTGGAGGGCTGTCAAAGGTTACAGCGGGACATCGATAGGATATAAATCTGGGCTGAGAAGTGGCAGATGGAGTTCAACCCAGGTAAGTGTGAGGTGCTTCATTTTGGTAGGTCAAATATGATGGTAGAATCTAGTTTTAATGGTAAGACTCTTGGCAGTGTGGAGGATCAAAGGGATCTTGGGGTCCAAGTCCATAGGACACTCAAAGCTGCTGCTCAGGTTGACCCTGTGGTTAAGAAGGTGTTTGGTGTGTTGGCCTTCATCAATCATGGAGTTGAATTTAGGAGCTGAGAGGTAATGTTGTAGCCATATAGGACCCTCGTCTGACCCCACTTGGAGTACTGTGCTCAGTTCTGGTTGCCTCACTATAGGAAGGATGTGGAAACCATAGAAAGGGTGCAGAGGAGATTTATAAGAATGTTGCCTGGATTGGGGAGCATGCCTTATGAGAATAGGTTGAGTGAACTCAGCCTTTTTTTCTTGGAGTGACGGAGAATGAGAGGTGACCTGATAGAGGTGTATAAGATGATGAGAGGCATTGATTGTGTGGATAGTCAGAGGCGTTTTCCCTGGGCTGAAATGGCTAGCATGAGAGGGCATAGTTTTAAGATGCTTGGAAGCAGGTACAGAGGAGTTAACAGGGGTAAATATTTTATGTAGACAATGGTGAATGTGTGGAATGGGCTGCCACCGATGGTGGTGGAGATGGATACGATAGGGTCTTTTAAGAGACTCCTGGACAGGTACATGGAACTCAGAAAAATAGAAGGCTATGGGTAACCCTAGACAATTTCTAAGGAAAGGGCATGTTCAGCACAACTTTGTGGGCCAAAGGGCCTGTATTGTGCTGTAGGTTTTCTATGATTCTAAATGAATGAATGATGTCCTCAAAGGTGGGGAAGTTATTGCCTGTGATGGAGATGGCTGAGACTACAACCTTCAACCCTCGTCAACCTCTTTTGATCCTGTACATTGGAGCCTCCATACCAAGCAGTGATGCAACCAGTCGAAACATTCTTCAGATTACTATTGTGGAAATTTACTAGTGTCTTTGGTGTACATACCAAATCTCCTCAGACTCCTGGTTGCATCAATGTATTGGTCCCAGGACAGATCCTCTGAGATGTTGAGGCCCAGAAACTGAACGCTGTTCACCATTTCCATTCAGCTCCCAGTGAGGACTGGTGTGTGTTCTCTGCCTTCCCCTTCCTGGAGATCACAATCAATTCCTTGGCCCTGCTGATGTCGAGTGCAAGGTTGTTGTGACATCACTTACCCGCTGATCTATCTTGCTCCTGTACGACTCCTCGTCACCATCTGGGATTCTGCTAACAACAATACTATTAATGGAAAATTTATAGATGGTGTTTGAGCCGTGTCTAGCCACAGAGTTTTGTGCATAAGGAGAGTAGAGCAGTAGGTGAAACGCACACCCCTGAGGTGCATCGATATTGATTGTCAGCGAAGAGGAGATGTTACTTCCAATCCGCAATGACTGTGGTCTCCTGATTAGGAAGTCAATAATCCAGTTATGGAGGGAGGTACAGAGGATTAGGTTTTGAAGCTTATTGATTAGCACTGACAGCAAATATAAATATTGACTCTAATTCTTCTACAACCTTTTCAATACCTGACCAATATATAAATCTGGTAGGAGCCTTCACTTTTGCAGTGCTAATAAGAATTGGTCAGCCAAAACAATAGTAAAATAGTGATAGGTCCCACTCCAAATCACTTTGGACTTAAACTTTCATCTGTAGAATGGTTGAAGATCTACATTTGCAAACTGATCCAAATTTTACGATTATAGTGAGCTTGCTATATCGGTTAAAGAATCTCTATTACTGTGACTGGAAAGTTACCATCTATAAATATAATATTAAAAATTGTGCTGTCACCACCCACATTAGAACCTTCATATGGCAGTCCAGACAAAATATCAACTTGAGCAGTAGCACTTCTGCCCAATAAATCTTTGGGCTTGATCTATCCTTGCCAAGTAATGTTGGCTGTTTAATTCAGTCAGCAATTTGAGTCACCGGCTCCTCTAACACAATGTACATTGTATACCTTCGGAATGTCACCAGAAATATCTTGAGACTGACCGTGCTTTATGCCAAACAAAGATAGAACAGTGTAGCCCTAGGGCCTACAATGTCAGTATCAACCACCATGCCAAATTAAACTACACTCATCAGTCTGCCCGATCCATATCCTTCTATTTCATGCATGTTCATGTGGCTGTCTACTTGCCTCCTAAATACCACTAACATTCCTGCTTCCACCCACTCACACGGCACACTCCAGGCACCTAAAAACACTCTATGTAAAAAAACTTATCCCACACACCTCCTTTAAACTTTCACCCTTTTCTTAAAACTATGCCCTCAAGTATTTGACATTTCTACCCTGGGAAAAAGACTATTTACCCTATCTCTGCTTTTCATCATTTCTATTAGATTTCCCGTCAGCCTTCAAAACTCCAGAGAAAATAATGCATGTTTCTCCAAATTCTCCGTACAGCGACCATTAAATGACCGACTTTCCATTCCAATTATCGTTACCCAGAAGGGAACAAATTGCCCCTATTTCAGGCTGCATTACTAATGACTTAACTTTGATCAGAGCGGTGACTTAGAAATGTTGTTATTTTCCATTTGTCGATGTTAACAAATTAAATTCTGCATTGTCTGCATTAATGTTGATGCTTGGCAGACTCCCTTCATGGTACTTTCCTGTTGGAGAAGTTTTGTTTCAGTGCGGGTATTGTACTGGTAGCACTGTTCTTATTCACTCCTCTGTGTGCCTGGACTTGTATGCTGTTTCAAAATGCCCTTTCTCCTAACATAGATAACACTTTGTCTCCTTAAAGGAACAAGCACGTGAGAACTGTTCATAATCCAAACAATCTGTAAATCAGAAAAGATCCAAGACAATGCGTGAAAGAGGACCGCAGAAACTGCTGGGATGGCAGAGTGGACAGGCACAGAATGAATGGCCACGGCCAGCCCTCTCTGACCCAGTGAGTCTGCTCTGCTTGGCTCGACCTGGCCTTAGATTGTGGCGGTGCGAGTGGGATTGGGGAAGTGGAGAGAGTAACATGCAGAAATTTCTCGGTCCTTCCTGGCAGAGGACGCCTGTTGCCCTCCAGCAGCCAGCCAATCCATCCCCACTCATCCGGCTGATCTCTCAAATGCTCAGTTATATGTACGGGCTCTCTATAAAGGTTCAAAACCTGAGGAGGGTCTCTACAGATAACAATCACAATTGTACTGTCAGTAAAATCACTTTTATTCACTATCTCACTGCAATATTCAATTCCTGCATCTCCTCAGCATGATTTCCTACCTCAAGAGTATTATTAGCCATAAAAAATTTTCATCTTTTCCAGTTTGTCTGTGCATGACTCGTATGCTTGATGTAATCCCCTTCCCCTGTCTGTCACTTGTTGCCTGTCTACATTTGAGCCACCGTTTTGTCCTGTTTTCATCCAAGTAATATTGCTGCTGTGCTCAAGTCTCCTGTGTATTCAATTCCCCTGTAAGCAGGGCTTCCTGCCATATTGCTGTCTAGCTTCCTTTTTGTAGAGATTGCCACTGCCTCTACTCCCCTCTCTCTTCTTTGTCTAACCGGCTGGTGCCCACACAACTTTACCAACTCACTGTTCATCCTGGAGTATCAGCATCTCCACCATTTTTCCTTGCTAACCGTGCAGCTGATCGAGATCCTTGGTGAGTGCTGTTGATGAACAATATTCCAGAGGTGTTGTGAAGGAGAACTGTTCTCAAAGCGGGTCCAATTTACTAAGTGGCTAAATGGGACTCATCATCACCGATTGTAGTGTATTTGGAGCTGGTCTGTGAACCCGTAGAGCAATGTTGGTGAAATCTAATTATGATAATATCTCAGAGACATTATCAGGAACTTCAGTGTGTAATTCATTGGAGACAACTAACTCATTATTTGATTTACTCATATGAGTGTTATGTATAGATATATGAATATACACCATGTTATTTCCCATAATCATGAGTATCAAGATAAAACAGCCTGAAGTTACTAATTTCCTAAAATAAATCATTATTAAGATGCAATTAAAATAATATTTCCAGATTTAAAATATTCTCATTTTTGACATTATAAATGCCTTCAAATCTATAGGGATGTAGTTCCGATTGTTTATAAGGGAAAACTTTTCTTGTTAAAGCACATGAAAACCTTCAGAGAGAATAACATTGAGTGCTTAGCCATAGGAATACTATTTATTTTCCCAGATTTCCCCCTTAGTTTAATCAGGCATTCAATGTTGTACAGTTTAAGGTAAATAAACAATTAGAAGCATGGTTAGAAAACACATGTAACACTGAACAAAATCTCGTTATTCAAAACTTTACCAAACTTCAGAGATAATTAGTTAGAAGCATGAAATGGTATAAATTTGTAACATGGAGTTGATCTACTCAGTACATTGTACATCGCATCAAAACCTAATTATCAAGTTCCGTGCTTTCCCAAGAGCTCTCTGTTTCCCCAGCATCAATTATTTATTTATTCAATTAGAAATGCAATTATATAAATACCTATTCTGAAATAGTCTAAGGTTAAACAATGGCACACAACTCAATACTGCAGAGTCTGAAATTATACCCTCTTGCCCATGTACAATGTAGGGCCCAGTGATTTTATGGAAATCCAGTGAGTGAAGTTTCCAAAGCAATACCTAAACTGTTACAGTGATGCCAACAGATCAAATGCTATAGAATTACATTTGATTAATGGACAAACACACATGTGCAAAATTGGATCTTGGGTCAGGAGGTTTAAATGATTTTCGGAGGGTGTGACTTGGCTCAACCCAGTGCAGCAACCCAAATGATCTGAACACGAGCCCTTCTGCATCCTGATAAAGTAAATAAAATGCAGTAGGTGTAGCCAACAACATTACTAATGCTGAAAATTCTTGCCTTTACTCAAAATGCCACAAATGCTGGGCATACAATTTACTGAATGAAAGGACTATTACAAAGGTTTGATTCATTGTTGGCTTTTCAGTACTTTTATCATTATTACTAGGTTCATTTTACAAACTCATGTTGAACTAATGTTTTACTACACGCTTCCAGATTAGCATGCTGCTGAAATGGATGTGTAAAAGGTGGCTTGGTAACATTACATTATAGGTGTTTCAGTCTTGTTCTAAGACTTTCTGTTATTTGTAATCACAGAAAAAGTCTGACAACTGCCGCCTTTTTCAACGAGACCCTAACAACCAAACATATCTTTAGAAACATAGAAACATAGAAAATAGGTGCAGGAGTAGGCCATTCGGCCCTTTGAGCCTGCACCACCATTCAGTATGATCATGGCTGATCATCCAACTCAGAACCCTGTACCTGCTTTCTCTCCATACCCCCTGATCCCTTTAGCCACAAGGGCCATATCTAAACTCTTCTTAAATATAGCCAATGAACCGGCCTTAACTGTTTCCTGTGGCAGAGAATTCCACAGGTTCACCACTCGCTGTGTGAAGTTTTTCCTCAGCTCGGTCTTAAAAGGCTTCCCCTTTATCCTTAAACTGTGACCCCTCGTTCTGGACTTCCCCAACATCAGAAACAATCTTCCTGCATCTAGCTGTCCAATCCCTTTAGAATTTTATACGTTTCAATAAGATCCCCCCTCAATCTTCTAAATTCCAGCAAGTATAAGCCTAGTCGATCCAGTCTTTCTTCATATGAAAGTCCTGCCATCCCAGGAATCAATCTGGTGAACCTTCTTTGTACTCCCTCTATGGCAAGAATATCTTTCCTCAGATTAGGGGACCAAAACTGCACACAATACTCTAGGTGCGGTCTCACTAAGGCCTTGTACAACTGCAGTAGAACCTCCCTGCTCCTGTACTCAAATTCTCTTGCTATGAATGCCAACATACCATTTGCCTTTTTCACCGCCTGCTGTACCTGCATGCCCATCTTCAATGACTGGTGTACAATGACACCCAGGTCTCGTTGCACCTCCCCTTTTCCTAATCGGTCACCATTCAGATAATAATCTGTTTTCTTGTTCTTGTTTAGCTTACCCTCCCCCCACCTCCACCCTACTCTCCACTTTCTGTAGGGATCAGTTCCTCCATGATGCCCTTGTCCATTCATCCTTGCCCACTAATCTCCCTCCTGGCACTTATCCCTGCAAGAGGAAGAACTGATACACCTGCCCATTCACCTCCTCCCTCAACTCTGTTCAAGATCCCAAACAGTTCTTCTAGGTAAGGCAACATTTCACCTGTGAATCTATAGGGGTCATCTATTGTACCTGATGCTCCCAAGGCAACTCCTCTGCAATGGTAAGACCCAACTGAGATTGGGAGACCACTTTATCGAGCACTTTAGCTCCATCTGCAAAAGGAGGAATTTCCCAGTAGCCAACCATTTAAATTCCTATTCCCATTCAGGTTCCGATGGGTTGGTCCATGGCCTCCTCATCTGCCATGAAGAGACCACCCTCAGGTTGGAAGATCAACACCTCATATTCTCTCTGAGTAGCTTCTAATCTGATGGCATGAACATTAGTTTCTCAAACTTCCGATAATTTTCCCCTCCCCTTCCCTCTTCTTCAATTCCCCATTCTAGGCCCCCTCTTACCTCTTCTCTTCTCCTTACCTTCCTTTGGTGCTCCTCCTCCTTCTATTTGTCCCATGGTCCACTCTCCTCTCCTATCCGATTCCTTCTTCTCCAGCCCTTTACCTTTTCCACCCATCACATCTCAGCTTCTTACTTCATCTCCTTTCGCCTTCCTATTGCCCTCTAGCTTCTACACCTTATCCTCCTCCCACTTTCTTATTTTGGCTTCTTCCCCCTTTCTTTCCAGTCCTGATGAAGGGTCTCAGCCCAAATTGTAGATTGTTCATTTATTTCCATAGATGCTGCCTGACCTGCTGAATTCCTCCAGCGTTTCGTGAGCTGCTCTGGATTTCCAGCATCTGCAGAACCTCCTGTTCTTGATAAGTTCTCATTGACTTTGAAGTTCGTAACAGAAATTAAAATTCTGTTTTGCATTCCTTCATACTTTCCCTCCAGTATTTTTGTACTACTTCACTGACTTCTTATTAAGTTTTTAATTCTGGAGTATGGAGTTCAATCCCAGAGTCCTCTGTAAGGATTCTCTGTCTCTTCCCACAATCCAAAGACATACTGGGTAGGTTAACTGGTCGTTGTAAACTGTCCCATGGTTAAGTTAGGGTTAAGTTGGAGGTTGCTGGTGGTGTGGATCAAAGGCCCTATTGCATGCTGGATCTCCAAATAAAATAAAATAAGTAATTCCAGAAAGACTATATTATATGGAGGCTACATTGTCCGTCTGCATGCCACCTTAACCAAACAGAGGAGCACATTTAGGAACAGACTAAGACAACTGTGCTGTTCCAAAGAGCGCTATAGGAGGTCATTCCTACCCTTGGCCATTAGACTCTATAATGAGTCAACCTATAGCTGGGGAAGTGATGACCCCCTCCTGTTGGACTGTTTGAGGTAACTTTTTTTATACTTCTCTTGTAATATTTGTGTATCTGTGCACTTGCAATGCTACTGCGACACTGTAATTTCCTTTGGGATCAATAAAGTATCTATCTATCTATAATAAGTTTAAGGACTGTTTACTCACACCCAGTCCAGGCCATGGTCATTGCTTCTCACCCCAAAAACCCAAGATCTGGCTTCAGCCTCAGAAAGCATACATGTCCTGTGTGGTACCTATTCAGCACAAGTGGAATCTCGCAGTGGCAGGCCTTAGACTAAAACCGGCATTGCTGGCCTGTCCATGAAGTACACTGACTCACTGCAGTTTCTAAGCCCTTGTACTTTCAATGTTTGTATTGCTTCTGTTTCCATTGACATTGATTCCTAATTCAGCACATGAATTGACTTTCATCTGTCCATATTTTAAGTGACAGATATTGGGATGAGACACAAGAGGTACTGCAGATGCTGGAAATCTAGAGGAATACACACAATGTGCTGGAGGAGCTCAGCAAGTCGAGCAGCATCTATGGATGGGAATAAACAGTTGACATTTCAGGCCAATACCTTTCATCAGGACTGGAAAGGAAGAGGGAACAAGTCAGATAGTCAGATAAGTCAGATAAGAGGGAACAAGTCCATACTACCTATGGACAACTCCAAACCCACTTATCCTTGAAGACTAGAAACTAAAAAACACTGAGCATTATAATGGTTTATAAAACTGCTATTTATAGATAATTCACGATCTATTTTCTATTCTATATTTTAAATTTCTTTAAGCTTTCTATTGCTCTGGACCTTACAAGATCCCATTACATGGAAAAAAACGTTGCTAATTTTTGAAACAGTAAAGAGAAATTGGACATAAGGAGGCTGCAAATTCAGGAGAGTGGTATGTGAATTCAGCTTTGATATCACGCGCCTGAAACCTCTGCACACAGTAAAAGGGGTATGTTGTTACAGAGACTTCAATCTAAGTGTGCTTCTACGCAGCCCATGAGTTGCTTGTGACGAGTGAGTAACGCATTGCTGCATGAAGTCCACACTGAACAGATTTGACAAATGATAGTTTTACTTGAAGTGCAGCTAAAGTTTGTTGATTCACTTTATGTTAAAACATACTTGTCACTCGAAACCTGGAGATAAGTATTTTAAAGGGCTCATTGAGAAATACCAACAAACACATTTGAATCCAAGGCTCCATTCAAAAAGTGTGGTCACTGCAGATGTCAAGAGTAAAGTTCAAAGGTCACAGTTCATGAAAATTTTTGGCCTATTTCTCATGAGCAACCCAAACAGATCAAATGACAATAAATTGCTCTAAAGAAACATTGGACCTTAACAGTGACAGAGCACTGGCATATGCTAAGATCAATGCTTTAATGTACGCTAGAATCCTTAGATTGGATTTGCAGTGCTTTTGAGAAAAATATATCTCAAATTCTTCAGAATTTTTTGCAGCCTTTACACTTGAATTGGTTTGATTAGATTTAAATTTGAGGGGCAATTTTTTCCCCTATAACCAAAAAAAGATACAGTATTTAACCTTGATGGCAAAAAAGTTCTAGAGCATCCTAAAGGGCCTCTCATAGAGTCAGAGTAACAACCTGCAAATAACCCTTTTAGGTATTGGTTTACTGCCATTGCAGCAAGATTACTAAATAGACATTGGGTGTGATAGTAAAGATCGAAGCCATTTTTTGCTGAGGGAATTTTTACGCCATCATCCTGGTAGCGATGTACCTTCCACCTCGGGCCAACATCAGCCAGGTTCTGGAGGAACTAAGCACCATGATCAGCAGTCACGGGACAGCACATCCTGATGCCTTCCTGATCATTATGGGGGATTTCAACCAGGCCCACTTGAAGAAGCATCTGAACAACTACCACCAACCTATCACTTGTGGAACCAGAAGAGCCAACACACTTGACCACGGTTATACCAGCATCAAGAATGTTTACTCTGCCATCCCACACCCACACTTTGGAAAGTCTGATCAACTGGCTGTATTTCTACCCTCCAGTGTATAGGCAGAGACTAAAGACCACAGCATTAGTGGTGAGGACCAAGAAGGAATGGTCAAGAGAGGTAGAGAAGTGCTTGTTACTGGACTGGACAATATTCATGCATTCATCTTCAGATCGGAATGAATATGCCACAACTTTCTCTGATTTCATTAAGAGCTGCGTGGATGAGCGTGTACCTTCGAGAGCATATCAGACACCACTCAAACAAAAAACCATGGATGAACCAGGAAATTCAGAGTCTGCTGACAACTAGTTCTGTGGCATTCAAGACTGATGATCCAAAACTATACAGGAAATCCAGGTATGATATTTAGAAGGCTATTTTAAGAGCAAATAAACAGTTCTGATTGAAGTTAGTGATGGAATTTCATGTCAGTTCTGGCTGGATTTGCAGTCCATTACTTCCTATAATGTGAAACCTAACATAATGACTGGCTGTGATACTTCACTCCCAGATGAGCTCAAAGCCTTTTATATATGGTTTGAAAGGACAAATGAAATGACTCTTGTCTCAATACCTGCAGCATCTGGTGACCCTGTAATCTCTGTCTTGGCAACCAACATCAGAACATCCTTCATGAGGATGGACACCTTGCAACGCATCTGGCACTGATGGTGTGTGTACCTGTAGGGAACTGAAAACTGTGCAAACCAACTGGTGGGAGTGTTTAAGGCCATCTTCAACCTCTCATTGCTGCGGTCAAATGTTCCCGCCTGTTTCGAAGGGCAAGAATCATACCAGTGGCCAAGAAGAGTCGGATGAGCTTCCTCAATGACTATTGCCTGCTTGCACTTACATCTACTGTGATGAAATGCTTTGATTGGCTGATCCTGGCCAGAATCAACTCCTGCCCAAGCAAGGACCTGGACCCATTGCAATTTGCCTATCGCCACAATATGTCTAAAGTAGATGCAATCTCACTGGCTCTCCATGCAGCTTTGAATCACCAGGACAATAGTAATATCTACATCAAGCTGTTGTTTATTGATTACAACTCAGCATTTAACAGCCTCATACCCTCGGTACTAATTAACAAGCTTCAAAACTTGGGCCTCTGAACCTCTCTCTGTAACAGAATCCTTGACACCCTCATCAGGAGGCTGCAGTGAGTGCAAACAAGAAACAACATCAAGTACACTGCAGATGCTGTGGTCAAATCAACACGAACAAACAAGCTGGAGGAACTCAGCAGGTCGGGCAGCATCCGTGGAAACGAGCAGTCATTCTCCAACTTCCGGTAATTCCCTCCCCCTCCCTTCCCCCATCCCACTTTCACTCTGCCTCCTCTTCCAGCTGCCTATCACCTCTCTTCAAGTTTCCAGGTGTCAACATCTCTGAAGATCTATCCTGGGTCCAAAATATTGATGTTAATTACAAAGAAGGTATGGCAGTGGCTATATTTCATTCGGGGTTTTGATAAGGCTTTGCATGTCTCTGAAGACTCTAGTAAATTTCTCTAGATGTAACGTGGAGAGCATTCTAACTGGCTGCATCACCATACGTTATGGAGAGGCCACTGTACAGGATCAGAAAAAACTGCAGGAAGTTACTGACACAGCCAGATCCTTCATAGCCCCCAACCTGTCCAGAATTTGAGGACATCTTCAAAATGTGATGCCTCAAAAAGGTGGCATTCATCATTGAGGACCTCCATCACCCAGGACACATTCTCTTTTCATTGCTACCATCCAGAAAGAGGTACAGGAGCCTAAAGACACACACTCAACGTCTTAGGAACAGGTTCTTTTTCACTGCCAGCAGATTTCTGAATGGACAATGAAACTGCTGAAGTGTTTTGGCCCAAAATGTCGACTGTACTCTTTTCCATAGATGCTGCCTGGCCTGCTGAGTTCCTCCAGCATTTTGAGTGTGTTGCAATGAACCCACTATTTTTTCTCTTTTTGCTCTGCTTTTGCACTACTTATTTATTTTATGCAGTATATATATTTACAGTATATTTCTTATTGTCACTTACTGTTTATTATTATATATTACAATGTACTGCTGCCACAAAACAGCAAATTTCACAGTGATATTAAACCTGATTCTTATTCTGATATAATCCATGACCAAATAGGAGTTAACGTTTCCCATTTACACCTCTCATAATTATGTATATTTCAATCAGGTTACCCTTCAGCCTTCATGGCTCTTAAGAAAACAAATTGATTTAAAAATCCAATTAGACAGGACATCCCTTAAGCAAAACTACGTAGACTATCCCTTATCAACCACTGTGTCTTCAAATGCAGATGAATCCTTTCCCTTAGGACTTTTAGCCAATAACTTCCCTATCATTGATGTCAAACTTGCTGCATGTTGTAATTTTGCTTGTCCCTGCTGCTCTTCCTGAGTAAATATACATTTATTATTACCTAGTCATCTGGCATCACCTCTGTAGCCAGAGAAGATCTGAAAATTTCTGAACAATCACCTCCCTCACCTATTATATCAGCCTGGGATACATTTCCCTAGGCCCCTGGAGATTATTCATCTCTATAACTCCTCCTTTATTAGGAATACTTCTGACATGAATGAGAAGATTGCTAGCTTGGGTTGCCTGCATGTTTGTAGTGTTGTTCATGGAGCCTAGAGGTTAGGTCGCAAACATTTCGTCACCAGACAATGTGACATCATCACTGCAAAATGGAGCGTTGTTTCTGTCGAGTGCTTGTGTTTACTTTGTTCCGACTCGATTGGTTGACTTCCATGCTGGGTGCTCTTCTCCACTGGGTCCCAGTCGGAGGGATCGGGGCCCAGGGGTGAAAAGCAGACACCCGAGGAACCCAATGCTCGCAACAACTGATAATTAGGGATACAGGTCAGTGGAGATCGCTCAACTATTTGGTTGGTTGGGACCCAGCAGAGACTGACAGTTAGCATGACAACCAACCAAACAGAAGAATGGGTCACTCCAATGTAAATGCGAGAACTCGGCAGAAGCGACACTCGACTGCGCACTGATGACATCACCTTGACGGGTGACAAAAAGCTTGCCACCTAACCTCTAGGCTCAGTGAGCAACCCCTCAAAGCAGGGGTACTTCTGGCAAGAGTCTTTAACGCTTTAATGCTCTTGTGAAAGTGTACTAGATACTTGATCATCTCCTCTCAGCTTTCTACATATGTAAAAAACTTCATTGGTTAAAGATGTGTGAGGCAGTTATCCCTGGTGTCCTAGTCAATATTCATCCCACCATCAACGTAATTAAACAGATTATATTGTCTTTACCACTTTTTTGTTCATTGGATCTTTCTGAGCAGAGATTTACTGTCATAGTTTCAAATTTATAATAATGGACACATTTTCAAAGATATTCTAATGATTGTAAGGCATGTCAAATTGTCCCAGACTTTTAAAGGGATCTTTATTAATAAGAGCTTTCTAGTTTGATCTTTGACTGTTCCTTTATCCATTTAATAAACTAATTTTACTCATTAAAATTGTCTGAAGATCTATATTAAAGCAATGGACAAAGATATATTGTAGAAACAACAACATTTACAAGGCTGAAAAGTATGTAATTTTGTTAATAATGGATAACCACAATGTGCTTAATTTACCAATCTAGCTTACCAAGTTATATTCTCTCAAATGGAATAAAATTCATATCGGAACTTATTATGGTGGAAAGTGTACCAAAGAGTGTTTTCAGCTTCACAGTTCAAGTAGTGGTCATGTTAATCTCTATGATTCCGAGTCATGCAAGCAAGCATAAACATCAAGTATTACTTGTGTCAATCGTTGGACTAATATTTAGCTTATCTTATTTAGCAGCTAGAAAATTCCTGTGGGATCAGTAAAATAAGGAACGACCTTCTGAGTCTTCTTGCCCGGCCAATGGCTACTATAATCATCAAACTCCATCACTATTGGCCATATATTGAGGGAAGATGAGCATTAGCATGTGTCTGTGGTATTATCTGTACCAACTGAAATGTGCATTTAGTCTCAGGTTCAGCAGGGAATGGTTAAGGCAAAATAATGCATCCTGAGATATATTCAACAAATTTAGTCATAATTGACAATTGTGAGCCCTCATATTGAGCAATACATGGTTGGTGGTGAAAAGTCCAATCATACTGAACAAGAGAAATAGAATAGACATTTTAAACAACATCTGGAAGAAAATGGTTTCCAATGTTTCCTAAACTGAATGGTGTCAGTTCTTAATATATCTGTAGCATTTTTGGTGTTCAGTAAGGAGTTTGATTACTTTATTAGTATAAGAATCATAAGAAAACATGATTCAACAATATTCTGCAAGAGAAATAGAAGGCAATATAACATTTGAACAATTACATCAGTAGTACAGAGCTATAGAATTACTGCAGTTTCTATTTTCCAGTTTCTGATTCCAACATGAATAAAGTCATCAAACTCAGCCTGCTGACACCGACAAACCCTGCAGATGAGCTGAGAACTGGCATTATTTAATATAAGAAACACTGGGAGCAATTTTCCTCCAAAACGAAGTTGTTCAACTATTATATTCCATTCTGTTTCTCTAGCATAATACGGTTGAATCATGGTTTGCACTACCATAAAAAGGGTATATTTCAAACATAATATAAGAGCATATAACATGAAAAAGATGTGGAAAAATAATGGAGAAAAATTAAGAACTGAAGGCTACAAATGCGGACTGGGTAACAAGCTTGAAAAAGAATCAGAACAAATTACACTTAGGCAGTCACTTGATTGAGTGCCAAGTGTTTAAGAGTCATGGATTAATACAGTATGGACACAGGCCCTTCAGCCCAGCAAGTTCATGACCACCACATTGCCCACCCAACTAGTCTCAAATTCCTGTGTTCAGCTCACATCCCTCCAAGCCCCGCCCTTCCATGTACTTATCCAAATGATTCTTAAACGATACTGTTGTACCTAGCACAACCTCCGGCAGCTCATTCCATCTACTCACCATCCTCCGCATGGAAGAAATTTCCCCTCAGACCCCTAATAAGTATGTGCCCTCTCACCCTAAATTTATACCCCCGAATTCTGGATTTCCCTATCCTAGGAAAAAAGACTTTACATCCACCGTACCTACACCTCTCATAATTTTAAGCATCATCCATCATTCTCCTATGTTCTGAGGAATAAAGACTTAGCTTGACCAACTTCTTGCTATAATCACGCCCTCTGGTCCAGGCTGCATCCTTGTAACTCTTTTCTACAGTCTTTCCAGTTTAACCACGTCATAATATCTAAAGAAACCTGAAAACATTGCAACATGCAGTCACCCTGACAGCTTGTTAACTCTCTTTCCTGCAACTTCTCGGAATACATTGTGGAGTCTTTTCAGTGGGGGAATATCATTGCCAAGTAGCAAGAATTAAATAAATAAATATTCAATAGAACTCACAGCAATACATCTCAACTCATGAGGTTGGCAATTCAGTGTTTTTAACTGAAATGTGAAAGAGAATAAATCTTATAATTCTAGTATTGAGAATAGATTAATATTCATGAGTATACAGTATGTTACAAATTGTTACACTAGGGAGGAAATGTGATCTAAGAGAGATAATAGAGGAAAAATAGAATTTGTATGAATGTTAAAATAGCCCTGTACAAGGGACCCTCACTAGCCTGAAGCTGCGATATGGGTGATACCCTTCATGAAACTCAGCATGCACAGCGTTTTCCATGTAAATATTGAAATACCAGGCTATTTGCAACTACTATGTTTTACTTACAAAATCAAGCAAGAGGTGCATACTCTGATGTGCAATCTTTTGAAGGAAATCAAAACCTTGGTTTTCAATAGGACCCGAAAGTCCAAGCTGTGGGTTCCTTTAACTTCAGATGTTGCGTAGGAGGTGAGAGTGGAAGCGGTGCACTCTCAACAAAGCTGCCATCTGATGTGAGCATGTGGGGCAATGATTGGAAAGGTTGGTTCCCACCTAAAGAAAGATTAGACACATCCACTGTGGAGCTTTCATGACATAGGAGGTGCAATGGGAGCAAAGTCACCGGAGAGATACTGAAACGAGCGCATACAGAAGTGGTTTATTCAACAAAATTAGACACTCTCAGGAGGAAGAGGCTTGGTCAACCCAATATTAAATGACATTCCATATGCTAAAGGTCAAAGGACAATTCTGAGGCTACAATATATCTACAATGCATCCTTTGAATTACATGTAATGTTCACGCCTCCTTCATACCCACAATCCAGACACACAAAATTAATGTTAATCAGCATTGTCTGGTTTTTAATTAACTGGCATTCACAGCTCAAAGAAACTGTTGTCCAGGGCTGCATTTTAAATTTATTCTACAATCTATGTTCAGGTCTAAAGATTAGTTGCTGATGTTAATATTTTGCTATCCACCCTAACTCCAGAATAATGCTCTAACAGATCCTTCTCATTCCAGGGAAGGCCAAACCTTGAGGATCTAATCAGATAGGGCAGCAAAAATGCCCTGCTTTGGAACTCTTCCCGCACAATCACCCAATGTGCATCTACATCTACACTATCATCCCTAATGGCTACCTATAAGGCTCTAAGCAGAGATTGTTCCAGAAATTTGACCAACAGTCTTTAAAATGCAGCTTCATATTTCATATGCCTGTTGCCTCATTCCTTGCTGTCCGATTGCAGTTTAATCACGTTCTTTATCATCACCCTTTCATTCTCTGATAGCTAAAACTCTGAAGTGTCTGTCAGTGGTTACTCTCTGGTCAGGGGCCCCAGCAAGGTAAACGTATCAAGCTTGTAAGCCCTCTCATCAATGTATGGGACGGGTTGGGTTGGCATCTATCTCAATGACTGGAAGGACCTCTCCCCAGAGGCACCCACTTCCGGACTGTCCAGTCCATTGCTGGCCTAACCACTGAAAGGGCCCAGCTCATTTGTATTCACTCCCCATTCAGGCTGGGGTTACTGCCTTCAGACGTCGTGTGCAAACTCTTAGTTGTGGAACCTGATGTCTTTGCTGTAACTTGGATCCCATCCCATCTATTTTTCCCAAATGTTTTTCTATGCTGAGCTACACCTGTCTTCAGCAGCCAGCCTTCATTACAGAGTAACATTTCTGTTATAATTTAACATGCAATTCAAAGCTTGCTATCACACTCTCTCGGTGTCCTCTGCCTTCACGTTTGCTATGGGTCTGCTTCCATCAGCTCTGGTCAGGTCTAGTGTTCATCACTCGGGTTCTCCGCAATGACACTGCCACCTGGTACACTTGATCTCTTGCTCTGTCTGAGAGGGCGACAAGAAAGTGGGTCATACTGTTTAACCTGAGCCCAGTGACTCCACTGGCTGCTTCATGAGGACTGTACAACAACACAGGAGTACCACCTGTGGTTCTATCCACCTAGGAGTGAAATCTACCTTTTCAGCCAACTCCCACCCGATGGCTTGGTCACCTGGCTGTGGGAGGACTATCTTCTCTCCCTCTGGCTCTCTCTGATCCGCAATTTGTAGCTGCTGCTTTGCTCGATGCCTCACTGTGTTACCCTGGTTACAGCGATCCTTCATGTCTCCATGTAATCTTACTAAATTGGCAGTTGTAGTTTCTTTCTGTACATTAGAATGGAATTGAATTAACTTTATTTCCTACATCCTTCACATACATTAGGAGTAAAAATCTTTACATTATGTCTCCATCTAAATGTGCAGCGTGTGATTGTAATAATTTATAATAATTTACAATAAATAGAACAGTCAATGTAACATAGAATACACTCAAATCAGCGTGAGTTCGTCAGTCTGATGGCCTGGTGGAAGAAGCTGTCCCAGAGCCTGTTGGTCCTGACTTTTTTGCTGTGATACCACTTCCCAGGTGGTAGCTGGAATAGATTGTGGTTGGGGTAACTTGGGTCCCCAGTTGTGAATCATGTGAAGTTCACAACTACAGATGCCCTGGGCTGTTCACACCACTCTCTGCAGAGTCAATATACAATAGGTGCAGAAGTAGACCATTTAGCCCTTCGAGCCTGCACCGCCATTTTGAGATCATGGCTGATCATCTACTATCAATACCCGGTTCCTGCCTTGTCCCCATATCCCTTGATTCCCCTATCCATAAGATACCTATCTAGCTCCTTCTTGAAAACATCCAGAGAATTGGCCTCCACTGCCTTCCGAGGCAGTGCATTCCAGACCCCCACAACTCTCTGGGAGAAGAAGTTTTTCCTTAACTCTGTCCTAAATGACATACCCCTTATTCCAGGCAGTGATGTAGTCATTCAGGATGCTCTCAATTGTGCCCCTGTTGAAACTCCTTAGGGGGCCCATACCAAACTTCCTCAACCTTCTGAGGGGAAAGAGGTGCTGTTGTGCCTTTTTCACCACACAGCTGGTGTGTACAGACCACGTGAGGTCCTCAGTGATGTGGATGCCAATGAACTTAAAGCTGTTTACCCTCTCAACCCCAGATCCACTGATATCAATAGGGGTTAGCCCATCTCCATTCCTCCTGTAGTCCATTACCGGCTCCTTTGTTTTTGCAACATTGAGGGAGAGGTTATTTACTTGACACCACTGTGTCAGAGAGATGACTTCTTCCCTGTAGGCCACTTCGTTATTGTTTGAGATAAGGCCAATCAATGTAGTGTCATCAGCAAATTTAATTAGCAGATTGGAGCTGTGGGTGGTGATACAGTAATGGGTATACAGGGAGTAAAGGAAGGGACTCAGTATGCAGCCCTGAGGGGCTCCTGTATTGAGAGTCAGAGAGTTGGAGGTGAGGGAGCCCATCATAGAAAATCATAGAAATTAGTAGTATGCTGTAGATTTGGAATGGCAGTGCCATCTTTTTAATATAGAAATTGCTGTTGCTGCTTGTTTTTCCATTGCCCTCCTCGTACTGATGTCTGCCCACTCATTCCCTTTCTGCTCCTTAATATCTCCCTCTTGCTGCTGCCTCCTTAAGCAGCTGAACTACTTCTATCACCTTCTGATGTGCTTGACCATTACTCTTGAGATCTCCTGACGTTCTCCTCCCTGCTTGGGGCCGCTGTCTCTATGTGGGCCGGGTTAGTTGCATTGTGGTTACACCTGTTCGCTGCCCCTGTCTTGATTGTGTTATTTCTCCTTTTCCTCACTCTTTGATAATTGCCTTACTCAGTGTGTCTATCCCCAGGATAGCACCTTTGTTGTTTGAGCACAACCAAAAATCTACAGGAAGGTGGATTCCCTCAATCTCAAGTGCCCGGTGCTGAACTCTCTCCACCCTCATTGTTTCACCTCCTGCATTGGTAATGTAATTCGCCCCTCCAGTATTGATTAAGGGTAGATCAGTTATCAATACTGACTAACATTTCACATTGCCGGCCCCCTAATAAACCTTGTGTACATCTGTTGATGTCCACTATGGGCAATAGAGGCGGCTGTCAGCTGTTTGTTTGACTTCACCAGCTCTATAATCTGGTCAGTAGTCAAATCGGAAAGAGAGGGTGCTGCTGTGAGTTCTGCCTGCTTTGGTGAGTGATTTTTACACTTTCCTCTTTTTTCAGGGCATTGCTTCCAACCAGGTTCCAATAGGCCACAGCTGTAACAAATGATCTCTTTTACCCTCCCATGTCTATTCCAACAGTTCCTTACTACGTACCCCAGTTACTGGGACACAAAGCAAGTCCTCTGTGACATCATGGCAGCTACATTCACAACCGTCACTTTACAACTTCGTTTCCCTCTCCTCTGGTCTATCTCACCAGCCCACGATATCATCACAGAGTAGGTCGATACCACCGCTATGCCCAAATCTAAAACTTCCTGCTGGGCTGAGCTCAGGCCTTCCTTCAGCATTTTCAAGAAGACTGGGTCATCTCTCCTTGGATTATCCAATCCTGAAAACTCCCCAAACACTTGATATTTATGTTTTGCAAAATCCATGTCAGGGTCATCAGCTCCCTGAACTACTGACAATATTGTCCCCCTGTTACTTTCACCTCCCCCAGTTAGTTCCTCACTTCCCCTTAAATAAATGAACTCTCTCTTCATTAATGGTGATCTCGTAAGTTGCCCATGTGCCATCCTGCACCCCCTGGGCCTGTCCCACATATTCCTCGGGCACCCTCCACCTGGCCCTAACCCACCTGGACAAAAAAGACACATATGTTCGGATGCTGTTCATAGACTTCAGCTCAGCATTCAACACAATCATCCCTCAGAAACTCATTGGAAAGCTGAGCCTACTGGGCCTGAACACCTCCCTCTGCAACTGGATCCTAGACTTCCTGATTGGGAGACCTCAGTCAGTCTGGATTGGGAGCAGAATCTCCAACACCATCACACTGAGCACGGGGGCCCCCCAGGGCTGTGTGCTCAGTCCACTGCTGTTCACTCTGCTGACCCACGACTGTGCTGCAACACACAGCTCAAACCACATTATCAAGTTCGCCGATGACACGACTGTGGTGGGTCTCATCAACAAGAACGACGAGTCAGCTTACAGAGAGGAAGTGCAGCGGTTAACGGACTGGTGCAGAGCCAACAACCTGTCTCTTAATGTGAACAAAACAAAAAAGATGGTTGTTGACTTCAGGAGGGCACGGAGCGACCACTCCCCGCCGAACATCGATGGCTCCTCGGTAGAGATCGTTAAGAGCACCAAATTTCTTGGTGTTCACCTGGTGGAGAATCTCACCTGGTCCCTCAACACCAGCTCCATAGCAAAGAAAGCCCAGCTGTGTCTCTAATTTCTGCAAAGGCTGAGGAAAGTCCATCTCCCATCCCCCATCCTCATCACATTCTACAGGGGTTGTATTGAGAGCATCCTGAGCAGCTGCATCACTGCCTGGTTCGGAAGTTGTACCATCTCGGATCGCAAGACCCTGCAGTGGATAGTGAGGTCAGCTGAGAAGATCATCGGGGTCTCTCTTCCCACCATTATGGACATTTACACTACACACTGCATCCGCAAAGCAAACAGCATTATGAAGGACCCCACGCAACCCTCATACAATCTCTTCTCACTCCTGCCGTCTGGGAAAAGGCTCCGAAGCATTCAGGTTCTTATGACCAGACTATGTAACAGTTTCTTCCCCCAAGCTATCAGACTCCTCAATACCCAGAGCCTGGACTGACACATTACTGCCTTATTGTCCTGTTTATTATTTATCGTAATGCCTGCACTGTTTTGTGCACTTTTTGCAGTCCTGGGTAGGTCTGTAGTCTAGTGTAGTTGTTTTTTTTTCTCTGTGTTGTTTTTTACGTAGTTCAGTCTAGTTTTTGTACTGTGTCATGTAACACCATGGTCCTGAAAAACGTTGTCTCATTTTTACTATGTACTATGTACTATAAAAGTGACTTGACTTGACTTTTACCAACACATGGACACCTTTAGGGTGCATCTGGTGGACTGCAATAATTTTCTCGAGCTTTTGTCAGCATTCTGCATTCCCACAGATTACCTTAATTGTGGGCAACTCTGACAAAGTGCTCTGCTTCTCCCAGAGAGTGAGGGGCTTATGGGTGGTTGTAATCAAAACCGAGGGCCGGCTTGGGTCATCATGGTTCTCAGTCTGTGCCATCCCAACAGAGATATCTGGGGACAACTTCTCCCTCAAATATCTCCACACCAATTCCAAGATTATGCAAAATATAAATGATGAATAAAAATTAAACAGCACACAGTTAAAACCATAGAGTATGTAGTCTGCAATCTGCTACTTACGTGCATCTGAACTCATTATGCCTGCTGTATTCCTTTGTATTTAAAACTGTTATATCAAGGTTACACACGTATCCTTAAAACACACCCACATTGGCAGAAGCGTCTACCAATATACAGGCTAGAACAAGTATCCACACACTCCACTGGTGTCCCAAGCTGTCAGTAACCACGATTCACAACTGGTGGGCATGTCCCACCATATTAACACACAAATATTTAATTAATTTACATTACCACACACCACACTACTTTTACATCTATCTACCAGTTCAGCTGTCCGGCGTGTTCATGATACCTGTTGTGCCTGTGCACAACTACATATCAATTTAATAAAAGCACACACGCAGCTTTAACTGTTGGATTCACGTTGCAGCGAGAGAGAGAAAGAGAGAACATGCGTTGACAGTGCAAGCACATACAATGGATCAATGAGTAGTGCTAAGCAGTGGAGGGGGGCGGGTCATTGCTCTAAAAGAAATAGATCCATACCTTACACTTCCTCCCCCTTTAGATTAATGAAACATAAAACTGCATATGTACAGAACATTCAATTTCCCTTTCATAAACCCATATTCCAAATAAACCTGCTTTCACAATAACAGTCCATAACTAACCACAGTTCTAAAGGTTCAGTCTTTTGGGAGCTCTTTTCCTTTCAGGGTAGCACCTCTGGACCTATGGACTGGTATCAGGTGT
The DNA here is from genome assembly GCF_048418815.1 of Hemitrygon akajei. Classification (NCBI taxonomy): domain Eukaryota; kingdom Metazoa; phylum Chordata; class Chondrichthyes; order Myliobatiformes; family Dasyatidae; genus Hemitrygon; species Hemitrygon akajei. The sequence continues at coordinate 49,917,504 of NC_133133.1, read as the reverse complement.
GGTAGGTGACTTGTCCAAGACAACATTCTCAGTCTCTGGTATCACATTGCTGTCAGTGATGTCATCACTGAGAGGTAAGTCTGGTGACTGTAATGTGTCCATCTTATTGGATGCAGTCAACTCAGGCGTGTTCTTCAGTTGGGCATCCAGTATCTGGTCCAAATAACATCTCCATGTCTGATCACCAACATCCACTGTGTACATCAGTGTTCCATTTCTTGTAGCTTTCCTACCAGGTGTCCACTTGTCCTCTTGGTGATCATGCATTAGGACTTCCTGTCCAAACTTCACTGGAGAGAGCCTGAAGCTAATGGATACAGAAGTGGTTTATTCAGCAAAATGAGACGCTCTCTGGAGAGTGAGGCCTATTCAACCCAATATTACATGACATTTTATATGATGAAGCTCAACAGCCAAGTCTATAGTTACAACACATCTACAATGCTTCCTTTGAATTACATATATTTTCACACCTCCTTTTTTGCACCCACACTCCCAACACCCAAAATGAATGTTAATCATCATTGTCTGGTTTTCAATTAATTGGCATTCACAGCTTGAGGAAACTATTTTCCAATGCTGCATTTTAGAATTAGTCTATAGTCCACATTCAGGTTTTAAAATTGGATGTTAATAATTTGCTATATATCCTAACTCCAGAATAATGCCCTAACAGGGGGCCATTGTGCCGATTCCCTTCGCCCACTTATTTTCCTACAATTTATTCTCTCTCACATACCCTTCAGTTTTTGCCTGATTCTCCTCCTACCTACACTCAGGGTCAGTTCCAGTAGTCAGTTATTCTATCAAGAGCACATCTTTTGAGATGTAGGAGAAAACTGGGGTGCAAAGTCAAATCAATTTACAGTGAGAAGCACAGCACAAAAGCCCAGGGTGGGACTGGAATCTCTGGATCTGAGTGATGGCAACACTACCTGCTGGCCGACTGTACTTCCTTAAGATCAATTCAGATAAAGACAGTCGCTTCAGCTTATGGCCAAACAAATATCCTTTCTTCTGTTAAGAACTACATAGTTTCTACAGCAATACATATTCAAGGCTCACCCTGTCACAGCAACAATGCCAACCATGTTTTATACATCTGTGCGCCAGCTATCACTAAGTATTATTGCACCACACACAGAGGAATATGACCAAATTTTCTATTGTGCTCACAGAATTTTTGGTGATTAAATTTCCTCTTTAAAAGGATCACATATCACAAAAGCAATCCACAGCAGAACAGACCTTCTAGGCTGCATTTTATTGAAAAGGCAGTACTACTTCAGCTGAGCAAAGAAGCCAAAAACATATGAAAAATTTATGAGGTTAAAAGCAACTCAAGTACTGAGTATAAATTGAAAAGACACAAGCAAACAAACAGGATTATAGAGGAATAGACTGAAGTCGATGCGAGTGTCTGAAGAAGCTGGAGAGGAATAAAACAACACATAGCAGATAGCAGTTTTCTCAGCTGAATGCAGGGAGGGTTGAGCACTGAAACCCAGACATCACAAAAGATTTGTAGGAAATATTTGGGAAGATTAGGAAATAGGTGTGTTTTGACTAATTCCTCAGATCAACTTTCGTTGATGGAGATGGTGGAAATTACAAGGTGGAGAAATTCTGTCAAATAGTGTCATGTTTATCTATCCGTTGTGGTGTTTTCACTGAGAAACAACCAGGACTTACCACTTGTGGTGAACTACATATACCTGTCTGGACACGCCCCTCTGCTGACTGCTCCTGTGGCTCCTCCCACAGACCCCTGTATAAAGGCGATTGGGGCACTGCTCCTCCCTCAGTCTCCAGGATGTTGTGTGGTGGTCTCTTGCTGCTGACGGTGCTTTCTTCCAGCTAATAAAAGCCTATCTCGACTCACGTCTCCGAGAATTATTGATGGTGCATCACCACTTCAATTTCAAAGTTCTTGATTTGGCTTTGGGTACCCACTTCTTAATAAAGTGATAATCAGAGAGGTTCAAGGCATTTGCGCTGGCATCCAGCAGCGCGTTGTGTAGTAGATGGTATTTCAGGGAAAGTCTACCATGTATGCTGGCCTGAAAGGGACGCTCAGATACGAGAAGGCTTTGACAATGGTATTGAGAAAAAGCAATGGTTGATATTCCTTAAGTTAAACTTTCTCTACAATTCTCAATCCATTCCTTCAGCCACCAACTGGTCACAAACCTAACCACTCCACAGCAGCTGATTACAGGCACCTCTGTTGATTGACTCAGCAACTGAGGTGTCATATTGCACTAACACCATGATTATCCCACCCCCGTCTCAGCCTCACTCCCTTCTGCATAATGCATAAACCAGATCTATAACCCACTTACGTTTCTCTGGTGTATTGGTAGAATTAAAGGAGGGAAGCCTTTGAGTGGAGTAAATTCTGCTCTGTTGCAGGAGTTTGAGGCTGTTGCACTGTCCCACCCACACGCTGTGCATTTAATGAACAATTCACTGCGCTGAAGAATTTCTTGGTCAGGGTCATATCAGATGGGCTCAAAAATTAAAATAATTTATGTAGAGGTGAAAGATGAATCATCACTGGAGACTAATTAAAACATTGCCTGGGATATCAAAGTGAGCAAAGAAATCAGGGAGCATCCTTGATATTTTGAGGAAGTCCAGCAGAAACAGAGCTAGACAACAGTGAATGCAATCTGCAGCTCCTAATCTGGAGCTTAATTACCACCAAGTTTCAAATCTGTAGCACAAAGTTGATTGAGAGCATTACACTCTGTTAATCTGAAAGACACGAAGGCCATTTAGGGCAACCAGCACAACTTTAAAAAGAATAGGTCTTGTCTCACAAAACTACTGGAATTCCTTCATAAATTTATTAAATTAGGTTAAATAGGCAGACACATTTCCAGAAAGTATTTTCTGCATGCTTGAAAAGGTTGCAAAGAGGAAAAACAATAATGAATTTAATAGATAATTAGCTGGAACATGAAATGGCAATAGAAATCAAAAGATAATCATTGGGTAAGGTCATCTTCAGGCTCCCTCAAAATAAATTCTAAGCACATAGAACATCATGTTTGGAAATGGGAGCAGAAAATAACATTAATCAACTTGAAGAACAGACTGCTGTCTTCAAATATGCAGTAACGTGTAGCAATATTCTTAAAACTGAGCCCAGAGTATGCTGAAGGAAGTAAAACCAGAGAGTTTATAGAATTCCCCGGAGGTGACGAGTTGGGCTGGACAATTGTGCGGCGAAACTTGATTACACCAAGTGAGGATTAAAAAGGGAGAAGGGCTTTTAAGCCTGTGCACTCCAAGCTTTGCAAGTAGAGAGGAAAGCTCAAAGGGCAAGTAAGTTCAGTAGTATCAATGGAAATGAGCTGGAGTGATTGGAGCCAGAGGTGAGAAAATGATCTTTTCCTGCAGCCTGTCCAACAGCACTTTAATTTATTTGTGAACAATACAGAGAAAGTACCAGCAAATATACTGAAAGCAAAACGCTCTAGATGTTGGAAATCAGCCAAGTACTTCTAGCATATTCTGTTTATACTTAAATTTTCCAGCAGCTACATAATTTTAGCTTTGGAATTGTTGAGCATTTCCAGCAAATCTGTTATTGTTAATACATGATGGCAGAAAATTGAGTATATCAGATAAGAAGAGCCAAATTAGTTCTTTGTGAATAAATGTATGACAATTGAACAAGAATATAATGCAGCAAATGCTCCATCCATGAAAAAGAGTGGAAAGAAAACAGTTACTCTTTTATTCCTGAAAATTTGGTAAAAGTATGAATGTTGTAGAGTTACAATGCTATTAAAGTGGATATGAAGATAGGAATGTATAGATATGCACAGTGCTAAGTCTCTTTACATAAGCAATAAAAAGATTGTGTAGTTACATTGATCCTTTTGGGACCCATGTTAATAGAGGCAGAGGAAACAGAATAAATATTTAAAAAAAAAGATTAACATGATTTTTTGTTTTCTTTACAAATTACTGGATAAGATGGAATCACACAAAGTTAAAAAAATACTCCAAATTACTGGATAAATAATATTCATATCAGGTACAGTAAAAGCACAATATACAGCAAACAAAAATGTCACCTATGGAATGATGTAATAGATTAGTGCAGTATATAATGGTTTTCAGGCTAGGTTAATATTTCAATGGATTAGTTCCAGAGTTTAGGAGAAACGCTGAAATAACTGTCCAGATTTTACTGCCAGAATCTTGTTTACTACACCTACAGTTTACCACTGATTACTTCTAATCCCCACAACCTTTTTGAAGACTTTGAAGGGAAAGTACCTTTGAGATGACAAACAAGTAAAAGCAGCAGTATGTTGTCAATTAGACTGAATCAGAATTATAAGCACCAGAGATTCTGCAGATGCTGGAAATCCAGAGCAACACATTCAAAATACTGGAGGAACTCAGCAGGTCAGGCAGCATCCATGGACATGAATAAACAGTTCAGAATTATAATAATTTAAAAAAACGTACAGAAAGTGGAAGAAGATGGGACTAAAAAGAGAGATAAACAGGCCCTAAACTAAAGCTCCAACAAAATTAAGAGATTTGACAAGAAAAATATTGCAGAGTTCTATTGTTTAATGGAGTACAGACACATTCTAGAGATTGCAGTCCAGTTTACTCTAAAACATCTTTGTGCACTGTTATCCTCATGTTTATGTTCAGCTCTACTTAGAGATTCATGACAGGGGTCTGCCTTCAGGAGATCAGTGGATATGTCATTTATAAGCAGTTTTACCTGTTGCATAAGAGAAATGCTTGAAAATAATTTTAATCCAAAGATAATTACAATGCCATCAAGCGGCAAGAAACGGTTGCTACAAGCATTGTAAAATGAAAACACGTTTGTGAAATTTTAGGAACGGGAATCATATGGAAAGAATAAGGCAGAATAACGAGATTTGGAATTATAAAAAGGTTTCAAAGCTTTTTATATTTAATTTTCACGTGTTCCTGAAGATTGTTTAGAGCAAAACCCAGCAGCAACACTTGGAGTTATACTGTGATCAGTGAAATAGGCACCCTCATGGATTCAGCACATTCCTGAGTCACACTGAAACTTTGCAGTTTGGTAAATCTAAATGTACGCTAAATACTGCCAAAAACAGCAATCTTTGAACGCACACAGGCCTGTTCCAAAAATATGATTTATTCAAAGTTGACTGACAAAATGGAAACTCCAAAGATTCAACCAATGTAGCATATTGACTTTATTTTCTAAAGAAAATAACTTGAGTTTAAAATAATTATTCCTATAAGCTCTGAACATGCTCCTGCCTTCATGCAAGTTAACATACTGAGCAAATCCCTGCAAAGGCACAGAGGGATACAGGAACTCTGAAAACATTTAGCAATGTTGGAGGGAGCACTCCTAGATTAATTTTATGCCAGAACACCAGGTGCACTTGTTGCCCTGAAAAGAATCCCTGGAAAACTGTGCAAATATTGTGATTAAGGAATGAATTTGTGCATGGCCAGCAAGCTTACATGTAGTGTATAAAGGTAGAGATCCTGTAGTGAAGTGAAAATGAATTATTAGCATCATTAGAAATGTGGGAACTATCAAAGAAGAGAATATATTTCAGTTACAGTTTTAAAACATGTAATGCAAATACATGCTATTGTTAATTAATGTAGATAAGTAATAGTGATTTATTGGGATTTTTCATGTTTGAGCTGTGTCTAAACCAGGACACACATAATAAAGAAATTGGAAAAGGAAACAAGAGCTACATAAAGATTCTAACCCATCTCAGCTGACAATACCAATGCTATTGAACAAGCTCTACCAAACACTTCAAACACCTCATCACCACAGAGTCGTCAGAAAATGAATTCTTCAATCCCAGTAAGGTCAATTGAATTTGTAATCACATACCAGCTTCATATAGATTGAAGGGAAGGCAGAACATTTTAATGAGCAAGATTGTCACTTCTGCTAGTTGTATGGAGACTGCCTGCAGCTGCCCACTGTAGGAAAGTTCTAAGATTGCCACTCGAAATCCTCACAACTAATTTGGCTCCTCTCCCTGGCATCCGCCAGGGAGCACGTCTCCAAACTGTACGCTGTCCAAAGGCTATTCATTCAGTCATAGCTCCATCGTGAACAGGCGTCGCACTTGACACGGATGTACTTCAATCAAAGCATGCAGTAAGTTCAGGCCAATGGGCAGAATACCTCTCTTTAAAGCAGAATTTTGAAAAGATTGCTCCATGCATAAGAGAAATCCTGTGATTAAAAAATGAACTAAACCTTTTCTAATACTATATCCCCACATATTTACCAATTTTCTAGCTCTCGATGTAGGCCCATCGAGCCCATTGAGAGCAGGACAGCTGGGGGTTTTACATCACCCACAGCGACCTACTCATTTGCCTCTCTCAAGCCTCACACCATGTTCCATATCAACACAAGCAGAATATGAGAAAAAAAAAGGGACAAGGATTTGGCCATCAAGCCAAATCACCATTCAGTATGTTTGTGGCTGAAATACCCCGGTCCTCAGCTTCTCTGTACCACATCCATATGGTACTTAAACCTTCAAACTTCCAAAAATTCCCATTTCCTTTAAATGTTCCATGGGACAAGAAATTTCAGCATACTACTGTTTTAAATAATAGGCTCCTTATCCTGAAGCTAAGTTCCTTTGTTCAATATTCTTGCACTAGTGCACATATGTCAATATCTATCCTGTCATTCCCTTTTAGAATCTTACATCTTTCAATAGGATTACCTCTTATTCTTCTAAACTCATAAGAATCCAGGCCCATTTAGCCTCTAAAGATAAGATGATCCTCTCATCTCAGGAGTTCGTCCAAAAGAGCTACTGGAAGAGGAACCCAGAGATCCATGAGCCAGGCCTCATCTGGGCTGCAGAGGTGGAGAGGGTCAGCAACTTTAACTTCCTCGGTGTTATCATGTCAAAGGATCTGGCCTGGGCCCAGCATGTAACTGCCATTACAAAGAAGGCACGGCAGCACCTCCACTTTCTTGCGAAGATTCAGCATTCACCTAAATTTTGACAAACATCAATAGATGTACGCTGGAGAGTATATGGACTGGTACGAAAATACCAATGCCCTGGAATGGAAAGATCTACAAAAAGCAGCAAGTGCAGCCTAATCCAACATGGGTAAAGCCCTCCCCACCACTGAGCACATCGACAAAGAGTGCTGACGTAGGAAAGCATCACCTGACATCAGGGACCCCACCATCTCTTCTCACTGCTGTCATCAGAGAGGTGGGACAAAAGCCTCTGGTCCCACACAACCAGGTTCAGGTGTAATTATTACCCCTCGGCCATCAGGCTTTTTAACCAGAGGGGTAACTTCACTTAATTTTTCCCACCCAAACACTGAACTGGTTTCACAATCTATGGACTCACCTTCAAGGACTTTATAACTCATGTTCTTGATATTTATTGCTTATTTATTTATTGTTATTATCTTATTTTTTTTCTTTTTGCATTGGCACATTGGTTGTTTGCCTGTCTTTGTTGTGTACAGTTTTTCACTGATTCTGTTGTGTTTGTTGTATTTTCTGTGAATGCCTGCTTGAAAATGAATCTCAGGGTTGTATATGGTGATGTATATGCACTTTGATAATAAATGTCCTTGGAACTTTGAACTTTAGTCTGCTAAACCTCCTCTGGTCTGCCTCCTATGTCCTTTCTAGTAAGAACTGTGTTCAGTATTCCAGCTAAGATCTCCGCAACATCCTGTACAACCATAACAAAACTTACCTATGTGCTATTTGTTTTCCCAGCTGCTTGGTAACCTTTTGAAATTAATACAAGAACATTTAACTGCCCCTGTGCTTCACTCGTCTGCAATCATTTTCCATTTAGATGTTCATTTAACTTTGATTCCTCCTACTACCTCACAGTTTCCCACATTAAACTCCATTTGCTCAGCTTACTGCCACTCACTTAACAGATCCATGATCCATTGCAGCGTCAAAATATCCTCATTACAATTTGCCCTTCCAGCTATTTTTGTGTCATTAGCGAACTTGGATAAATTACACTCTGTCCCCTCCTCCAGGTCATTAGTGTAAGAAATAAATAAGTGAGAGTCCAGAACTGATCTCTGGGGCACGCTATAAGTAACCTTCCAACCTGAAAAGACCCATTTATTCCAGCCTTCTGCATGATAACCATATTTTTTTAACACAGGTATGTTCTTGAAAGATGACAAAGCCCTCATGTCAGTCTGACAACAGCCTCTTGACTTTAAAAAGCTGGCATCCGATGACATCATTCAGATACAGATGATATTTTAATACTAGGCTGCTCAAGCAGCACATGTCTTGAAGGAATAGAAGACACTAAAAGGGACAGAGAGCATGTTAAATTTATTTTTTTAATGCTTCCATTTGTCAAGAGGAACTGCAGTTCCTCACGTTGACACTGAGTGCTTGAATTGCTCCATTTCCCAGAACTGATGAGCAAAGTAAAAGTGAGCCACAATTCCTAAAGTTCGGTTGGTTTTAATCACGTAGCTGATGAGGTCAAACTGTGTCCTTTAACCCCTAACAGTATTAAAATAGACAGCAACCTTGAAGCCAAACAGTAAACAATTTCTACATAAACAGTTGTAGGGAACGGTATTGCTGCTGAACTCGAAAGCATCTAATGTTTGACAATGATCCATTATTATTCTCAGAAACCTGAAAAGTTCCATTTCACATCCAAGCTGCCAAAAATAACATTGCCTTAAATAAACATGGTCCATGGCACTGATGCCAAATGTGACAAGCTGCCTATGTGTGTACTAGTATAGAATGGAGTAATCTGTTTACCTCATACTTTTATGGCTCATCCTTCAGAGGAATGGATGCAGGCCAGTGTAACTGGATGGTATGTTAGAGCAGCAGCCTTACCATCACAAGCATTTTAATTTGACAAAACACTGTTACGGGCCAGGAAACTTAATCCGGGACAATACCAAGGTTGAAATGAGGACACCAGAAGACAATCTCAAAAAAGCGGTAAATTACATAATTCTAGCAGATTTAAATACCTTTGCATTGTAGAAGAAACTAAATAATGGCAGAGGTTCTCACATCATAGAAATAAAAATCTGCATGTTAAAACTGATTTTCAGTACGTATACAGAGATCATGAAAGAAGGAGGCAAGTTGCGATGCATGCAATTCTCATTAACTGACTGTCAAGGTGACACGGGGTGGCTTCCAAATGAAAGGCAGAACAATTAATCGAAATTCAAGCTGAAGCTAACCTACAGAACCCTGCAGCAGGGTCAATGGGTCACTGATAAGGATAAACACATCTATTTACACTCTTAACTGTAGTTTCTGGGTAATGCAAGAAGATCAAGGATAGGGGGGAAAACAGAAAAAAAGCAGAAGGAATGATTTCAAGGAGATCAGGAGAAAGGAAGAGAGGGAGAAAAAACATTTTAGATCAATTCAGTATTGAAGATTATTTTCAAAAAACTGGCATAGTGCAGACTGGAGAAGTATAAATGCATAATATTTTAATCTCTAGGTAGCCTGTACAGTGTAAGCATCTATACTGGGCCCCAAGTAATACCTTCCACTTAGGGTCACAATTTAGAAAAAATGATTTTATAAAAAAATTCTTTTTGTTATCAATTATAAGGAATCAGTTCAGAACATCATCAGTAACCTCCTTGTGAACTGAAATTGCTCCTAATATAGTTATCTTCACTAATCATAATGACTTTGTAACAGTCTCTTAGAAGAGACTGCCACATCCCCGGTCTCTAGTCAGCTGTTTTAATGCACTCCAACAAAAGCTGTGAAATCAGTGACATCAGGCATATTTTCTGTCAGATGAAGCCCAGCATTCCCAAATCTATTCTATCTTTTAACTATTGGAAAGCTATTCACATAGCTACATGAGGGACTTGTTTGATCTAGGATGAGTAATAATATAGGGAAGATAAAGAAAATGAGGAAACTTCAGTAATAGAAATATGAAGCAAGAGAAAAAAAATCGAAAAAGTGAGAAGAAAGATGGTGCCAATAACCCGACGGCTGATTCCAGCTAAAATGTTACATTTTGCTCGTTACTTCAGCATGACTGTGAACTTCTGAGCCCTGGATTGTAACGGTATATTGTATCTGTGTGTAACAGGTTCCTAATGTACAAGTTGTTCATTCACATTATTTATTCCTCTCTATTACAATTCAGGAGATTGTCTGTAGCAGCTTGCAAATATTATACAAGCAATGTATCTGGGAAACCAAGCACTGTGAACCTATATGCCTGCTTTACATATCACTACCCTGTGAGTAAACACAAGCAAAGCAGTAAGGTCATATGATCTTAGCTACATGTCTGGATCAATTTCTTACTACTTCTTCAGTTAAACAAACTAGTCATTTGGAGATCAACACTAACAGCTTCATGACTTCTAAATTTATAGTGTGGGAGACAAGTATATTCCTCATGTGGCAGATCATCCTGCAGTTTGTCTTATTACCCTTTCGTCTAGCTTATTTGGGCCCTCCTAATCCCACATTAAAATGATAACCAAGTGAATTGCAAATCCAAACTATGTCAATTCTTACTCTGTTTATCATATTTATAATTGTCAACTCAATTCAGATGCAATAATATAAAATACTTCCACACCCAACTCTTAAGTTCCTTCAGTCTTCCAAATAGTGCCTGAACTGATGGCAGGACCAGATACGTTCCTTTCGTCTCTCCTCATCAATCATTAACTATAAGTGCAGTACAATTGTCATGTGGCCTTTTTGAGGTGGAAGCCTCATAAGTCCCTGTTGAACAATTTAAAGGTCAAATCCAACGCGATACAGATCATGATTTAGATTAGAAATATGTTACTGTCAAATTGTCAATACATCTTTCACATAATTTTAATCTTAGTTTAAGATAGACCACTACCCAAAATAATAAGTTGTAAGAGTAAATGTTATTAGTACAAAGAAAACATTCATATACCAATTACATTACAATCATTAGCAGTAAAACAGAGTGGAAGCCAATAGTGTTTAAATTATTTCTGTTTAGGGTGTTGGTCAGATTCCATCTAGATTATGATGTGTAGTTCTGGCCATCTACTCATAGGAAGGATATTACTGCCCTTCAGAGAATACAATAGCGTACAGCTTATTTCAAGCATCAGGAATTTAAGTTATGATTAAATACAGGAAGCTGGGTTTGTTTTCTTAGGTAATATAAATAATCCATTTTGGTAATCTAGTTGAGAATTTGAAGATTATGAAAGCAAAAGACAAATTATATGAGATATAATCAATAAGTTAGAAGTAAGAAAGGAAATTAGTCAGAACTTTTATGCAAAGGAATAAATCATCAGTGGAAGCACATTCAAGAGCAGTATCTCACTAAAACACTTGAAAGTTTGGTGAAGGGACCACATGAGATCTTTTATTGGGCCTAACATTTTCTCATTTCTAAAATTTATGGAATAAAATCCCCAAGCAGTTCTTTCTTACTATTTGCTATAACTTTAATGGAAGACCAGTAGAAAGTGCAAAAAAAAACAACAAATTTAAAGTAGATAAACTACCAAGAGGAATTCCAAAGAAATGCTCTTGCAGTGCAGTGTCTTTAAAACATGAGCAAGAGAAAATCTGCAGATGTTGGAAATCCAAGCAACACACACAAAATGCTGGAGGAACTCAGCAGGCCTGGCAACATCTATGGCAAAGAGTACTGTCAACGTTTCAGGCTGAGACCCTTCTGCAGGACCTGCCCTGATGAGTTCCTCCTGCCTTCTCTGTGAGTTGCTTGTCTTCCTGGCCCAAAACATCAACTGTATTCCTTTCCATAGACGCTGTCTGGCTTGCTGAGTTCCTCCAGCATTTTGTGTATGTTTCACAAGTGTCTCTTGTTTCATTACCCACTTCACTCACCCCATCTTCCTATTTTTCCTCTCCACTATTCACTTTACCACTCTTCCTTTCTGTTTCTCCCTCTCCCCTATTTCCCCTATTGCCTCCTTCTCTGCTTTTTCACTTTTACCTTCCCTTTTTTCTACCCTCCAGCTCTGCTTCCTGTGCTCTACAATTCCTCTCCTCTACTCTTCCACACCTTTTCTCTTTCTTTCATGCTCTTCTTGACCCTAGCCACTCCCAATCATTTATTTTTACCCATCAATATGAGAGAATTACTAGGATTTCCACTTACTTCATTGAGACAAATATGTTGGCTCAATACAGCCAGTAAACTATCTATTCATACTTCACCAATACATCTATGTGTTCTACCAATAGATTAAATGTTATCTTGGATTTAAACTGTTTCTGATTATCTGCTCTACAAGTAATTTAATACGGTTATACCTCTGACTGAGTTCCAGAAATGACTACAGCAGATTTGTTTGTCAAAGAACCATCTTCACGTGTTCCAATGTCAAAAAGATCAATGCTTGTAAAAATTCATGTTCACGTGGAAATTATGTAGAAAATAAGTAAATATTTAACTTCACAATATGTTAATATTTTTGTGAAGTAATCAGAAGGAACTCAGACATGTTGAGTCTCATGAGTAAAGATGGCTTATACAACTGAATTTTATTGTAAACTCAGTTGTCAAATGTGTTCAGGCACCTAGTGAACCTGCAGAGGACATGGAGATATTAGATGGAAGGCCACCATGCAAATGACATTCACGTACATGGAGATCATCCAAAGAGATATTGCACTGCACAAATGCATATTTTGGCATCACTTACATTTGCTAAATGTCTCGTTGTCACCCTTCCCCTTTCGAGCTATTCCAAACCTACTCTGGCCCTGGTCTGATCTACTTTCCACCAATGACAGCTCATTTCCAAACCAATCCCTTTTCCATTCTATCCTAAGTCCTGACCCAGGCTCAACCTTAAACAGCTCTTCAGCCTCTTCCAATCCTGCCCTCAAATATTTCCAGCTAACACTATCCAGCCTCTCTGTTTCCGTCAGCTCAAGTAAATCCCTTTGCCAACTCCATAAAAATGGAATTGGGAGATAAAATGCCTTTGTAAGCAAAACCTATGTCAGTCTGTACATTGATGTATGATGTGCAGGGCACTAAGAGTGACTAAAAGCATTTGCACAAACATGACATCGTCTACCTATCTACCCTCCCCTCCTGCCTTCCAGTGCAGTGCCACCTTACCATGCTGTTAGCTTTCAGTCCTCAACAACAAAAGATGGATTAAATGAAAAAGGAAGGGATGAGGAGACCAGAGAAGAGAGAAAAAAAAATTAGTGTGGGTGAATGCTGGTGGAAAGAAACATATTGATGTAATGCAAGAAGTGAAGCTGATTTGGTTATCAGGCTTTTTGCATCGAAAGCCTGCCAGCCATCCCTATCTAGACAGCTTTGTTCAGTGCTGTCTGCTGCTTGGGATACGTCCCATAAACAGTGTTACAGCAGGAGCCAGCTGTTCCATTTAGCAGAGGAAGTGAAAACTCCCTGAAATAGAGAGAGAGTCCATGAATATTTAACCCACGTGTAACTTTAGTGATAGGTAAAAAAAAAATTGAATCTTTTGGCAAGCAACAACTGTACTGCAATGTCAGATAGCCCCAAAATTTGAAGAAATTTAGGTCGATCAGTTTCTTAATTTCCATCTTTTTGCAACTTTTACAAATATATTACAGGTACCAAAGTGTCCTCACTCAAATTAGTACATCCAGACTTCAAATTGGTGAAGGTTCTACAGACTCAACATTTTATTTGAGAGGCTCTTTCATGGTCTATGGTCTGAACCCAATAGAACTTATGGTCTAATGCCAATCATTGCAAGAGATCTTCAAACACATCTTTGATTGGTTCAGACCAGTTGGAAGCTGAGTCGGATTAGAAGAGCACTTGATCTTTTATTCTGTAATGAAAGAAGGACGAAATATTTCTAAAACCAACAGAACCATTTAACTCCCTCACTGGCTGCAGAAGCCTTCACAAGCAATCTTTGGCTCTTATTCATACAACTGCTGAATGCTATTTTTAGTCTGACTGTTACTGACAGCACTTCATCTGAAATACTTGCAAGCTGAAACCATACACAGAAAGTCAGAGAGGCATGAAATTGCACCAACAAAACAAAAGATAAAATTATAGCTATGTTCACATGGTTGCTGCTGTACACTGGAGAAATAGCTGCAATATCTACCAAAGAATTCAAGTCTTTGAATGCAGTCCCACAATGAAACCCAGTTGTGGTTGGACTGAATTTGCTCTGATTATGTTGTAGTATTAAAGCATCAACTTCACATGTGCATGACTGACACTTTTAATGTTCTTGTCACCACTTTCCCATTTCAACTGTCAGTCTCTTATTTCAGAGAAAGGACTGAGTACACATCCTGCGCCAAACCAGAAAAAAACCCCAGCAAAGATGATAAAAACGTGCTGTGTTGTTTTAAGAAGAAAGTGCATTACTTCATTTATGTGGTGTTGTATGCTGATGTATTCCCCCATATGCTCCACTTTACTACTGAGGAAAATGTAATGAATTCTCATCTACTTTCTTGCTTGCTTGCTAACCCTAACCTAAATTGTTGGAACATTCGTATAACTAGAGCAGGCTGCCTGTGATACATTACTGTGACCTTACCAAGCTGAGCAGATCCAAGATCTGCAAGGAATAGAGGTCATATGTAACATCTGCATTCTTCCATTCAAAGAGAAGCCATTTTGGTTCAAAAACAGAAACCAACTGAAGCAGTGTAAGTTTGATTACAATTAATTAAAATTCAAATAGACCAGTAAGGTTTAAAGCATTTCAAAACGTCTGAACGGAACTTGCAGCATCTCTTGGCTGATGACAGATCCAACAAAGTCTTTTAGGATGTTGACAAATGATAACAAAGCACCTAGAAGAATCAAGAAAATCTAATATCGGGCCAACATTACTTCAGAAAGGAAAAACTATCTGCGATAGTTTTAATAGAGGCTTTGAGGATGTAACTAGTACTGTGGATAAAGGAAACATGTAGATGAAATAGATTAGGATTTTCAAAGGTATTTGACAAGCTATCACACAAAAGACAAAAGACAGTGGTATAAAATAAAGTATGGGGGATTATATATTATCATCGGTAGATGGTTGGATACGAATGAGAAAAGATAAGAGCATAAGACATAGGAGCAGAATTAGGCCACCCTTGAAAATCCTGATCCATTTTATCTACAGGCCAACAGGGTGAGATTCCAGAAGATAACAGGATACAAGTTTGGCCATTTGGGATTCAGATAAGGAGAAAATGCTGCAGCTGACTAATCATTAGAAATGTGTTACCTGAGAAAGATGTGGACGTTGATTTCTGGTTTCGGGTGAACTCAAGACTGAGATCTTTTGACTTAGATACTGATGGGAAAGAAAGGTTAAGGGAAACAAGACGGATTATAGATGAGGTACTAAATCAAAGCTATTATTGAATGGCAAAACAAGCTCAAGGATTGTATCGCCTCTTTAACCCTCTATTGATTGTATTCCTATTGAAAATGGTGAAATTCTCAAACTAGCCCAAAAACTGTTATGGTAGAACTTTCTGAGGCAGACATGCAAATAGATGTTATGGGACAATTTTCTGACTGGGAAAATACTAAAATAACTTAGATAGCTTTGAATTTTTTGAACATTAGGAGGCTGTGGAGGATTAAGGGTAACAGGTACCATTTCCAGTAAATCAATAAACCTTATTTTACAACATGCACAACATGCTGGAGGAACTCAGCAGGTCGGGCAGCGTCCATTGAAACGAGCAATCAACGTTTCGTGCCGAGACCCTTCATCAGGACTGAAGAAGGAGGGGGCAGGGGCCCTATAAAGAAGGTGGGGGGGGAGGGTGGAAGGTGCCAGGTGAAAAACCAATCAGAAGAAAGATCAAGGGGTGGGGGAGGGGAGAAGGGAGGGGCAGGCAGGAGAGGTGAAGAAGGAATGTAAGGGGAAAGCACTGTGGGTAGTAGAAGAAGGCGGAACCATGATGGAGGTGATAGGCAGCTGGAGGAGGAGGCAGAGTGAAACTGGGATGGGGGGAGGGGGGGGGGGAGGGAATTACCGGAAGTTGGAGAATTCAATGTTCATGCCAAGGGGCTGGAGACTACCCAGACGGTATATGAGATGTTGCTCCTCCAACCTGAGTTTGGCCTCATCATGGCAATAGAGGAGGCCATGTATGGACCTATCCAAATGGGTACGTGAAGCAGAGTTGAAGTGCATGGCAACTGGGAGATCCTGTCTGTTGTGGCAGACGGAGTGGAGGTGCTCGATGAAGCAGTCCCCAAATTTGCATTGGGCCTCACTGTTGTAGAGGAGGCCACACCGGGAGCAACAGATGCAATAGATGACCCCAACAGACTCACAAGTGAAGTGTTGCCTCACCTGGAAAGACCATTTGGGGCCCTGCATGGTGGTAAGAGAGGAGGTGTAGGGACAGGTGAGGCACTTATGCTTGCAGGGATAAGTGCCAGGTGGGAGATCTGTGGGGAGGGATGCGTGGACCAGGGAGTCGTGGAGGGAATGATCCCTGCAGAATCTGAGAGGGGTAGAGGGGTAGAGCGGAGAGGGGTAGAGCGGGAAAGATGTGCTTAGTGGTGGGGTCCTGTTGAAGGTGGCAGAAGTTGCAGAGGATAATGTGCTGGATCCAAAAGATGGTGGGGTGGTAGGTGAGAACAAGGGAAACTCAATTCCTGTAATGGTGATGGGAGGATGGGGTGAGGGCCAAAGTGCGGGAAATGGAGGAGATGCAGGTGAGGGCATCATTGATGACGGCAGAAGGGAAACCACGATCCTTAAAGAAAGAGGACAATTGAGATGTCCTGGAACGGAAAGCCTCATCCTGGGAGCAGATGTGGTGGAGACAGAGGAACTGGGAATAGGGAATAGCGTTTTTGCATGTGGCAGTGTGGGAAGAGGTATAATCAAGGTAGTTATGGTAGTCAGTGGGTTTATAGAAGATGTCAGTGGACAGTCTGTCTCCAGAGATGGAGATCGAGAGATCAAGAGAGGGGAGAGAAGTGTCTGAGATGGACCAAGTGAATTTAAGGGCTGGGTGAAAGTTAAAGGCAAAGTTGATGAAATTGACGAACTCAGCATGGGTGCAGGAAGCAGCACCAATGTAGTCGTCAATGTGGCAAAGGAAAAGTTGGGGAGCATTACCAGTATAGGTTTGGAGCATAGACTGTTCCACATAACCAACGAAGAGGCAGGCATAGCTGGGGCCCATGCGAGTGCCCATAGCTACACCCTTGGTCTGAAGAAAGCAGGAAGAGCCAAAAGAGAAGTTATTAAGTGTGAATACCAGTTCCGCCAACCAGAGGAGGGTGGTGGTGGTGGGGAACTGGTGAGGTCTATTGTCAAGGAAGTAGCGGAGGGCTTTGAGGCCTTCTTGATGGGGAATAGAAGTGTATAAGGATTGGACATCCATAGCGAAAATGAAGCGGTCGGGACCGGGGAACTGGAAGTTGTTGAAGAGGTGGAGGGCATGGGATGTATCCCGAATGTAGGTGGGGAGTTGGCTGCTAAGATCAAGAGATGCCTCATAGTGACAGTTGTCTTCTGTACCATCCCACAGCAAAATTCCTACAAGAAAACAACACTGAACACAGGTTCAGGTCACAGAAATGCCAGGTTAATGATGCACAACGTCTGTCAATGTTCTTACAGGTGATAGCTCGCCTCTGTATCTGTTTGTCAGCTAGCCATAACCACACACAGGCTGTACCCCACAAACATTTTGTAAACTTGTGTGAAATGGTCTGCACTACGATATGTGGCATCTCAACTGGTGTAGCCTCAGGTTACAGTAGTTTACAGAGTGCTATTGAAATCATTGTAAAACTACAATGCTTCTGAGTAAGCATCCAAATGTATAGTCGGTTTGGATTCATATCCTTAGGGGAAAAAAACTCTCAATCCACATTAATGTTTTGCCAAAGGAGGCATTTTCACTTTGATGCACATATACCACTCTGTGTACACTGACTGGGACCTGAGACACGAGGTAGCAGTTCACAGAGCCTCAAATAATGTTTTTTGTTCTTTTCTTCCAAGTATCTCTGTAGGGGAATTCCTATTTTAAGGCTTATTGGTCCTATTCTTTGGATAATAGTAAATAATTTATAACAGTTGATACAAAGATCCCAGGGAATCGAAGTGCCAGCAGATAGATAATGTTTGAACGTTTGAGGAATGGATGGACGTTGCACCTTTCCATGCATGATTATACAGCAACTGCTAACTGATTTACATCCTGGAGAAAAATAGTGTGCATGATCGACATTATCTAAATTAAAATTTAAAACACCTTTCAATCTAAGGCCATATTCCCGATGGCTGTTCATACTGCCCTAGAAACAATGCCGAAGAACATGAGAATCACATTCATACCTTCCACAATAACGAGATGTTCCTTCTTATTAGCACAAAACTTTTTCCTTCTTTATGCTAATGTCAAAGTAAATCCAATGGTAGATCATCAATCTGAAACCTTCACCCTGTTTCCCATCACAGTTGCTGCATGACTTGATGCGTTTTTGGGCTTTATTTTAGATTTTCACTAGTTGTAGACTTTTACTCTAATAAAATGAAAAACTAGGTCTTCTTGTCAATCTCCCATCTACTTAATAAGGTAGAAGGTGCAGCAGGTTATAATAATATTAAAGTGCACTTCAGTGCAATTATAATGAGAAGTAATGGAAATTTGATAATAATAATGTAGCTTACTGAGGAGTTTGAATACTGCTGCTCAAATAATGAAACAACTACCTGGCAGAATTTTTTAGATTATTTTTATCATTTAGCTCATGGATTGGAATTTAAATGAGATGATTCAACACTCATACAGTATACACGTATAATGATCTCTCATTCCTGCAGCAGCTACGGGAACTTTTATGTCTGAGGTCTGTGACGAAAACCAGAACCTTTGAAATACTCACAGGAGCAATATCAGTTTTCCACAAAGGCAACTGCGATTAATTTCCTGAGATTCCTAAATACTGTCAAAGTTGACATTAGATACTTCAAGGATTTGACAGAAGGGCATTTTAATGATTTTTCATGGCCAGTTTTTAAATCTTTCTGAAACAGTATACGCAATGAATAATACATGTTGGTGGCTGTAAATAACTGAGAAGTTAAGAATGAGGTGCCTACTCAGACTCTTCCCCTCAGTGCACTAACTCCCCTATTATAGCATAAAATTGTGTGTTGAATATTGTTAAAAATAGCATTTTTGACAGTAACGTCAGCAGGAGGGGAAAGTAATGTGATGGATCTTTGGCTCAATTCTGAACGTATGTTCACTTCTGCCTGAACTTCCAAAATTGACTCCATTTAATCAATCATTCATATGAGCTCAACCACAATATGAGCGGAGTGGGATACATTTGTAAATAGGCTAATTATTGTCACATGTACTGGGGGTACAATGAAAAACTTGTCTTGTATCCTGCTCATACAGATCAATTCATTACAGCAGTAATGACAGAGTGCAGAATAAAGTGTTACGGTCACAGAGGAAGTGCAGTGCAGGAAGACTATAAGGTCATAACAGGCTAGATTATGAGAGCACAATTCCATCTTATCACAATAGGGAACTGATCATTAGTCTTATAACTACAGGTTAGAAGTTGTCTTTAAGCCTGGTGTTACACACTATCTCTTGCCTGACTGAAGGGAAGAGAAGAGAGAATGTCTGAGGTGGCTGATTATGCTGGCTGCTTTAGCAAGAAAGCAAGAAGTGTAGAGAGAGTCAAAAGAGGGGAAGCTGGTTTTTGAGTGATGTTCTGAACTGTGTCCACAACTTTATAGTTTCTTGCCATTATGGGCAGAGCAGTTTCCATTCCAAGCCGTGACGTATCCAGATAAGGATGCTTTCTATGGTGATCAATAATTAGTGTGGGCTAAAGGGGTCATGCCAAATGTCCCTTTTGTGTGTACACGCTTGAATTTTTGGAATATTTCTGTATTTAATTAGCTACAACTTATAAGGTGAAGCCTCTGAACTCAGCAATATAGAATGCAGCATTTTAGCAGGATAGCATTCAGATCCCATGATCCAGTAAGGGAGTATTCTTAGGGAAACTAAGCCTGGAACATAGCTTTGTTTGGAATTCTAGAAAAAAGGTTGGAACAATCCTTGAACAAAGATTGCCATGATTTAGCTTCAAGCACTAAAAGAATTTGAATGTAAATGACAATTTGGAGAAAAATAATTAAATTGATAAATTATTTATAATAGCCATTCTAAATTTAAGTGTTTTACTCCAGTCAATTTATTATTCTTTGGTACCCTTTACCTATCTTAATTTTGAAGTGATTTTTCAATTTCCCTCACTTAGCTGGTTAAAAGCTGGGCATATGCTTAAAGTAGTTGATAAAAGGATTCGAAGGGAAGTATGGAATCTTTTTGTAAACCCAAATAGTGAGGCAGATGTCTGGAACTCACTGAAAGAAAGGACGATGGGAGGGGCACCGTCACAACAGTAAAGGGGTATGCAGAAGTGCATTAAAAGCTATATGTCATTGCACATGTGCCTATGACAATAAACTGTGACAAGCATGATTTTTATCGATTGCTGTAAGTTGGGTGACTCCTTTTCAACAGGCACATACACAATGCACCAAATGGCCTGTGTCACAAATTTTCAGCTATTCTAACTGCACTTATTTCATTATGTTCCTTATCAGTGTCCAACCCTAACTATTTCCTTTTTATAGTGTAGAATTTTAATTGTCAGTTTATCCACCTCTGAGCTCATAGTATGGGCAATTACTACACAATTATAACAAGAAAGTATGAATTTGGGGTAGCAGAAAGCCATTCAGCCTCTCAAACTTGCTCAAACATTCAGGGCATGACTGATTTGATTGCTACCTCAACTCAATGTTCCCATTTAACCTAATAATCTTTCACCTTATTGGTTATTAATAATCACTCTGCCTTAAAATTATTCGAAGACTGTTACCTCCGCTGTTTGAGGAGGAATCTCTCATTCGAGATAATATTCAGTTGTCATACCTTAAATGTGAGGTTTTCAATTTCAAACTTTATACTGATGTGCTACAGATTGCCATTATAAACATTGCACATTGGCTGCATAATGAAATTAATGCATGCGACCCTTGTCTCGTGCCCTTTTACAGTTCCCTTCTCTTCGTGTTTATGTAGATGTCCAAATGACTTTTCAGGCTAATTTCACTGAAGGAAAATAAACAAATGAAGAGGCATCCATAGGGACAGGACCATCTCAAAGTTCACAAAGCAAGCCTGATATGCATCTCTACAATAACATTAAGAACTGGACATTGATGCTTCTCTCCCATAATCAGCAATCATCAGAAGATTTATCAAAAGAATGAATAGAAAAATAAAATGTTATTTGAACAGTGTGAGACCTAAATGACAGTATTCAGAAAGATTTGTAAGCACATCTCTTATCACAATGGCTAATGGAATATTAGCTTTTATTCCAAAGGGACAGGGAATAGTATCCTCCTGCATCTGCATCTTGATCCTAAACCCCCCTCCCTAACAGCACTCTGAAGATATCTTAACTAGGAAGAATGCCCTGACATTTAGCTCGTCTAGAAGGTGTGTCATCACCACTTTCTCAGGATAATTAGTAATGGACAACAAATGCTGGCCATGCCACTAACATTTACCTATAAATTTAAAACATTTAAGAATAGGGCCTTGGTGAGACAACAACTGGAATGCTTGGACTATTATAGTCTCATTTATTGAACAATATTCTTAGAGGTAATGCAGCTAAGGAGATGAGGGGATATCCTATGAGGAAAGACTAATCATAACAGACCTTTTGCATCTGAAGTTTCAGGGAAATGAGGTCATCTCATTGAAAAATTGTAGATCCATTGTAAGCTTCTGATGATACATGACAGATACTTTGAGACTATCCCCTAGAACCAGAAGCATAATCTCTGGATAGTGTGCCTAGGACCAGAGGCATAATCTCAGGATAATATGTCGCCCACTGAAGACTAAGGTGATTTGGGATTTCTTCTCCAAGTAGATTGTGAAAGTTATGAAAGTCTCTTCAGAAACTTGTGGATGCTGATTATATTATTGATTATATTCAAGTCTGATATTGGTAGATTTCTGCACTGGAGGGTTATTTTGGGCCATGGAAAATGAGTACAGAAATGGATTTGAGGCTAAAGAATAGAACTCCTGCTACTATTTATTATGCTATGCTTAAAGCATTCCTGAAATATGTAACTTCATCCTGATGTTAAAAAAAGTAACTTTTGAGGCTGTTGAAACAAAGAGCATTGAATCATTTAGGGCATTGCAAGCTAACTACATGATTTAATAAGAAATAAAAGGTAACACAGATGTTTGATGGAGAAGGAGGTTGAAGACGACAACTTGGAGCATAAAAGCAAGCTTTCTACTGAATTGGCTGAAACTTTATATAAACTATAAAAACCATATACTCTAAATTATATAAACTATATACTTTATATAATCATCTTTACCAGTCCTGTGAACTTCTGGATATTTATACATGAGGTATCAATGAGGTAATCATTGACCACCAATGGTAGTTTTACAAGTAAATTGTCACAAACCCCTATCATTCATCCATGCCATCTTTTCACAGCTACCCTAGGCAGCAAGTACAGAGGCCTGAAGACCCACATCATCATGTTCAAAATCAGCTACTTTCCTTCACCAATTTAGTTCCTGAACCAACAGGCAATACCCTTATCACTGCAGCTTAGCAAAAATGTGAATACTTTGACCACTTTGCACTAAAATGTTCTTTGCTTTTAAGTTCTAATTGTGTTTCCTTATAAAATTGTATATAATTTAAGTTCATTATAATCAATAAAAAATGAAAAGTAGTTTTTTGTCTTGTTTGCTTCTTCCTATATTTTCTCTTGTCTTAGTTATCAAAGCAGTATTTTTCTCTCAAGCAAAACTGTAGAAAAATCTGTGGATCTTTTTGTTGTGTGCAGTTACAATTTTTGATTGTTCAACAACAGGGACTACATCCCAAGGTAGATTTTTGCTCATGAAGTAATTTTCCCCATTTTCTCTCTTTCTCCTGCTATTTTTCTTCTTTTCTACTCATTTCCTTGTTTCATAATTATATTTTTTAAAGTAGCTAAGGCAAATTAACAAGTAGTATTCCCATCTTACAAAATGATTACAGACAAGAGAAAATCTGCAGGTGCTGTAAGTCGAAGCAACACGCACATAATGCTGGAGGAGCTCAGCAGGCCAGGCAGCATCTATGGAAAAGAGTCCAGTCGACGTTTCAGGCCGAGTCCGCTTCCAGTTCCCAAATGATGAAGGGTCTCAACCCAAAATGTCGACTTTTAACTCTTTTCCGTAGATGCTGCCTGGCCTGCTGAGTTCCTCCAGCATTTTGTGTGTGTTGCTTACAAAATAATTAACTGGGTTGCGTTTGACATATAAGTGAGAAAGTCCCAAGATACTTTATTACTTTGTGGCAATGAAGCAATTCTTTAGAGTTCAAATAAAAATCTGAACTATATGTCAGTCATCAATCTGACTGTTGTTATATTCTAAGATGAGCAAACAGAATTTGTGACTTCCCAGCTGAGTATTAATTAATGTTTCAAAATGCCACTTTTAACAGGAAATTCTTACAATTCCTTCCTTTGTAGTTAAGCATGTTGTCCTCACTAAAAATATCAAATCCCCTGACATCCGTTGGGAAATGGTAACGGATTGCTGCTTACTGCTCTATTATCACCGTGCAGTGCCTTTTCCTTTCTTCTATCCGCCTTATTTTATCCACAGCAAATGCATTTTGAAGTTAACAGGAAACATATCCTAACCAGCTGTTGTAGCTCACATCATCTGCAATAAATGTCTCTTACTGCAATGGGTTATCACGCACCGAAGCTCCCAATGCACAAGGCATCGTTAGGGTGGAACTGCCCTCAGTGCAGTCAAGAAAGTTGTGATGTCTAGGGCTAAGAATTAACTGGCTTTATTTTAACTTTGGAGTCTAATACAACATAATAGGGTCCTATTATTGGCATTGTTAGGGTGGAACAGTGCTCAGTGTAGTCAAGAAAGTTGTGATGTCTAGGGCTAAGAATTAACTGGCTTTATTTTAACTTTGGAGTCTAATACAACATAATAGGGTCCTATTATTGGCATTGTTAGGGTGGAACAGTGCTCAGTGTAGTCAGAAAAGTTGTGATGTCTAGGGCAAATAATTAACTGATTTTATTTTAACTTTGGAGTCTAGTACAACATAATAGGACCCGGGTTCTCTCAGAAGTATTGCTTAATATCAGGGTAAGGCAACCACATTGGGTCTAATCCAAGCATCTGAAGTCACAATCTACAGTAGTGTTGTCTACGTGACATTGTGGGTTACTGTGAAATGCAGGCCACATACAAGATCTATCACTAAATAATTAATATGAACATAATGACCCAATATTTACAGTTTAATCATAGAAAATGTATAATGCAGGAGATCATTCAGCCCATCGTAGCTGTGCCTGTCAATAAAGAGCTATCTAAATTAATCCCATCACTAGCAATGAGCTCCACAGCCCATCAAGTTTAGAGCAGCCTGCTGTTCATGGGCCTTTAACTAAACATCCAAGTACTATTGAAATGTGATGATGATTCCTGCTTCAACAATCCATTCATACAATGGATTCCAGATCACCACCAATCCCTGATGATTTTTTTCTTATCTTCCACCTAAACCTTCTCATAATTACTTTAAGTCTGTTTTTGACTTCAATAATAAGTGAAATAGGTCCTTCCTATTTACTATACTGATACTCACCCCTATGCCCAATAATTTTATTCACTGTAATTGTCTCCCCTCAGCTCCTCAGTTCCATGGGAAACAACCATAGTTCATCCAATCTTTCTCATAGCCGTGATTTTCCAGTCCTGGTAATGTCTTTGTAAATACCATTCATATTCTCGTTGTGCCATACATCTTTCCTGCAATATGGTGTCATGAAATTTACTCAGGTTTCCTGATCTTATCTTCTTTTCCTAGCTAATAAAGGAAAACACCTGTTACACCTTATTAACCATCTTAGTTTAACCAGTCCTGTAACCATTCTGTGCACATACACACCAAAGCCCTCTTGTTCCTCCACACTGCATTTGATTATTGAATATTCCCAAATCTCATTGGCACCTGCCTGAATGCATGAATTCATACTCTTGCTGATTAAATTCTATTTGCCTTTTTCCTGTCCAGGTTATCTTATTATTCCTAACAAAGGCAATTCTGTCAATTATTACTGTGTAACTACTGGTGCCCAGCATTGAAGGTTAGCTTCCTCTTTCCTTCTGTCTTTATCAGCACTGGCCATTTGTACATGTTGTTCCTCTTCTGAAGATCAACTCTGGGCCATTAGTACCAACAAACAAGTCACCAGAAAACAAGGTAGATAGGCTGCAAGGAAGTCTTTTCTGAGTTTCTTAAGGATAATCTAGGTCAAAGTTAAGATTATGGGAAATACAGGAGCAATCTATGCATTTTACTGGCCAGGTTAGGTGATCAGAGATGAAAGAGCAGCCCTCCCTTTAACCTTGAAGAAACTTCCACAAAGAGTCAACATGGATTTCAATTTCCCCAATGTTAGTTGCTACCTGCTGCCTCCTGTAAAGGATTTGTTGTGCCCATTAACAGTAATGCCACTAAAACTGATTATGTAGAGGTTTTTTCAAATTATGGGTCTTGTACTGAGCTCTAAGTTTGAGAAGCTTTTCAGTTCCTCAGCCATGGGATTACATTAAGAAGCCAGATGCTGCAAGGTAGAAACCAAAATGTCACAAACATTGTCATTTTAAACATTTAGAGTCATAGAAAATGGCAGTGCAGAAACAGGTACTTTAGCTCATCTGGCCCATGTTGAACCATTTAAACTGCCTAATCCCATCAACCAGCTCCTGGACCATAGCTCTCCATACCCCTCCCATCCAAACTTCTCTTAAAATGTTGAAACCAAAATCACATTCACCACTTGCACTGGCAGCTCGTTCTACATTCTCACCACCCTCTGAGTGAAGAAGTTTCCCCTCATGTTCCTCTAAAACATTTCACCTTTCACCCTTAACCATGACCTCCAGCTGCTGTCTCGTCCAAACTCAGTGGAATTTAGTTACTTTCAGGTAATTTTCACAGTGTTACAGATTGTAGAGCCAGTTACTCACCAGAGATCATAGTTTGGTCTGAACACCGGGCGCAGTCAGTGTGGAGTTTGGAGATTTTCTTTGTGATGGTGTGGGTTTCCCCTTGGTGATCCAGATTCCTTTCATATTCTGTACAAGACGGAGTGTAAATTATCACGAGGGTGTAGGTGAGTGGTAGAATCTGAGACAGCTGAAGAGAAGGTTGGGGAGCGAATAGAAAATGGGATTAATGCAAGATTAGTACTAATAGGTGGCTGATAGTTGGCATGGAGCAATCAGCCATAGGCCTACTTCCATGTCATATCTCTAAGGATATGACCCAACACATGTACAATTAGTGTTCCAGAGAGTTTGTTCAACAGTTACTTGCTAGTTAATCGTGGCTGAAGCATGGCTGTAGTTGGAACTGAATGTCCAAGGTTACCCCTAATATTGGAGGGATAAAAAGGTAGCAGAGAGGGTGGAGTGGCATCAAATCAGTAGGAAGGTGTGATATAGGATCGGAAGATGTTGAATCCTTGTGGGCTGAGTTAAGAAACTGTAAAGATAAAAGGATATTGATGGTAGTTATTTACAGGCCTTCCAACAGTGGCTGGGAGGTGGGCCACAGGTTACAACAGGAAATTGAAAAGGTGTGTCAAAAGGGCAATGTTATGGTAGTCATGGGAGATTTTAACATGCAGGTCGATTGGGAAAATTTAAGGCAGAGATTGATAGGTTCTTGATTGGACATGGCATCAAAGTTTACGGGAAGAAGGCTGGGAACTGGGATTGAGGAGAAGATTTAAAAAAAAAGGATCAGCCATGATTGAATAGCAGAGCAGACTCGATGGGCCAGAATGTCTAATTCTGCTCATATGTCTTATGGTCTAATCTGTTTGTAAAATCTTAGGAACACTTCATTCAACAAAGCAGTATATTTTCCATGATATAATGAGAAAGTTGCACAAAAACAGAAGTTCATGTCAAATCAGTGGTCTGGGTCTTGCTGGCCTAACCCCCACCTAGAGTCTCCAGTCTCAGTTTTATCACACAATAGAGTGCCTTGAAAAAAGATTCAGCTCCCACAAATATTTTCACATTTTTACTGTCTCATTTTCTACATTGAAAATATATTGAAGTAGGATTTTTTGAGCTATTCTACAAAACATTGTGCATCATGTCAAATCAAAGTGTAATTCTGAAACCTGTCAACAATTCATTAGGAATTAAAAACCAAAATTGTGAGGCTGAAAAAGTACTCAACCCATTTGTAATTAATACACTAACTTTTCTCAGGTGCAATATGCTGTATTACCTCACCAACTCACCCATTTGTTGATGTAGAAAATTGAAAGATCACCTGTTTTCAATGCATTCATAAGAATAAATATCCACTCTCTCCGTAAGGTTCAACAGTATAGTAGATTTTCAACAGATCAAACCAAAATGAAGACAAAAGATCATTCAAGGCAAATCAGGGAAATGATAATAGAGAAGCACAAGTGTGGGGAAGGGTACGAGACCATCTCAAAGGCACTGAACATACCTCAGAACTCAGTAAGGTCCATCATGAAACAATGGGAAAAAATATGAAACACAGCCACATTGCCTAGGTCAGGCCAACCCTCTAAACTTTGTCACCATAGAAGAACGTCACGTGTAAGAGAGGCTACTGTGATACCAACTGTCACTCTGAGTGAGATGCAGAAGTCAGTGTCTGCAATTGGAAATGAAGTTCATGGCTCCACAATCTCTAAAGGCTATTTATGGAAGAATGCCAAGGAAGAAGCACTCTCTATAATAAAAAGCACATCCTAGCCCTTAAAGACTTAGCAAAATATTTCTTAGAAGATGCTGTAACAATGTGGGAGAATGTCTTGTGGTCAAATGAGACTGACGGGGAACTTTTTGGTCTCAACACTAAGCGGTATATGCGGTGTAAATCTAATACTGCACATCAGCCAGGTAATGCCATCTCTACTGCAAAGTATGAAGGAGGTAGCGTTATGCTATGGGGCTGCTTTTGGACTGGAGATCTGTTCAGAAATGATGAGAAGATGAATTCTACTAAATACAGAGAGATCTGGATAAAAACCTACAAACCTCTGCAGACGGCTTCAACTGGGGAGGAGGTTCATCTATCAGCATGATAACACACTGCCAGAGCAAACATAAAATGGCTTCAAATGGAGAAAATTGATGTCCTTGAGTGTCCCAGACACAGTACTGACCTTAACTTGATACAACCTCTCTGGCAAGACCTCAAGATTGCTTGAGGAATTTTGCAAGGAGGACTGGGCAAAATTCACATTGTGAAAAGCTAATAGAGACTTAAACAGAAAGAATACTGGCTGTAATAGTTGCGAGAACGAGTTCAACTAAGTACTGAGCAAAGGGGATGAATACTTTTGAAGTGCTAACTTCCCAGTTTTTGAATTTTTAGTTTTATATGCTTTACATTTTTCCCTGTTTTTGGGCTCTACTGTGGAAAAAAAGGAGAATGTGATTCACAAATAAAAATTCTCAGTTAAATTGATCCAAAATCCAGGTTGTAATGCTCATTTATGTGAAGAAAGGGTTGGGGGCTGAATATACTTTCAAGGCTCTGTATTTACCTAGTCAAGATACAGAGGGCAGCCTTGCTAATCTGATGCATCCCGGCTCAGGAGGCAAGGATTCCTGTGGTCAGTGTGCAGTCAGGAGGTGCTATTCTCCAAATTTGACATCTGCCAAAGCTTGTCCCCGATAATTCAAGAGCTTTTAAATACCTCTGACATTTGGATATAATTTAAATCAAATAACATTTGAATAAGTAATTATAAAGGATATTTAAACTAAATAAATATAAGAAGCAAATAACATAGTTAAATAAAACTAAAGGCTATTTTTTGCACTGAGCATCATAGATGCCTGGAATGTGCTGCTAGGTGTAGTAGTGGAAGCAGATGTGATAATGATATTCAAGAGGCTTTTAGTGAGGCATATTAATAAGCAGGAGATGGGGGTATATGAAATTAGTTTAATTTAGTATCATGCTTGACACAGTCATTGTGGGCTGAAGGGTCGATTTCTGTTCTTAAAGTCACCTAAACAGTTATAAATAGAGAAAACATTGAACTATAGAACAATAATTTGAAAAAAATAAAGAAAGAAAAAGGGAAATGCTGCAAAAACTTGGTCGGTTAAGGAGCATCTGTGGAAAGAAAAACCATCTAACATTTCAGGTTAGGGACCTTTTCTCACAACTGAGAATGGAAGATAGGAAGTCAGTCTGGGTAACAGAGAAGGTGGGGGAGGACGATGGTGAAACAAAGGATATGTCAGTAATAGGGCAAAATTATGGACAGCCATGGAATGGACAAGTAAGTTCCTTTGTCTGTCTCATGTATTATTCATGGTGTGAAGTCTGAGTGACGTTGTATTGCTTGGTACTAGTGGCATGCGCCAAGCAGGCCAGAATATACAAATGGAAAAAAAAAGGACAAAGAGTAATAGCATGTACAGATGGTCAGTTTTGATTTAAAAAAACAGAAAAAGTGAGTTTTGAAATTGAAATATTCAAAACTGGATTCTGCATACTGTAATATGAAAAATGAAGTACTGTTCCTCAAACCTGCTTTGGGCCTTGGCCCAGGAGGTTACAGACCAACTGGTCAGTGTAGAAGCTGCTTGCTGAATAAAAATGGTAGGCACCAGGAAGCTCAGAACTGACTGCAAGTTCTCTGCAAAGCATTCACCTGAACAGCTTTCGTTTTCTCCTATATAGAGGAGGGCACATTGAGAGCACATTGCACAGTAGAATAATTTGGAAGAGTGGAAGTTAGTCACCAGTTCCTCTGGAGTGATTGTTTGGGTCCTGGAAGAAGGGAAGGGAGGAGATGAATGGACAAGAAAAATAATTTGAAAGAAGGTTCAAAAACAGAAATACTGGAAGTACTCAGCCTGCTGAGCAACATCTGTGGAAAGACAAAGCAGTTAACCAACCAGTTAACATCTCCTACAACTTCATTGGGAAGGTGCTTGTGGATGGGGAATAGTGGATGGGAACAGAAGGGTGGAAGAGGGAGCCGGAAAGTGAGCTTATGCATAAAAATGCAGAAAGTTGAGGAGAGAGGAAGATGTGACTCATTTGTTGGAGGTGGCAGAAATTAAGAATGGTAACATATTGAATACAAAGGCCAGTGTTTGGAAGGTGATTACTAGAAGAAGTCTAGCATTATTCTGAGAGGGAGATGGAGTGAGATCAGGTATGCAAGATGTAGAGGAAATACAGTTGAGAGTTCCTTCCACCATGGCAAAGAGGAGAACAATTCAGGAGGAAGAATACTTAAGAGACATCAGAGCAGAAATCCTCGTTATTGGAATAAATGTGTTGGAGACAAATTTGGAAAAGGAATTGCAGTCTTAGCAGAGAAAGGGGGAGGTGTATATTTATGGATGCTGTGGGAGACTGTGGACTTGTAAAAGATGTTAGTGGCTAGACCATCTCCTGAAATGGAGGAAGAGATCCAAAAAGAGAAGGGAAGTATCAGACACAAAATGCTGGAGAAACTCAGCAGGTCAGGAAGCTACCATGGAAATGAATAAACAGTTGATGTTATAGACCAAGATCCTCAAGATCCTTCTTCAGGGCTGGAAAGGAAGGGAGACGATGCCAAAGAAAAAAGGTGGGATGAGGGGAAAGAGGATGAGCAAGAAGGTGATGGATGAAGCCAGGTGAGTGGGAAATATAAAGGCTGGAGAAGAAGGAATGTGACAGGAGAGGAGAGTGGACCATGGGAGAAAGGGAAGAAGGAGGGGCACCAGGGGAGGTGGTAGGCAGGTGAGAAATGATGAAAGTAGTTAGTGGAGTGGTTCCAAATAAACCTTGAATAAAGACTGGTCCATGCAAAAAGCAAAAGATCAAGCATAGCTGGGGTACATGTGAGTTGCATAGCTACACCTTTAATCGGGAGAAGTAGTTGAGAGTACAGACAAGGTCTGCTAATCAAATTAATATGTTGGTGCAGGGAAAGAGGTTGGTCCTCAGTTCAAAGAAGAAACAGAGGGCCTTCAAACTGTCCTGATGTACGATGGAAATGAAAAGGGACTGGACATCCACTGTGAAAGTGAGCCTTTTAGGACCAGGGAAATGGTGGACATCAGAAGTATCACTGATGCCAGTACGAAGGTGTTGCACTGAGTGACAGAGGATCAAGTTAAGTTAGGAAGATGTAAGTTTGATAGGGCAAGAGCAGACAAATAATAGATCTGCTGGGCTGTGTTATTTGTGTTCTTTGGTTACAAGTAGAAGTGGTCAGTAGTAAATTGGGGTGCTACCAGGTTTGGAGGTCATAGATCTCCTCATAAATATAATGGCACAAATGTCCATGTTGGTTCTTTAATATCCAAATACTGCACATTTTTGTGTACAGTTTATAACTCTTCAGTATAACTGCACTAGTTCAGTGAAAATATTATTTATATTCATTTTATTTGTTTCTGCACTCTTACTACATGAACATTCATATGGCCATGCAGGTACAATAAAGTAAAACTACATTGGGGCACAACATAAACATCCCTCAACCATGGATTGTGCTTTAGATTTATATTTGAAAGTCGTGCACTCAGCCTTGCCAAAAATAAAAATAAAGAAATCACTCTGATAAAGAATATTACAAAAAAAGTCACATGGTTTCCTTGTAAATGTTAAATATCAATAAGCATTTCTGTGACCATGATATTGACCATAGAACTTCCATGATATATTTTTAATCAGGAAGTTATATTCTGCAAGAGGATGTTAACCTTGATAGAGTATTGTTAATGGATTTAATTATGATGCGCTGACCTTTGGAACTTTCATATCCTTTATTTGTATGGAAAAGACATTAAATGTTGTTGTCCTTGTTTTGACGTGAACTGCATTTTCCGTCACATTCCACAAGGTGTGCCTTTGTGCAGCTACTCATCAAAAGCATAGAAAAAACGTTAAGCCTAATTGTAAACTTCCTGTTTATCCATGAAAAAGGTTGAAGGTCTAAAGTTCAAGAATTCCATGGATGATTTAGAAATGACAGACCTTTGTGGGGAAAGAACTAAAATAATCAACATCCTTGATGTATATAACATGCAAGATGGGTTCTCAGGCACCTCAGTAGATGTTATAAGACAAAGCATTACAATAACTTTAGGAAGAATTTGTCAATGAAGTTAGTTTACTTCTTAATAAAGACAGGTAATATTTTGATTAAGGAACAATTTTAACTGCAGTGCAATAAAACACATGGATTACAGCAATAGAGATATTAAAATCAACATACAATTGAAACAGAATCAGAATCAGGTTTATGATCACTGACATATGTTGTGAAATGTGTCATTCTGTGGCAGCAGTATGGGGCAATACATAAAAATACAATAAATCATGATAGAATATATATATATTAAAACATTAAATAAGTAGTGCAGAAAGAGAGCAAAAATAGTGAGGTATTGCTCATGGGTTCATTGTCCATTCTGAAGTCTGATGGCTGAGAGGAAGGAACTGTTCCTAAAACACTGAGTTTATGTCTTCAGGTTCCTGTACCTCCTCTTTGGTCGTAGTAATGAGAAGAGGGCAAGTCTTGGGTGATGGGGTCCTTGATGATGAATGCCGCCTTCTTGAAGCACTGCCTTTTGAAGATGTCCTTGATGGTGGAGAGTCTGGTGCCCGTGATGGAGCTGACTGTGTTTACAAACCTCTGCAGCCTTTCCCGATCCCTCCATACCAGACCGTAATGCAGCCAGGGTACATCTGAAGAAATTCGCTCAAGTCTTTGGTGACATACCAGTACCAAATCCCCTCTGATTCAAAATGAAATATAGCCACTGCCATGCCTTCTTCGTAATTGCATCAATATGTTAGGCCCAGGGTAGACCTTCAGAGATGTCGATACCCAGGAACTTCAAGCTGCTCACCCCTTCCACTGCTGATCCTCAATGAGTACCACTGTGTGCAGATTGAAGGAGCACAGCCATCTCTGTGGGTTGCACACTGGAAGAGGCTACTGAGATAGTGGGGAAGGAAGATACACAATTTGACAACGAGTATGATCATTTTAAAATCGAATTCCTCTGGCAGCACATTTATTAACCACTGACCTCTGATCCTATTAAACCTTTTCTCTCTCTGCCTACAAAATATAATTCTCTTTTAATTGCCATTCTACGTTGTGTGTAATGTCTATAATGGCACAGTTAAAGTTTCCTGTATTTAATTTAGAGTCATAGAAAAGTACAGCACAGAAAGAGGCACTTCAGCCCATCTACTTTGTGCTGAACCATTAAAACTGCTTACTCCCTTTGACCTGCACTGGGACCATAGCCCTGCATACTCCTACTATCGGTGTACCTACCCAAATTTATCTTAAATGCTGAAATCAAGCTTGCATGCACCACTGTGCAGGCAACTCGTTCCACACCCTCACGACCCTCTGAGTGAAAAAATTTCCCCTCATGTTCCCCTTAAACTTTTCACTTTTTACCCTTCACCCACGTCCTCTCATTGGAGTCTCACCCAACCTCAGAGGACAAAAAAACTGCTTGCATTTATCCTATCTAAATCCCTCATAAATTTGTATACCTCAATCAAATCTCTCAATCTTCTATGTTCCAAGAAATAACGCCCTAACGTGTTCAATCTTTCCTTGTACCTCAGGTCCTCCAGACTTGGGATCATTCTTGTAAATCTTCTCTGTAAACTTTAAACCTTATTTACATCTTTACTGTAGGTAGTGTACCAAAACTGAATGCAATACTCCAAATTAGGCCTCACCATTGTCTAAGTAAAAAAGGGAGCAGAGAGTTGCGGCAGCATTAAGAAGAGGGACGCCTCACGTCTTAATAAGCTGGTAAGGAAGGCGGGCTCTGTCGTGGGCAAAGTACTGGAGAGTTTAACATCGGTAGCTGAGCGAAGGGCGCTGAGTAGGCTACGGTCAATTATGGAAAACTCTGAACATCCTCTACATAGCACCATCCAGAGACAGAGAAGCAGTTTCAGCGACAGGTTACTATCGATGCAATGCTCCTCAGACAGGATGAAGAGGTCAATACTCCCCAATGCCATTAGGCTTTACAATTCAACCACCAGGACTTAAGAACTTTTTAAAAGCTATTATTAATGCTTTTTGAGATAGTGATTTAGATGCATATCATATTTTTTACTGAGTTAAGTATTGTATGTAATTAGTTTTGCTACAACAAGTGTACAGGACATTGGAAAAAAGTTGAATTTCCCCATGGGGATGAATAAAGTATCTATCTATCTATCTATCTATCTATCTATCTATCTATCTATAAAAGAGCTTTGACCAATGACCAATCCACATTAAAGATTGATTAACAAGAGCAAGTTAAAGAAAGGCAGGGGCATTATCACAGCGTCCGTCATCTAAGTAGGCAGAGTCAGAGTGGTAATCTTGATGCTTTAGCTCTTTGAGGCTTCAACGAAGAGAAGCTTCACTCAGAGAAAGCAAAAGAAGAAAAGCCCTAGGTTAAGTATTTTTTCCTTCCTTCCTTTATATCTGCTCATCTAGGAGAGTAGAGATGCCAGGCAGGATAGTTGAATGCTCCTCTTGCAGGATGTGGGAAGGCAGGGAGATCTTGAGTCACCCTGACAACTACACCTGCGAGAAGTGCATTTAGCTGCAACAAGTTAAGAAGTTGGAGCTGGAATTAGGTAGCACTGGACCATTCGGGAGGCTGATGGGTCGATAGATAGGACAAATAGAGGGGTAGTTACACACAAAATGCAGGACGTTGAAAACCAGGTGACAGTCAGGAAGGGGAAAGGTATTAAGGAGTACCTCTGTACCTTTAAGGGTACAGGGTACCCCTGTAGCCATCCCTCTCAACAACAGGTACATCTCTTTGGATACCATTGGGGGTGTTGACCTAACATAGGAAAGTCACAGTGGTCAGATCTCTGGCACTGAGTCTGGCTCTGTGACTCAGATGAGGCACGCTCCGGTGATAGGAGATTCGTTAGTTAGCGGAATGGACAGGAGGTTCTGTGGCGGAGAACGAGATTCCAAGATAGTACATTGCCTCCCAGGTGCCAGGGCTCAGGACATCTCGGATTGGGTCCTCAGCATTCTTAAGTGGGAGGGTGAACAGCCAGAGGTTGTGGTCCATGTAGTTACCAATGACACAGGTAGGGTGTATGATGATGCTCTGCATAGGGAGTTCAGGGAGTTGGGTGCTAAGTTAAAGGGCAGGACCCCCAGTGTTGTGATCTTAGGATTGCTACCCATTCCACATGCTAGTGAGGCCATAAATAGAAAGATGATAGTTTAATACATAGAATAGCTAAGAAGTTGGAATAGGAGAGAGGGCATTTTTGGATCATTGTGCTTTCTTCCAGGGAAGGTGGGACCTGTACAGAAGGGACAGTTTAAACTAAAGTCGCAGGGGGATGTGAAC
This sequence comes from Hemitrygon akajei, assembly GCF_048418815.1. NCBI lineage: Eukaryota > Metazoa > Chordata > Chondrichthyes > Myliobatiformes > Dasyatidae > Hemitrygon > Hemitrygon akajei. Next base: position 49,881,914 of record NC_133133.1, on the reverse strand, counting down.
CAGAGTGCCAGAACAGTTGGAGGAGAGGTTGTGGAGGCAGATGTTGGTAAGACCTCAGACAAAGTCAGAAATCAAAAGGTAGAACATGGTGTAATTAGTGTCCTGAGCTGCATATATTTCAATGGAAGAAGTATAGTAGGAAAGACGGATGAGCTCAGGACATGGATCAACGCCGGGAATTATGACATTGTAGCCATTAGTGAGACTTGCTTGCAGGAGGGGCGGGACTGGCAACTTAATATGCTGAGGTTCCACTGTTTTAGACGTGACAAAGCGGGAGGGATTAAAAGAGGAGGGGTGGCATTACCAGTCAGGGAAAATGTCACATCAGTGCTCCATCAGGACAGACTGGAGAACTCTTCTAGTGAGGCGCTATGGGTGGATATGAGAAACAAGAAAGCTATGACCACATTAATTGGGCTATAGTACAGACCACCGATCAGTCCTAGGGATTTAGAAGAATAAATTTGTGAAGTGGTTGCAGACTGTTGCAAGAAACATAAGGCTGTTATATTAGATGATTTTAACTATCCATATATTGACTGGGAATCCCATCCTGTAAAAGGACTAGATAAGATCGAGTTTGTCAAATGTACTTAGGAAAGTCTTCCATCATTAGTTTGTAGAGGTCCCAATGTAAGAGCATGCGATACTGTATCTGCAATTAGGGAATGAGACAGGGCAGGTGACAGAAGTTTGTGTAAGGAAACACTTGCATCCAGTGACCACAGTACCATTAGTTTTAAAGTAAGCAAAGAGATAGGTCTGGTCCACGAGTTGAGATTCCAAACTGAAGAAAAGTCAATTTTGATGGTATCAGAAATAATTTGGCAAGTGTTCATTGGGACAGGCTGTTTTCTGGGAAAGGTGTACTTGGAAAGAGGGAGGCCTTCAAAAATGAATTTTGAGAGTACAAAGCTTGTATGTGCCTGTCAGAATAAAAGGTAAAGATAACAAATGTAGGGAACCTTGGTTTTCAAGAGATATTGAGGCCTTGGTTAAGAGATAGGTGGGTAGGAACAAATGAAGTGCTTATGAAGTACAAAAACTGCTACAGAACACAAGATAGAAATCAGGAAGGCTAAAAGAAGGCATGAGGTTGCCCTAGCGGACAAAGTGAAAGATTCTATAATTATGTTAAGAGCAAAAGGATTGCAAGGGACAAATTTGGTCCTCTGGAAGATCAGAATGGCAATCCATGTGTGGAGCCAAAAGAGATGGGGGGAGATCTTAAATTAATTTTTTGCATCTGTATTTACTCAGAAGATGGACACAGAGTCTATAGAAGTGAGGCAATGCCACATCAACTTCATGGACCCTGTACACATTACAAAGGAGGAAGTGTTTGCTGTTCTGAGGAAAATTAGGGTGAATAAATCCTCAGGAACTGACAAAATGTTCAATCAGAATTTGCAGTAGGCAAGTACATAAATTGCCAGGGTCCTAGCAGAGATATTTAAATCGTCTTTAGTAACAGGTGAAGTACCAGAGAATTGAAGGATAGCCAATGGTGTTCCACTATTTAAAAAAGTCTCTAAAAATAAACCACTATTCTAAGAGACCAGATATATAAGTACTTGGATAGACATGGACTGCTCAAGGATAGTCAGCATGGCTTTGTGTGTGGTAGGTCATGTCTAACCAATCTTATAGAGTTTTACGAGGAAGTTACAGGAAAATTGATTAAGGCAATGCAACTCTTTTCTTTCCTAAACCAGGGCCTCAACATTTCTTGAAAACCAAGGTTCCTGAAACCTGTTATATTTACTTTTTATTCTGACAGGCACATACAAGCTTTGTACTCTCAACATTTCACTTTTGGAGGCCTCCCACTTATCAAGTACACTTTTGCCAGAAAACAGTCTGTCCCAATCCACACATGCCAGATCCTTTCCAATACCATCACAATTGGACTTCCTCCAATTTAGAATCTCAACCCACGGACCAGACCTATCTTTTTCCATATTTACTTTAAAACTAATGGCAACGTGATCACTAGATGCAAAGTGTTCCCCTGCACAAACTTCTGTCATCTGCCCTGTCACATTCCCTAACAGCAGATCCAGCATCGCACACTCCCTCATTGGAATGTCCATGTGCTGATTAAGGAAACTTTCCTGAACACATTTGACAAACTCGATCCACTGTCTGACTCCAAGTTGCAGAGACAGACTCAGTGCCAGAGACCTGACCCATGTGACTTTCTTCTGCTAGGTCATTCCCCCCCCCTCCCCCAACAATATCCAAAGTAGTGTACCTGTTGCCTGTTAGGGGGATGGCCACAGAGGTACTCTGTACAGGCTGCTTAATCCCTTTCCCCTTCCTGACTGTCACCCAGTTTCCTATGTCCTGCATCTTGAGTGTAGCCACCTCTCTATATGTTCTATCTTTCATTCCTTCAGCCTCCCGAATGATCAAGAGTTCATCCAGTTCCTGCTCTAATTCCTTAAGGCGAAGGGTTAGAAGCTGCAGGTGGTTGCACTTCCTGTGGGTGTAGTCATCAGGGATACTAGGGGTCTCCCTGCCTTCCCACATCCCGCAAGAGGATCCTGCCTGACATCTCTACTGTTCTAACTGAGCAAATATAAACAAGAAAGAACAATGAACTGTGAGGGGTGCAAGGAGAAACTCTTCCTACAGCGTTTTTTGCCTTGTCTCACTCAAGCCTCTTGTTGCAGAAGCCTTAAAGAGCTAAAGCCTGAGAAATCTCCAGTCTAACTCTGATCACTCCAATGACGGCCATTCAGAAAATGGCCACTGCACATGCCCTGCCTTACTTTAATTTGTTCTTGCAAATCAACGCTGATTGGCCACTGCTTAAAGCACCGAAGTTCCTTTTCTACTCAAGTCACTGCCTTTTCTACACAAACGGCAAACTTGAGTGGGTTTGGTCTTCTCAGTCTTCCAATGTCTGCTTTGCCGCTGCTTAAAGTACCAAACTGCAGTGAGTCATTGCCTTTTCTGCTCAATTGTGGCCTCTCCCTACGTAACCAACCCTTCTCCCTTCACAATCTCCTTCCCTAAGAACTCCACATTCTTTCTCTGCAGATCTCCAGTATTTTCTGCCCCATCTTACTTCAACCATCTAGGTCTAATTCTGGGAATTCTCTTCCCAAAGCCCTTTGCACCCTTCTCAGTTCAGCCATTATACGTACTTCTGTTTCTGCACCTACTCTTAGATTGTTTGCTCAATGAGTGAACAAAATGAGGCAATCGATTGGCAAAGTTTGCAGTCCCAATGTACTGCCCCTCTTAGAGCAACTGGGTACATCAAAATAAATTCATTCTCATTGCTTGCAGTCCCCAAAAGGCACAGTTCTCTCTTATGATACATATGTCCTTTCTTAACAATTCATCTTAAATATTTTTTCTACATTTGAACAGACACGTTTATCGATTCTGTGACAGGAATAAACTTGTTGTCCAATAGATGAAATGATTCTTTCCCCCAAAAGCTTAGCTTCTTTATTGCAATGTTTTTTGTATTTCTATAGTTTATCAAAATGGCATGGTGAGTGTTCACTGGTGACACTTGTTCATTCATTCTGTTGCACTTGCGCTCGTCTATGTGGACCTGTGTCTCCTGGTGTAAATTATGCCTTCCCAAAATCTCATGTTTCCAGAATTCTTACCCAACAATGACTTCTCTTCCTTCATCGAAGGGCAGATTTATTCATTTATGCTTGGAGCTACTTGATTACATCTTCACTGATAACTAATAAAGCATTCAGTGCTAGCTCTCATGCTGTACCCAGTAAGTAGATTTAGAGCTCACTTAATCTGCAACAGTGTCAGAAATTTTATGATTCTAATATAACTGCCACTTCCTTCTGGCCTTTACATTACAGAATTTATGCTTTTTATCTGCTCTTTCATTGATCTGACTTTCAGAGCTATGAAATTTTCCTCCAATTGGTTTGTTAAACATGATCATCAATGAAAAGCCCACATCTACTTTTGGACCTTTCAGCTTAGTCACTGCATCATAACACAATATAGTATCTCATGCAGTTTTCACTATGCAAACCCACTTCTTCATTTTTACCCAATATCTATGAGTGTCTTTTTCCAGTTGATAATTTAAAGCTCTTTGAAACTGCTGTATCCTCTGTGTGGATATTTATGTCTGTAAACATCCTCCGACTTTATAGTACATAGCAGGATTTGAGCTGTTTACTATTGGTTCTTGGATTTATAATGTTGTACATTTCAGTCTATGTTACTATCTGGAATTATAACACAGTACATTATTTTCTGTAGTAAATTCTGGATATAACTCTAGTTTATTCTTCCCTCTCTGCAGCAGTCGTGCCAAAACTCCTACGACATCCTACAATAATGAGCAAGTTTTGATAGCTGAGTTTTCCTCAATGATTTTTACTTTATTTTATTGTCACCAAACAATTGATACTAGAGCATACAATCATCACAGCGATATTTGATTCTGTGCTTTCGTGCTCCCTGAAGTACAAATCCAAACAATTTAAATTATAAATCATAATTAGAAAATAGAAAAGGGAAAGTTAGTTCAGGATATTTGGAAGGTACGGCCCAGATCCGGGTCAGGATCCATTCAGCAGTCTTATCACAGTTGGAAAGAAGCTGTTCCCAAATCTGGCTGTACGAATTTTCAAGCTCCTGAACCTTCTCCCAGAGGGAAGAGGAACAAAAAGTGTGTTGGCTGGGCAGGTCATGTCCTTGATTATCCTGGCAGCACTGCTCCGACAGTGTGCGGTGTAAAGTGAGTCCAAGGATGGAAGATTGGTTTATGTGATGTGCTGGGCTATGTTCACGATCTTCTGCAGCTTCTTCCGGTCTTGGACAGGACAACTTCCATACCAGGCTGTGATGCACCCTAGAAGAATGCTTTCTACAGTGCATCTATAAAAATTAGTGAGGGTTTTAGGGGACAGGCTGAATTTCTTCAGCTTTCTCAGGAAGTAAAGGCACTGGTGGTTCAGGTCATTTGTGATATTCACCCCGAGGAACTTAAAGCTTTTGACCTGTTCCACCTGCGCACCACCGATGTAGATGGGGTTGTGCGGTCCGCTACTCCTTCTGAAGTCAACAACCAATTCTTTCATCTTGATGACGTTGAGGGATAGGTGTTTGTCTTTGCACCATGCCACCAGGTTCTTAATTTCCTCTCTGTACTCCAACTCATCATTACCCAAGATACGGCCTACAATTGTGATGTCATCAGCAAACATATATATTGATCTGTCCTGAAACACCAGAATTGGTACAAATATAACTGAACTGTAAAAAGTAGGTCCACACAAATTATTCTACTGGGCATTTTAAGTACTTGCATATCATTGTCATGAGAGGGTACACCAAAGCTGTGAGCTGGAGGACTAAGAAATATAATTGGAATTTTTTGTCCTAAAGCAGCAGTTTAAGATTACCTGGAAGCACTCATACTGATGTGAAGAACAGTTGGAAATGATCATGGGCCAATTCATATGGAAATTGGCAAGGAAAGGACCAGGTTCCTTATGTGCTAAAGTAACTCGTCTCAGCCAGGGCAATGGAAGAGGTGATATATTTAGATTCAACATTCCTGGATTAAGGAAATAAATAAACAGCCAGGATTTCCTTATTGTTATCCAGCAAGCCAGGCTGGGAGATATGAAAATAAGGCTGTCAGGTGAGGACACAATTAGCCTAGTTTAAAGTCACAAAAATGCGGATGTTGGAAATATGAAACAAAGCTGGCGCAGCTTGTAATACCCAGTCGGACGGGCAACAGCTGTGTCAAGTTAACACTCTGGGCTGATGACCTTTCATCAGAACTTTTCTGCAGCTCTGGCTGAAGGTCAATTGACCTGAAACACGTTTGTCTTATAGGCTCAGTGTAGTAAACTTCAGTAGCACTACTCAACCACCATTACAGGTTTTCCTTTGTGCTCTGTGGAATAGGATGTTGGCACCAAGGTCAATCAAGCGGTTGAGGCAGAGCCAATTGCCATTGAGGGGCAAGGGGTGAAACTAATAACATCAGTATCACCTGAAGGGGTTCCTAAGGATGAAAGATGAATAATGGTATTGGGCTTAATGGGTGGAAACCAAGAGTTATTAAAAACTACTCTCCTGATGAAGGGTCTCGGCCCAAAACATCGATTGTTTATTTATTTTCATAGATGCTGCCAGACCTGCTAAGTTCCTCCAGCATCTTGTGTGTATTGCTCTAGATTTCCAGAATTTGCAGACTTTCTCGTGTTTATGTCACATGAATATCCAGGTATGGCAGCCAGCCTGTTCACAATGTTTGTAATGGTCTAGCTTTGGTTTCGAAGGGAAGTCAGTCCGCCTTTGGGAATTTACTTTGGAAGAATGCCCGGGCAACAACATCATGAACGATTCAATTTCTTTCATAGTTTAGGGACATTTCAATTGGATTACAAAATGTAGTAGTCTCTCCCTGGAAAATTATCTCAGTACTACATTATATTGCAGCCATCAATGTTACCTTTATAATGGGATTTTTACAATTTTGCAGCCAAGAAAAAAATGTTTTCCTGAAACTAAATCTCTTAAATTGTTGGCAATTAGATTAGGTGCATGTCTCAAATTGCAATGTGGTCAACTCAGAATTCAGAATAATACTTTGGAGTGTCTACCTCCTTACATCCCTATCTTATCTGTAATCTTAGATCCATGAATACTAGTTTGCTTAGTGTTCCTAAGAACTGGTGATGTGTTCTTTTGCTCTTATGCATCAAAAATGTGGAATATTCTTCTAACACCTGGCTAGTACTGTAGGACATCTCAAAAGACTTCTAAAAAACCTTTTTTAATATGGTCTACTTATAAAATTACTTAATGCCTGTTAATATTGATTGCATTTATATAATTTGGTATATTCAATTACATTTATTTCTATATAATGTTTATCTTTACTTATGATTTTTAATTTTGTCTCATACTTTTATGACTATATTGATTTATCTTTACAATCTATGTAAAGTGCTTTCAGCCTGCATCTCAATGCATGAAGGTGTTATATAAATAAAGTTATTATTTTTTTTAGTTGAGACCCAATTTCCAGAAGAACCAGCAAATTTCTACAGAAGGTTGAATTTGGCAACTGGTGGGTCTGGCAATAAGTGATTTTAAAGCACAAGTTATGTCTACTTCGTTGTCAACAAGATTAAATCTAAACACATAAAACCACTGCTCCCCTCCAAGTACAGTCAATTGATGTCTTGCATCCTAAAAAAAGATTTGTCTGCACATTCCAGAATATTTCTGGAATTTCCTGGCACCTGCTGAATACAAGAAGCTGAGATATTTAATGGCTAATATGCCATAAACAAAATCTGGTTACTAGCTTACTGAATCTTTCCATGTTTTATTGTCCCTTTGTACAGACAAGTAGAGAATTGTTTTCTCACCAAAGTGACAAATGTATTAATATCCACTTGGTTATATTTCCTCATGTTGCTTACTAAATATTGATGAAGTCAACTACAGCCAAATTGCACAATTCCAGGTATCTGTATTAAAATAAAGAAATATTAATCAATGCAAATATCAAAATTAATGTATAATTATATAAATTAGTAGTAGTGAATAATAAATTAGGAAGATTGTTAGTTATAATCAGAGGTCACAGGTGAACAATAACAAAACTATGTTATGGTTTTCATTAAAACTTTGTGCATAACAAACAAAAGCTTCATTTGGCGGCTCACAAAATACTGTTGTGTTTCTCTTTGAAATGGTACTCTGAAACTGTTCAATGCAGTCCTCCCTATTGAGGTGTTGCAAGTTCTCACAGTTATCCGAATTTAACCCTCCAGATCAAATCTGTGCAGCCAGCTCCTAAAGGGCAATTTTCTTTCAGTTATATGGAAGTGGTTCAACTGAATGAATGGATATTGCAAGAACAGGGGAATGACAGGGGCCCATTATATAATAACAGAAATAAAAAAGGAAAAGCATATTTAGATCAGAAATTCATTGAAATGAGGCCAGGATTGTGCTGTTACAAATCAACATACTCTGTGTAAGCTCGGTTTTCTTACATTTCTGCCAATCGTGATATTTATCTCTTCATTTTTCAATGTGATTTCCTTTTCTTTCTAACACTTTTATGAAATAAAACTCCCTCAAAATAACCTCAACAGCCAGGCACTCTTGCTAAGAAGCTGCAAAAATGGGTTTGATATTTGAATCCCTACAGTGCATGCTGGGGTACGCTGTAATAGATTCAGTCCACTTGCTTCTGCGGATTGAAGAAGAAGTAACTCTTAGTTCCAGAGTGTTAAATGTGATGAACTCCCTAATATGACAGTCAGCTGGAAACTACACGTTGTGAGATGTGGCATGGATCAGGAACCTCGAATGATCTTAAAGAAGCCAAGAGTGATGGTGACCCTGTCCTACATAGGCAAATCATTAAAGCATATATGTCAGACTGTATTTGAGATCACAGGAAAAATAGATCTTCATGAGGACAAAGAATACTCTCTGAGTTCTGCCTCTTGAAATAGCAACATTTCAGAGTAAACTGGGTCAGTAAAATCTGGTTGTTCTGTAAATAAATAAAAATGACATCTTTCAGACAAATAATATTATATATTCTTTTGGAAATCTCAGACAATTTTTTTGAATAGCATAACAATTGAAGCCATTTGGAAGTTTAATGCAGGAAAATAAAGCTTTTGGGATTCTAAATAAATTCTCATATTTATTTGAGAATTAGCACAAAAAATACCCAAAGAAGTATAAAAATTGCTTTACTCCAGAATAGGCAATTTTCAACAGAACAATATTGTTTTCCTGGAAAAATGAGAAGGGATTTCCAGCCTGAATATGTTGCTCTTTTTCATTTCCTCACAAAATTATTTTTTATGATATATTCATTCCCAGATTAAAGCCTTGTCATCATTTCCATGTTGAGGATTCCAATAATCACAAAATATTATTAATTTTAACCTGCTTTTGTTTAAACAAAGCATGTTAATACATATCAGCACTGAAGGCTGATTATATGCTTTATTAATGGCAACACTATGAATTTGAAGCATTATCTGCAGAAATACAAAGACTTATTTCTCTTTGTGTGCTAATCCCAGAACCAGCCAAGCAGTGAAAAAAATGCAGCTTTCAGAACTAGGAATCTTTTTGATGGAATTACTGTCGTGCTAACATTTTTACTTAAGGATTAAAGCTTTTGGATTTAAACATAATTAAGCATATTGAGCAGGAAGAACATTCGCTAAAGCAGGTTTGAATATCTTAGAAATGACTAACACTACCAGATGTGTAATTCAGTTGCAAAAGGATTTATATTTGTAGTATGATTTTTTTTCACATGACTGTTAACATTGAAAACTGTGATGTAAAGAGTAAGTATCACATTTTTTACCTTTGGAGTTGAAGTAAAGAATCCAACTTGTACTGCTCACTGGAACTGTAGGAAGAAAACTTGATGAAAGAAAATCCCCAATTAAGAAATGACTTTCAACTGGTCCTGGAACACAAACGTTCAAACTGTCTGTTGTAGACTGGACATCTAGTTCTTTAAAATACCTCAGTACGCAGAGCTCAGAATTTACTTGACCATCCGAATAATTTTTACAAATATATGGAAACATTAAATAAATCTGAATGTACTAACATTATTGATTATTTTATCCGCTGATTGACCAAGCTACCATAATAATGGTACAATGACAAAATTCAATATGAAGAGAATTCCACAGGGATTGTATGGAATTTCATTGTACCCTTTCTTGTTGTTATTATTTGCAACAATTATTCTCACATTGTAAATACACTTGATGAATAGCAGTTGGCATATCTTTGTGCTCCATCAAAAACATCTGTAGTCTGTGCTCATGGTACTCAATTGTTGCCTAAATGGTTCCAAGATCTGTGCATTCACTATTCTATCCTCAAGTCCTTCCTTGCCCACAAATCCATTCAAAGATATGGTCTTTCTCTACAGAAAAATTTGCTTGATGTCATTCGCAAAGCCAGGTTTCCTAGTTTTGAACCTTGATGTTTTATTGTACCTTAACATGAAATAATGCTTCAAATACACCTACCTCAAATGTCGGTAAGAATTTAATTGTCTTCAGTTCCTGTCTGCACTTCCTGACACAGCTTAAATCCAACTCGCTCTCTTGTCACTGGCTGAGGCTAAACTGGATTGTGTAATACCTCAGTATGATAGTCAACCACAAAATGAGCTGTCAACCACACATCTACTACATCACCAGAGACAGCTGGGCTAAACAACATCCCAGGCCAAGTACTTAAAGAGTGTACACATCAGCTCGCTGACATCTTCACAGATATCTTCAACACTTCGCTCATCCAAGCTGTTGTCCCCGCATGCTTCAAATCAACCACCCTCATCCCTGTTCCGAATAACTCTACACTTTCAGAACTAAATGACTACTGCCCAGTGGCACTGATGCTAATCATCATGAAGTGATTTGAACGGCTGGTAATGGCACGTATCAAAAACTCCATTCCTGAAACACTGGACACTCACCAAACTGCTCACCGACTAAACCGCAGTACAACTGATGTCACAGCAACTGTCACGCATCTGGCTCTGACACACCTAGAAAATATGGACGCTTATGTCAGAATGCTGTTTCTGGATTTCAGTTCAGCATTCAATACTATTGTCCCACAGACCCTGGTGAACAAACTCCTGCTCCTCGATCTCAGTGCACCACTGTGCAAGGGGATTTTGGTCTTCCCAACCAACAGACCTCAGGTAGTCAAAGTGCACAACTGCACCTCCCTCCCCATCGTCCTCAACACGGATGATATCCAGGGCTGAGTACTGAGCCCACTACTCTACACTCTGCTCATACACGCAGGCACGGCTGAACATCCGAGTAATTATGTTGTCAAGTTCGCCGATGAAACGACAGTGGTGAGGTCCACTACCAACAACGATGAGAAAGACTCCATAGAAGAGGTGGAAGAGCTCAAGGCCTGGTGTCGGGCAAATAACCTCTTCTTTAATGTCAGCAAAACAAAAGAGATGGTTATCGATTTCAGGAGAACTCTCACCAGTAACACCCGCATTTACATCTGCGCAACAGCAGTGGAAACCAAGCAGTTTCAAACTCTTAGGAGTGCACATCTCACACAACCTTTCATGGTCACTGAGCTTATCCTACATAATTAAGAAAGTTAACCAAAACCTCTACTTTTTGAGGAGGCTGAAGAGGACTAAATATGCACATCAATGCTCACATCCTTCTTCAGATACACAGTAGAGAGCATCCTAACATGCTGCATCACTGCGTAGTACGGAAACTGGACTGTAGCGGACAGGAAGTCACTACACCAGATAGTCAAAACTGCCCAACACATCACCAGCACCAGCCTGCCCATCATCAAGGACATGTATACAGAAAGGTAACAAAAAAGTCCATCAACATCATGAAGGATCCCACCCACCTTGCTTATTGGACTCATCCGGGAGGAGGCTACACATCATTTATGCCAGTACCACCAGACTGAAAAACAGTTACTTTGCCCAAGCAGTAAGGCTGATTAACACAATCTATTCCACCACTGTGTTATCATTTCTTGTCAGAGTCAATTTATGTGCAGATCCTTGTGTGCCTAGTGTCACTTTATGGACATATTGTCAATCTATGTATCTGAGGTGTCTTATATGGATGGAAGAGCAACAGCTTATATTCTGTCTGTGTAGCCTCCAACCTGATGGTATGAATATCGTTTCTCCTTTCGGTAAAAAAATTCCCTCCCCCTCTCCTCTTCTTTTACTCCCTGCTCTGGCCTCTTATTTCTTCTCACCTACCTATCATCTCCTCCTGGGTCTCCTCCCCCTTCCCTTTCTCCTATAGTCCACTCTACTCTTGTATCAGATTCCTTCCTCCCCAGCCCTTTACCTTTCCTACCCACCTGGCTTCACCTATTACCTTCTAGTAAGCCTCCTTTCCCTCTCCCACCTTTTCATTCTGGCACCTTCCCCCTTCCTTTCCAGTCCTGAAGAAGTGTCTCGGCCTGAAATGTCGACAGTTTATTCAAGTCCATCGATGTTGCCTGACCTGCTGAGTTCTTCCAGCATTTATATTGTACGCATTGCTTTGGTTTTCTGGTATTTATAGAATTTCTCCTGTCTTACATATTTATATTTACTGTGATTTTTATTATTATTGTATTCTTTATCTTATTGTGTGCGTGTGTGTTTTTTTGTGTTTATCGGATCTGGAGTAATACTATAATTATTTTAGTTTCCTTTACACTTATGTACTGGAAATGACATCAAACAATCTTGACATCTTAATGTGACCCACCGAACCAATCTCAGATTGGATCTGGGAACCCAGCTCCAAAAGGTGCTCTCTGCTATATGTACATCCCACTTTTCCTCAGGCCCCTTCCATCCATCAACCAAATCCCAACAGTCACAAACTACATCTGATCAATTACCCATCCATTGATCTGCTGGTCGGGCCTGACCACCTTATAAAGCACCATATCCACCACATCTCCTGACTAATCCTTCCACTGACAATTAAAGCACACACCCCATCCTTGCTACTCCTCTGGTTCTTCTACCAATCACCAACTACCAACTTTACCCCTTGATTAGTAATCCTACCTTGAGTTCAAAAGTAATGAAAATCAGGATATGGTTAGAAGTTTCTCAGCAACAATTTGAACAAGTTTACCTCTGCTTCTGCCCCATACCTACAGTCAATCCTACCCCTACTGATTGATGCTTGATCCCCAATGCTTGTTCTGTTGGTCATCCCTGAAATTTTCTTTTTGCTCTCTTTTGTTTCCTCATTCTCTCCCCCTCCCTCCCTCCCTCCCTCCTCCCCTCTCCCTTCAGCAACCCACCCACCCAACCTAGTCTTGAACCTAGATTTGTCCAAGCAAATACACAAAATGTTTGAGGAACTCAGCAGACCACTTGATGTTTTGGGACAAAACTCTTCAACAGGACTATTTCCTTTCATGCTCCACAATGATGCAAAACTAAGGGTAACTGTAAATAGACCCATTCATAGTACTTCAAATTGCAATTCCATCGTTATAGTCTCTGACCAATTTCTTGGAAATCTGATTAAAGCTGGTAACATCATTAAGCCTCTAGAGGGAAGAAAAGAGGGGCTAGCCACAAACTTTGGTGACAGAAATAATGTTGCCAGGGTAGAATGGTTGTGTGTGTATGTTTGGGATGGGGAGGTGGTGGTGGAGAGAGTGGGGGGATTGGAGAGAAGGTGGTTGATAATGAAACACCAAAACAGGGTGGAGAGTTCTATTACTACAATGCAATTCAAGTTATTGAAATATTACAACACAGGAATTTTAAACCATTTGAATCCTGCCTTGATTCTGTCAACTTGCAAACATTGAATATCATTGGGATGGACCAGTGGTTTAATCCAATGCTAATCAATAACCTTTCACGAGTCCAAAATGAGAAATGAGACCATTCCACTTCAGTTTGTTACATTTAACAACTTATATACAAAGGTTGGAGTCCTCTTAGGATTCTTAATTCATCTACCCCATAAAGCAGTAAAAACTCTCCTCTTTCCAGAAGGCAGTCAAAAACTTTCATCTTAGGATCTAGCTGGCCTTCAAACTCCTAATCATGCTGAATAGTTGTTATGTATAACACAAGCAGAGATTTAGAGATCCTCTTTATGCATTTTGTGCACATACTCATTCAGAAGGAAGCAAATCTGAATTCCAATGGATGCTTCTTTGATGATTGCACCTTTCCAATCATTGGTCTGGATATTTTTTCGTATTCAGCAATTCGCACAAAAGACCATTCCATGTGAGGTAAGTAACAAATGCTTCCTCTGATCAACTATTTTTTAACCATTTCTCAATTATCCTGTAGATTATTGAATTTAATAGTCTGATAGTGTAACTTCTGAAATTGAAAAGTAATGAAATTCAAAAATAAAGATACTGATGCTGAAAACCTGAAATAAAATTCTGGAAACACTCAGCAGGTTAGGCAGGAACTCTGCAAAGAGAAACCAACATGAAACATTAACTCTGTATACAGTATGCTGTCTGACCACCTGAGCACTTCCAAAATTCAACTTATTGAATTTTGTTGTGACAGAATGAAAGAATTGTAAGAAATTTGCAATTGCAATATTCTATCCATGAGTTTAATGAACTGCTTGTCCTCAGTAAATTATAACTTCAATTATTTTTGTTGAAATGCTCCAAAAGTTCTGCTGAGCCACAGTAGTGAAATGACTCACAGTTAACAACACTCCTGAGTCTTCTCAACCTACCTGCACACCTTCTTCATTATATGCATCACAGAAATTATTTTGAAGGAAGTTTTTTTTTATTCTGCAGCTGTAATTCTCAGGTGCAGACATGATACTTACGTCATTATAAACTTCCTGTTTTTGTTTGTACACAGATGAATCCGCAAACTGCTAATGTACAAGTGTTCCCATTAAATTCTTCCATTGCTGTGCTAATTAACTGAACAATACAACATCTGCTGCAGCTGTTGACAAAGCTACATGACCATTGGTGATACCATGTTTAATTTCCTGTGCTTTTTAAGGAAATTGAACAGTTGCATCCAACATTGGAAATAAAGAGCTAAAGACCATAATAATTTCATCATGACTAATTCATCTTTTCCCTTCTAAACATTGTTGGTGAATTGCAAACAACTTCCTAGCACCAAAGACCATGTTTATTGTATTTTCTAAAAAGTTATTGCAGACTTAGGAAATAATTAGTATAAGTTGCAGATTTGTAATGATACCATTGCTATCAAAGTTCTAAATCCACAGGAGTACCAATTCGAGGGACATTATTAACAGAAGTATGTTACTCTGATTATTAAGGAATTGTTAATATTGGTTGCTGGACTCCCAACCAGCTTTAATGTAATAAGCTCTGAATAAGTTGATGATTTGGGTAACTAGTCATCAAGGATAGTTCTGAAATACAAACGTTTGTATTTGTCCTGGCAACATCACCAGTATACTAGGATGTTTTCTCTTGCGCCAGAATTTAGAACTAGGGTGAATAATCTCAGAATAGGGAATCACCCATTTAAGGCAGAGCTCAAGAGTATTTTTTTCTCTCTGAGGATTTAAATCTTTGGAACTATCTATCCAGGGAATTGTTGAATATATTCAAAGCCAAAAGAGAATCAAAGGTTAAAGGAATAGGAAGGAATGTGAAACATAGGTTAGGATTGGATCAGCAATAATCTTATTGAGTGGCAGATGAAGCTTAGGGAACACTTTGCCCTTTCCAGTTCCAGTTAGTTATTTTCTCATATTTGTAGCAGTATTAATAATCATAGTAATCTCTAGATATGCAATTTTAACAATACCAGGCCCATATTGCTCATCTGGACACAATGATCTCCTTGATTAGATATAATAGTCTGCGTATATCCTGTACCATTAGCAGGACAGACTCATCAGAGCTGGCTGCACAGTGTTTTACAGATGAGAGGGACTCATCCTTAAAGTCTTCATCATTAATTCAGAGCCAATGGAGATAAACATCCTCCTGATTACCAGCTACTATCCTCCCTTAGCTGACGAATCCGTGCTCCTCCATGCTGAGTAATACTTGGAAGAAACACAGAAAATAGTACGGGCACAAAATAGATTCTGGTTGAGGACTTCAGTGTTATCACCAAGAGTCAGTCAATAGAACTATCAAAGACCAAGCTGGCTGAGTCAGAGGTATATAGCAGTCTGGATATGGCTGGTAGTGAGTGAACCAACACAAGGGATGAACCAAGCTGACCTTGTCCTCATCAGTCTACCTATGACAGGTATAGACATCCGTAATAATGCTGGTGGTAGAGATCACTGCAAGGTGCTTGTGGACATAAAGTCCAGTCTTCATGCTTAGGGCACATTCCATCATGTTATGTATGTGACACCACAACTGTGCCCAGTGGATGGACTCAGAGCAAATCTGGCAGCTCAAAATTAGACATCCATGAGACAATGTGGACAAAAGCAGTTTCAGAGATATACTCTATAATAATCTGTTTACTCGTGACCCAGCTTATTTCCTTGTGATATGTAGCACAATGTTAGAGAGCCCTAATTTTAACAAAGAGATAAATATAAAAAAAGTCAGGGCCTCCACATTCACTAACAGGCTATTTCCCATTTTTAGTAGCAAATAGGAAAATATGTCAAAGTGGTTGCTATGGCAAGAAAACCTAATTTAGCAATCCCTATACTTTTAAAAAATATTTGTGAGTTGTATTTGAAGTATCATCACAAAGTAAATCTGTGCTTAGCCTCTGCATAGATAAATGCCAGTACAAAGGGAATGATGGTAGATCATATTCGGGCACCTTGTATCACATTCTGCCTCAGACATTTGTTGGGAGCATAGGAAGCTCAGATCACTCCATGGCAAATACGCTAGTTAGTAACTGGTTGAAAATTGCAATGCACTAATTAATCACGTAGCTTGGGTCAGTAGTTTGAAATTGATTCAGTCGGTTTAACCTTTCCCTCTGGTCCCACTTTTGTGTTGACCTGCTGTCAAGTAATGACTTGATTTGCATTAACACAGAAAATATGTTACAAGGCGGATTCATTATTTAAAACATGACTATATCAAGATTTGAAAGAGTCAGGAAAGGGCCAAGAAAACTAATGAAGATCTTAGAGATGTAATAAATTTGACCTCAGGTTGAATTGGAGGACTCTGCTGCAATGGTGCCTGACCTTCCAAGTACAGCTAGGAAGAGAAGTGCATTAACCGGCAACGATAGCCAAGTATTCTTTTTTATGAAGAAAGGGAAGGAATTTGGATTTAATTACAATTTGAGGTAATCTCCAATGCAGTTTCAATACTTAGACCATAAAACCAGAACACATAGAATTAGGCCATTTGGCCCATCAAGTCTGCACTGCCAATCATGGCTGATGCAATATTCCCTCTCTACCCCAATCTACTAACTTCTCCATATAACCTTTGAATACCTTACTAATCAAGAAACTATCAGTCTTTGCTTTAAATAGATCAACTGATTTGGCTTCCACACCCGTCCATGCCAATGAATTCCATCGATTCACCATTCTCTGGCTCAAGAAATTTCTCCTCATCTCTGTTCTAAAGGTATGAGTTTTTATTCTGAGGCTGTGCCATTTGGTCCTAGACTCTCCCACTACTGAAAACCTCCATGTAACTCTATACAAGCTATACAATATTCAGTAGGTTTAAATAACTTCTCTGCCATCCTCCAACCTTCTAAACTCCAGTGAGTACAGATCAAGAGCCATTAAACACTCCTGATATGTTAACACTTACTTTTCCAAGATAATTTCCTAAATCTCCTCTAGATCCTCAGCAACTCAGCCTATCCTTCCTTAGATATTGGACCCAAACCTGCTCCCAATACTCCAAATCTGTTCTGAGCAACACATTATAAAGCCTCAACATTAAGTCCGTACTTTTATATTCTAATCCTCTTAAAATGGATGCTAATATTGAATTTGCCTTCCCTGGTACTGACTAAACCTGCAAATTAACTCAAGTTCTTTTCGCACCTCCAATTTCTGAATTTTCTCTCCATTTGGAAAACATTCTATCTCTCAAAGTACATGACCAAGCATTTCCCTATCCTGTATTCTATCTGCCACTTCTTTGCCCATTTACCCAACCTGTCCAAGTCATTTAACAGGCTCCCTGCTTCTTCAACACTACCTGCCCCTCTACCTATCTTAGTATCATTTGAAAACTTGGCCTCAAGACCATCGATTCCATCATCCATCTCATTGACATATAACATGAAAAGAAGTAGACACAGTACTGGTCCATGGGCAGCACTCCTTCCATTAGCACTGCCATCCCGTGCTCACTTGATGAAAGACAAGCTGGACTGTGTGCATGCACATGTTCACCTGCAGATTGCTGACAGCTGCTTGTTCTTGCCGATAACACCGATGCACCATCTATTTACAAGACGTCTCATTCAGGGACTTGAGCTATGTGTTTTCTTTTGTGTGACCACACTACTGTATATGTTTACTTGCTCTCCTGTCTGTGCTATATGTGCCTTGTGCTGTGTATGACTGTTTTTTTGCAATTTGGCCCAAAGGAAATGCTGTTTCCTTTGGCTGTATTCATGTATTGTTGAATGAGAATTAAACTTGAATTTGAACTTAGTGTCCTGCCTTTCATTAGATGAGGTACTGAGTTCAATAGCCACGAAGTAATGTTGCAGTTCTATAAAACTCTAATCATACCACACTTGGAGTACTGTGTACAGTTCTGGTTGCCTCTTTGTAGGAGGGATTTGGAAGCTTCAGAGAGGGCACAGAAGAGATTTACTAGGATGCTGCCTGGACTAGAGAACATGTGTTATAAGGAAAGGTTGAATGAGCTGGGTTTCTCTTTAGAGTGAACTTGACCTGATAAGGTATACGAGTCTCTGAAAGGCATGGACAACCAGCATGTTTTTCCCAGGGCAGCAATGGCCAATACCAGACGACATGTATTTGAGGTGAATGGAGGAAAGCTTACGGGAGATGTCGGAGATAGGTTTTTTTAAACACAAAAAGTGGTGAGGGCCTGGAATGCACTTCCAGGGTGGTGGTAGAGGCTGATACTGTAAAGACTTTTAAAAGATTCTTATTTGAATGTAAGAATTATGGAGGGCTAGGGGCTGTGTAGGAGAGAAAAGGATTAGATTGATCGTGCCATAGGTTTATATTAGTTGGCAAAACATAAGGGGGGGGGGGGGGAGAGCCTGTACTGTTCTATCTTCACTCTAATTAAACAGAAATCACCTCCAAAGTATTCCTGCAATATCAGATTTCCCACTGAAAACCAATTTTATTATAATTAGTAAAAATGCAGAAATTCCTAAACAAGGAACAAAAGAATAATTTTTGTGGTGTTCACTGTAATCTCAGACATATGGTCCTATTTCCATAGCAAAAGCAGCAAGCTTTCCTAATAAGCAGATGCAGGTTGTTTTTTATCTCCCAGATTCCATGAATCTGCTTCCAAAATAAGCAACAAGTACATGGGTAAGCATGGGAAAGCACTGAATAATTGATGGAGTTTGGCTGATATAGTGGTATGCTTTTATAGTGAATCTCAGTTACCACATTTCACCGTATCAAGAACTGGTTGATTATGTTTTGCAGACGTTGAGCCATACAACTCACAAGAAGCTGCGAGGAGCCTAAACTCGGGCCCCCATTCACACACCTAAACTTGGGCCTGTGCCCCGGCAGCTGAACACTGTTTTCAGAATAAATTCAGCAGGCACCAATCAGGTGCTCAATGTGGAGGCTGGGTTACATGAACCATCTGCATCCTGAAAGACCTTAGGCAGGATGGCTCCCAAGAAACCTTCAAGATATCCCTCGCTGATGAGAGAGAGCCTGTCCAAGATGTCGGGATTGACAGTAATTTTTGATGGACTATAGATCATGGTCTCTGAGGGCTTTGCTTTTGCTTGCATGGTGGGTGGGGGAGGGTTGATACTTTTTCTGGAGCAAGTGGCAGGGAGGGAGTGGGGGAGGGTTGATGCTTTTGCTGTTGCTTGTGCATGGGAGGAGGGATGAGGGCTTTGGGGTTCTAACATTTTCTGTCATTCGTTCTTTGTGGATTTTTTCTTCTGGTTTGTGGATTTCAGTGAAGAGTAAGGATTTCACATTATATACTGTATACTTTCTCTGATATTAAACTGAACTATTGAACAAAAGCTGATCTGGCTGGAAAGCTGAACCAGGGATGTCTGGTACCCTGTTCACAGGGGACTCAAATCTACAGCAGGACTAGAACATTTTGAGAACTAGAGTCACTGATCACACAAGGTCAGGGATCATGCCAGGTCCGGGAGCAGAAACATGAACAGACATAGAACCATGTTTTGTTTATGGAATTTCCTGCAATATACAAGTGCCCAGGAGAAGATAAACTAGGACAAGCATATCCTCACGGGTACAGTGCATCACGTGCATACTGCACCAGTTTTCTTTGTTTTTAAAATTTAGAATCCTGTTAGGTGCTGATCTTCATGCCCACAGATATAAAGGTACCACTGACAACAGTTCAGTTAAATCACAGCACCACAGTCTGTAAATTACAAAATGCAATGAAATATACTGACAGACCCAATTAGCCTGCAATTTCCTTTAGTGGCTGTTAATTGAAAGGGGCTAATTTTGTCTTTAATACTTCGTCATTGGTAATTTTAAAAAGTGAGAAAACAAATCTGGAAGTAAATCCAATTATGCAAACGAGTGACACAGGCGCCAACGCTCAGTATAATGTGAGAACAGCATAACATAGTGCACGGGATAGGCTGGCATTCACAACCATGCCTAAAGGCCAATTTGAGTGCTCAGCTACATATATGAATATCTGTTGTGAAATTATTTATTTACCTCACTGTAAACAATCCTTCTCATTTGTTATTCTGTTCCTTCTATTTCAACACAAAGTACCCATCCAGAGAGTTTAATAAATATTTAATCACAATCCTATCATTGAGTTTGGAGGAATTTCAGGAATTCTTTGCTGAGAAAATGTAAATTTTTCATACTAAGTTCATTTTGAAATGTGGAAAACATCCTAATTATAGTAACCACCATTATGCCTGGATCTACACTCAGTGGCCACTTTATTATGTACACCTAAACACCTGCTCATCAATGAAAATATCTGACCATGTGGCAGCAACTCGATGCATGAAAGCATGCAGTCATGGTCAGGAGGTTCAGTTGTTGTTCAGACCAAATTTCAGAATGAGGAGGAAATATGATCAAAGTGACTGACGGTGGTATGATCGTTGGTGCCAGACGGAGTAGTTTGAGTAGCTCAGAAACTGCTGAGCTCTTGGAATTTTCATGCACAACAGTCTAGAGTTTTCAGAGAATGGTACGAAAAACAAAAAGCATTCAGTGAGCAGCAGTTCTGTGGGTGAAAATGCCTTATTATTGAGAGAGGTTAAAGGAGAATAGCCAGGTTGGTTAAAGCTTACAGGAAGGCAACAGTAACTTAAGTAACCAGACGTTAGATCAGTGGTGTGCAGAAGAGCATCTCTGAATGCATAACATGTTGAATCTTGAAGTGGATGAGCTGCAGCAACAGAAGACCACACCAAGTTCCACTCGTGTACCAAACTTACAAGAAGTATATTTAACTCAAGGAGATAGTACAGCTGTATACAGGTCTATTACTGTTGTAGAGGAGATTAGTTAGCATCACCTAACTATATTTTATGGCTAGTATGCTGTCAAATAGATTTATGACACCATTACCCTCTTATAAGTTTCAAAAAACAAAATGCTGGGAAAAAAAAGTATCACTATTCTTTTTGCCCCAATTTCTCAGAATAGACTGAGCAACATCGGCATTTGTTGTGCATTTCTTGTGATCTTGAGAAGATGATATTGTAGTTGTAGGCCTCCGTTAGTCTCAATAGACCATGGATTTGCGCCTTGGAAAGTTTCCAGGGCGCAAGCCGGGCAAGGTTTTTTTTTGGAAGACCAGCTGTTGCCCAAGCTGCAAGACTTCCCTCTCCACTCCACCGATTTTGTCCAAGGGAAGGGCATTAGGACCCATACAGCTTAGCATCGGTGTCGTCACAGAGCAATGTGTGGTTAAGTGCCTTGCTCAAGGACACACACACATAGCCTCAGCCAAGGTTTGAACTAGCGACCTTCAGATCACTAGATGAACGCCTTAACCACTTGGCCATGCACCAACACATGAAGATGATATTAATACTATTCTTCAACTTTAACATTCTTTTTTAATGTAAAAGTTAGTGGTTAAAATGGAAGATGCAGGACTTTTTCCAATGGTGATGATTATCATCATAACATTATGTAATACCTCATCTGAATTCAATATGTTCTACTTTGGAACAAATGCTGTAACAAGAGTTACAACTGGATATCACTGTACACTGATGTTAATGGCATTTCCAATCTTACCAGCATTAGAGACCTAATTTTCATGAGTCCTGAAATCAGGCAATAAACCCTTACAACTCACCTCTGCCATTAATTCTAAAATAAAAACAAATTCTACTATTGTACAACAACCACTTGCTGGTCTCCAGTCTCAAAATTGTTTGATTTGAAACAACAGACAGAAAGGAAGTGAACATACTTACATGGTTCCATTTATTATCAAAGAATGTAGACAGTATACAATCTGAAGTTCTTAGACTTCACAGACATCCACGAAAAGCAGAAGAACCTCAAAAGAATGAACAGAAAAACATTAGAACCCCCAAAAGGCCCCCTCCCCCACCCATTCACCAAAAAGCATCAGCACCCATCACCCACCAAGCAAGCAACAGCAAAGCACCCAAAGAGAGACCATGATCTGTAGTCAACAAAAACTATTGTTTCCCTGACAGTTCAATATGCCACACGGTCTTTCTCTCACTAACGAAACAGAGAGATGTCACCCATTTCACAGCAAAAGGGGAGACCAACAAACAGGCAAAGTTAAGATGGTGCCAATCGCTGCATCTTCGAGTTCATCTCATTAATATAGAAAATTGCATTGTGAGGTTGTTGGGGCACCATTGATAAACCACTCTTGAGATTCCTTAATCAAATTCAACATCTTAGCATTCCATAATGATGATTTTAAACTGTAATGTTTTGTGCTGAATGCAGTAGCACTAGTTGTGCAATCATTCAAGTCAAATATGTTGTTCTCCTAAGGAGTTGTCTATTGGTGGGTCCTCAGGTGTCTATAGAGGATTCACATATTCTGGAGCAGTGTGGGATGAATAAGTGGTGGCTGAGATTTGTAGTTGGGTCTTTTTATATTCACTCTCTCCTTTCACAGCTTCTCCTTGTTCTCTGCGGCACAGCAGAGGTCAATCTCATGTAGCGAAACTCCCCATTGAAAAGATTTGTCAAGGTATATCTATTGAATGCATTGTTACAAACAAAAAAAATAAATCTGCAGATGCTGGAAATCCAAGCAAAACACACAAAATGCTCAGCAGGCCAGGCAACAACTATGGGAAAAAATACAGTCAACATTTTGGGCCAAGACCTTTCAGCAGGACCGCAGTGCAATGTTATCCCAGTTTTCAGATGTAATGTTGAATTTCTTTGGGCTGATATTGATATTACCTTTGAAGTGTTTCCTTTGCCCAACAGGGGCTTGCTGACCTTCCTTCTACTGGGAGTAAAGGATCTGTTTGAAATGTGAATTAGACATTTGGATATCATGACTGATCCATCAGAGTTGGTGTTGCTTTATCATGGTGGAAATGCTGTTAATGTTGGTTTCCTCCAATTTGCCCATCTGTCCTTCTAGCTGATCCTCAAAATCTTTTGCAGGGATCTTTGGTGGTATTGTTCCAAGACTTTCAGGAGTGTAACATCTTGAAATGATATTAATATGTCCACAAAGCTGTCAAATGATATTAATTTATTGACAACAATGGAGTAACCTCTACTTTAAAAAGACCAAGATATATGTGATTTGTCTTTTGTCAATTTTGAGGGAAAATCATTGGCACTAAGTTTGTTTCACTTTCCAACCTGACTTGGAGAGTTAGGGTTATTTCTATTTTGTTGTTGTTATCAGTTTTAGATTTCCAATACCCGAAGTATTTTACTTCTGCCTGAAAATACAAAATCAGAATCATTCTTATGTATTCACATATCATCGCTTGGCTCTACATCGAATTTTGCTCCAAACCACTTCTTATCTAATAGTTGTATTTCAGCTCCCTGAAATGAACAAAACTGAAATTCTCAATGCCTTACAGTCTGGGGCATTATAAATCAGATCACACTCTTGGCAACAAATGCAATTCTTAGTTGATTCACCAACTTATTAGAGAGCTACATGGTTCTTAGATTTACAAACATTCTATCTGAGAATTTTCATTATAGACTCATTGACTCTTCTGAATATGTATCTTCAATTTTCAAATCTACTTTTTGTTACAAAGAGGAGTAAACCACAGGAACACTCTATACCGAAATACTCAGAATGTATTTTGCTCAGGCTTCTTGATTAATTAATTTTTACTGGATGAACCATTTTCCAGGAATACATCTCTTTCATAAATCCAATATTTTTGTGCTTCATGTACATGGAATTATGTACATGGATTTATTTTACATTTACTACTTATTCAAATATCAGTTTTTATTTTCATTTACTTTGTTATCTCTGAATACATATTATCTTGTATAAGATGTAGCTCTTTCCCATACACTATCTTGTATAGGATGTAGGTTTTACCCATAAGCAACATTTTATTTGGAGTAGGCATTTCATCATTCAATACATTTGTGACTAATTCTGTGCCTCAGGTTAACATTCCTGCCCAGTCTTCTATCCTTAAAGCTATCTCAACCTTAAATAGCTTAGCATCCACAGCTCTCTTTCAAAGATGTACCTGCTCTCCATATATCAGTCAAATGTCATATCTCCGTAAAGAAACATAAAGTGAGATTCCATAATTCTGTATTATAATTCTCAAATATGTGAAACATAAAGAGAATTTTTCGCAACAAAGAAGGTCCATGAAGAAATTAATTCTATTTGTTCCTGTATTCTTGTACAGTTGTCATATTAGAATCCCAGTATGGTTACTTGGAATCTGAGTCAAGCCCTTCAGAGTGAATTCAAAAGGTTTACAAATTAGGCATGATAATATTAGGAATGTATATCTATTTTACAAACTACAAAGGGCATTCTGTTTCTAGCAAGCTCCCTCACATTGTCCTTGGACAGCAGGATACCATCAATGGCCTTTGACAAGGAAAAGAAATCGAAACCTGCAACTTCCTCAATCCAGACTGGGAAATGTCTAAGTTTCTATGTGTGGAAGGATCCCCACCTTGCCCTTTCAGTGATCTTTTTTCTCTTTAATGTTACTCTGCGCTTTCTTTCTTTCATGCTACTCTATGGTCTCACAGTTAATATCTCCTTTCCGAGTTATGAGCAGCTTCAAGTTCCTGGGCCCAGCACATCAATGCACAAGATCACAAGAGGTTGCATACGGTAATAGGCTTGGCCAGCTCCATCACAGCACAACAACATCCACCCCACCCCCCACCCAACCATCAAGGCATCAAGGATGTCTTCAAGAAGCAGTGCCTCACCATGGCAACATCCATCACTTTACACCATCCAAGCAATACCCTTTTCTCATTTCTACCATGAGCCAGAGTTACGCTCAATGATGCAGGGACAGCTTCTTCCCCCCCACCATCAGGTTTCAAAACGGTGAATAAACCCATGAACACTACCTTGTTATTCCTTCTTTTATTGCCCTATTCGCTCAATAACAAGCAAAAATTTTACGTCTTTGCAGCGTACTGCTGCAGCAACACAACAAATTTCACATCTTGTAAATCAGTGACAACAACTTTGATTCTGATTTTGATTCTAGTACTTCACTCTAGTAGTTATTCCTTTTTTGCAGCATGTAGTCTGAGGTTTTCTGAATTAGCAGGGCATATTATGTTTGTCCAAATACAACACATAGTGAGATGACTGGATACAAAAGCAATTCATTGCACCAATAGATTTTCTAGGAATGTTAATAATTTTCGGAGGCATATAAGATCATACATTTTGAAAGTATGGATTTTATACAACAGAAAAATAGCTTGGATTACCTCTTGTTCTTTGGAGAAAATGGTGCTATTCCTTTATAGCTACCACTCATGAAGCACACTGAGATACAAATACAAAAATGTCATCAGCAACACGGCATATTTTACACTGGGAAAATTACAGTAAAATATTCTAGACATGTTCTCTAAATGTGCTGATCCTTCTCATTAACTCCAACTAAATTAGCCAGTTGTTCATTCTAAGGGCAGCTTTTTCTCCCTGAGAGCATTTGGTTGCACAGAAAAATGGACTCTCTGAAGCCATTGCTGTTTCATATCATTATATTCTCCCCTTCCACAGAAATATGCCACAAGTACAGAAGTTTGGTCAAGCCTGAGGACTCAATAACAAGTAAATAACAAGTAAACCTGAATAACAAGTAAAATTTGCCATTCCGATGCAGCCTTCCCAAAACATTAATTTTTTTCTCCTATGTAGATCATAACTGTCTTGCAAAATATTTCTAGTATTTGCCATTTCTTATTTTTAAAATTTTCCTTCCTCTTGTTAAATTCTCTCCTGGAGATCTCAAAAAATCTTATTCATTCAATAGGATACGCACTACTAAGAACATTTCTCCACAGAAACAAGATTGTCTTAGCAAAAAACTGTCTGATTTGGAGCTAATTTTGTGGGAAATTATTCAATATAGTACTTTAACAATGATTAGAGAATTCAGCTATACGACAAGAGCATATCATTCTCAGCACCCTGAACTTGTATTCTAAGACTAAAAGCCCATTCAATGACCTAGGGTTCCCTCTCCTGGCAGTCTTTTGGTGATTTCCTGATGCAATGTACTTTTCAGAAGGGAACCAGATTTGTTTGGGCTGAGATACTCTTATACTTTATTGATATGTCAGCTTTCACACCCGGTCTTTATGTGAACAGTGGGCACTTCAGTATGACCCTGAGAGGTATGGTACATATGGAACATCAACCAGTACCAATAAGAGGGGAGAATGTAAACTTAGGGAAAAAAAATCATACTGACTTTTACAGCAATATTCTCATTGTAATATGTCGATTAAATTAAGATATTGGAGTAGTAGAGTTTCTTCCTTATGTATGATTTGTTTACTTTAGTTTAAATTTATTTATTCATTCCTAACCTATGTGTGTCCCTGTCAAAGCCTGAATCCATTACATATTTTTAATTGCCTTGCAGACAGTGGAGTGAACCAGCTTCTTAAACTGCCTCCGGTGTTGTGGTAAAGGTATGCTCCCAGTGCTTTTCTGTAATGGTTGTAGTATTTTGACACAGTAACTTGAAGCATCTGTAATTTATTTCCAAGTCAGGATGTTGTGTGAATTCTTGGGTTTAGAGGGGTGGGACTTCCAGGCAGTGGAGTGCCCACATATTTGTCCCTCATGCTACAAATAATGCTTCAAGAGATGCTGTTTGAAGGAACTTTGATGAAATGGTGCAGTACTTCTGGTAAAGTATGCATAGTTCAGCCACAGTAAAGAGAGTGAATAATGGATTGGATGCAATCATTTTGGCTGCTTCGTCACAGATGATGTCGTGTCTTGAAGGATGTACGAGTTGCATGTCAAGATTATTCCATTACACTCTGACCTGCACCTCGCAGATGATGTAAGGGGTCGTGATGTGGTCTCAAAATGTGTGGTCTTTGCACAAACCTAAACATCTTAGTTATTGGTGCCACTTGATACCACTGAAAATTCCCTTCCATTCCTGTCTGATGATTGAAAGAAGGCTGAAGGATGGAAATCATCAAGACTGGATACATCTGGCAATTTTGTGAAAAGGTCATACATTCTCTTTGTTATATGCCATTGTCGAAACTTTGGAGTTTTGAGTAAAGATGGAGCAATACTTCAATAAGAAAGGAAAAATGAAATGATCTATCCAAAACAGCTGTTTCATTTGTATCATCTGTTGTAAATCAATTTGGCTGAAGTCTAGCTTTGGTAATTGTACAACCTCAGAAGGCCAAGATGAATCATTCACTTGGTATTTCGGGCTGATGATGAGTGAAAGCACTTCAGATATTTCTTTAGTATTGGGCACTGGTATCATTGAGGACAGGGGTGTTCATAACACCACCTGCTCCCATTGGCAGTCTAAATTTCCACCAACATTCATAATTGGTTATGCTTTGACTTCAAAGCTTTGATTTGATTTATATGTTGTGTGATTGCTGTTCATAGCATGCCGTTCGTGGCATGCTATTCCAGCACATACTTTACATGATAGTAACATCAGTTTTGGACACTTGAAGCTGTCTTTGAGTCAGCTGTGTCCTGGCTTGTACAGAGAATTCATTGGATGTTCTTCAGTCAAAGTTGCTATGGTTACCCTTGGCCGCCTGTTGCTAGGCACCAGTGCACAGCAGCTTGATGCTTTTGTAAAATTGCAGAGGTTTGTGGAAAAGCAATTGTATTGGATGGTTGTGAAAAAACAAAATGACTTCCAGAGGGCTTGTAATAGTTATTTGTCACACAGATCTTTATTATTTTACTGAAATGAACATCACTTTATATTCTACAAAGGACTTGAACAGAAGTGTTCTGTGGCTGTATAATATTGGGATATGGAATAATATGAATTTGCATTTAACTTAAATTATCCCTTACCTTAATCAGGTCTTGCATATAGAGAATATATTTTTCCATCTGGGCTTTACAGAAGAACATAAGAAATAAGAGCAGGGGTTGGCTGTGCCCCTCAAACCTTCTCTGACATTTAGTAATGGCTTATCAAATCTTGGCCTCAGCTCCATATTTCTGCTTGTTCCCCCATAATTCTTGAATCCACTACAGTCCAAAAATCAGTCCATCATAGCCTTGAATATATTTGATGATTCGGTTGCCGCAGCTTCCTGGAGGAGGGAATTCCAAAAATTCATACTTCTCTGAGTAAAGAAGTTTCTCTTCACCTCCATTTGAAATGAATGATCCATTATTCTGAAATTATGCTCCATACTTCTAGGTTACCCACAGATTGAAATATCCTCCCAATATTTGACCTGCCAAGCTCCCTAAGAATCTGACATTTTGAAAAGATCACCTTTCATTCTTCTAATGAATATAAGCCCAACCCTTTGAATCATTCATAACTCATTCATCCCGAGAATCCCGAGAAGCAATTCTCCTATGACACTGTATTCAATGGCAATAGGTCCAATTCTTTATCAAAATTAATATTGTACACCTATTACCTGCAATGCTATGAGCTCTTATCTACTGCAATAACCTTTTATGTACATGTCACTGTTTGGAACTCTAAATATATTACATCTACAGGATCTCCTTTACTCATCCTAATCATTAAACTCTGAGAGCTTTAATAAATATATGAAAGACCTTACTCTTTCCAAAAACTATGTTTTAGGTATGTCTGTAAATCATGTTGGGATATATAAAACATTGGTAATATGGCATTTAGTTGAAGATGTGTGAAGTTTTAGTTGCCCCCATCACAGAAAATGTGAGGAGGCTTTGGAGAGGGTTCAGAACAGTTTCCTGTGTAAGTAGATAGTTAGGCTTTTTCCCAGAGTAGAAATATCAGGTGAAAAGGGGTAAGTCCAAAGGAGAAGGGTGGAGTAAGCTTTCTTTTAACAGAGAGAGTGATAAGTATCTGGAGCACACTGCCAGGACTGACAGTGGAAGCAGACACAGTAGTAGCATTCAACCAGCACAAAAGCATGCAGGAAATGGAGGGATTATAGATCACCTGCAGGCAGATAGGTTTACTTTAATTTTGCATCTAGTTGGAACAGGAAAAGGCCCTTCAATTCTGAACATGATGTCAAATTAAACTTGTGTTCTATGTTAAAACTGCTGAATTATATCAGTTGTCTAAACATCCAACTTCTACCTCCAAACTAATGAATTCCAGTAGTTTCCCAGTGACAAATGTGACACCATCAAGTTTAGTTTCCTGCTTTCTGCCTCCCTTCTTTCTTGAAAAGAATATGGTGTGGTATCATATGTGCATGAATGGTACAAGGCACACCATGGCGTGCAACGTTGTGGCCATTGCCTTGGGAATCAATCAACACAATGTACCAATTCAGAACAAAAGGGTGCTCATTTATAGAAAACAAGGACAATAGACTTTGTATGCATGAAGAAACACTATAGCAAGTAGTTGGGTAATATTCAAAAATCAAAGTCAAAGCTGAGTTTACTGATACCTATATCATAAGACCAAAGAGACCATAAGATAGAGGAGCATAATTAGGCCATTCGGCCCATCAAGTCTGCTGTGCCATTTCATCATGGCTGATCCAGTTTTCCTCTCAGCCCCAGTCTCCTGCCTTCTCCCCGTATCCCTTCATGCCCTGACCAATCAAGAATCTATCAACCTCTGCCTTAAATACACACAAAGGCTCGGCCTCAACAGCTGCCTGTGGCAAAGAATTCCACAAATACGTCACTCTCTGGCTGAAGAAGGTCCTCCTGATTTCCATTCTAAAAGGATGCCCCTCTATTCTGAGCTCTGTCCTCTGGTCTTAGACTCTCCCACCATAGGAAACATCCTCTCCACATCCACTCAATCCATTCTATGAAGGGGTCCAAATTTACTCACAGAACTCTAAGTGAGGCCTCACAGTCTCAATATTACATCCTTGCTTTTATATTCTGGTCCTCTTGAAAGGAATGCTAACATTGCATTTGCCTTCCTCACCACAGCTTCATCCTGTATAAACCTTCAGGGAATCCTACACGAGGACTCCCAAGTCCCGTTGTGCCTCAGTTTTTTGCATTTTCTCTCCATTTAGAAAATAATCAGCCTTTTCATTTCTTCTAACAAAGTGTATGACCATACACTTCTTGACACTATATTCCATCTGCCAATTCTTTGCACATTCTCCTAATCAGTCTGTCCTTCTGAAGCCTTTCTACTTCCTCAAAACTACCTGCCCCTCCACCTATCTTCATATTGTCTACAAAATTTGCAGCAGAGCCATCAGTTCCATCATTGACATATAACATAAAAAGAATCAGTCCCAACACAGACCCCTATTGAACACCACTAGTCACCGGCAGCCAGTCAGAAAAGGCTCCTTTTATTCCCACTCTTTGCCTAATGCCAATTAGCCACTGCTTTATCGATGGTGGAATCTTTCCAGTAATACCATGGGCTCCTACTTTGTTAAGCAGACTCATGTTTGGCACCTTGTCAAAGACCTTCTGAAAATCCAAATACACAACATTAACCGATTCTCCTTTGTCCACCCTGCTTATTTGTTTGAAGAATCCCAACAGATTTGTCAGGCAAGATTGTCCCTTGCGGAAACTGTGCTGACTACGGCCTATTTTACCATGGGGCTCCAAGTACCCTGAGACCTCATCCTTAATAATCGACTCCAACATCTCCCCAACCACTGAGGTCAGACTAACTGGCCTATAGTTTCCTTTCTTCTGCCTCTCTCCCTTCTTGAAGAGTGGATGTTTGCAATTTTCCAGTCTGTCGGAACCATTCCAGAATCTAGTGATTATTGAAAGATCATTACTCATGCCTCCACGGACTGTTCAGCCACTACTTTCTGAACTCTGGGGTCTACGCCATCTGGCTCAGGTGACTTACCTACCTTCAGACCTTTCAGTTTCCCAAGAACCTTCTGTCAAGTACATGAATACCTGCAGCATTGACAAGAAAAACAAATTATGCCCATTTTTATAAGGAAAAAGTCAATTAGAACAAAAAATACAAAGTTTATTTCAGTGTCAGGAGATCGACTTGGTCACGGTGTTGCTAAACTGTAGTGATCAGGGTGGTTCAAGATCCAATGAAAGAGTAAACAATAAAGTTAAAAAATCACCAAAGGAGCAGTTCATAAAGTCTAAGCAATGACAGGGCATAGTTTCATAGTATATTAAAATGAAATGGTGATTACAGAATTAAAGATGTATAATCAAGACATTAATATGAATACTGACACTGACATGGACCACTTAATCGGAGGAAGGGATATATATATATATACACACACACATATATATAACCAGAAACAGAAATGGAGTGTTGTAACAAATTGGAGGAAGTGGAACAAGAATAATTTGGGACAGCCATTGTATTGGTAACCAAGTAACCAAGGCAGATAAGATCATTCAGCTGTGTGGAGATTTTTGTGACTATACTGGATGATACCCTCTCCCCACTGCTCAAGATTTTTACACCAATCCAACTCGTCACCCTCATCCTCTCAGCTTGATGCAGACTTTAAAAAAGCTTGAACCCATAAGGATGCTCTGTTCAGTCCTACTTCTTGGGATGAGCCAGCACCATAACAGACCTCTGTTTAACCTTGCCACATTTCTGACTCCACTGCGTCAATAAGCCAATCCTTGTTGAGAAGAAAGATCACTGAAAAGTATATGATCTGTGCAAGAAAAGTTTCAGCTTTGTAGTGTGGGAAATATTGGTTAGAAACAATAATTAGTAATCCTTTAAACTGTACATTATGTGACTAACTGAGCTCTAGGCTCCAAAAATGGTTGTAGAAGGCTCCAGATCGTAATGAATAAAGAACACGTGCTTTATTTCAGGTCCTTGTGCCTCACATCAGAAAGACTATACACTTCAATGCAGTTTGTTAGCAGTTATGAATTCACCGAATCTGCATTCTTTACAAGGATGACGAACGAGCATTGAGTGCACGTTTCACCAACATGAATAGATAAATGCATGTGAACTAGGTTCAGGTTTTTAAGACCAATCTAATTTCTAGACTTTTGCTTTTATTCAACATTCCTTCAAGGATGTAATTTTCAGCAGCAAGTTATCAAGGAGCTGAGAAATTCTGTTAGCTGTCAATTGGACATGAAACTAAACCTCTTGGTAGACAACAGCACTTATAATGAGTTTTCTGTGGTCCCAAATCGGTCTGTGCAAATGAAATGGGACTGCAGTCTTCTAGTGAAGGCGTGAGTGCTTGCTCTTATTGCTTTCCTTTAAAATTAGCGAATGTACCTCCCAGATCAATGGAATTCAATACATCTCCTTGTACAGTGCTTAATCTCTGTCTGAACACAAACTAAATTCCTTTGATTACTCTTCTAAATGATTCTTTGAAGAAAAAGGCAAGCTGTTTCAGGAATGGTTTTTGTTCCACTGGTCATTTAGATTCAGATTTCAGTTTATTGTCATTTATAAACAACAAATACAATGCAGTTAAAAAATGAGACAACGTTCTCCGGAATGATATCACAAAAAAGCACAAAACAGACCACACAAGAAAAACCACGTAACGTTTGGTAATCCCCAATCCAGAGTCCGGAGAGGCTGCTGCGTATCGATATCGCGCTACCG
Source organism: Hemitrygon akajei (assembly GCF_048418815.1). Lineage (NCBI taxonomy): Eukaryota > Metazoa > Chordata > Chondrichthyes > Myliobatiformes > Dasyatidae > Hemitrygon > Hemitrygon akajei. The sequence goes on along the minus strand of NC_133133.1, from coordinate 49,849,009 downwards.
TCTTAGCACATTCCCCAGAAAGGAACTACAAACCCACCAGACAAACCTAAAGCTACAAGACCTACACAAAACCACATAGTTACATATAGTTATAGTTAACATATAGTTTCAACAGTGCAAAGCAATACCGTAATCTGATAAAGAGCAGTCCATGGCACGGTTTAAAAGAAAGTCTCAAAGTCCCGACAGCCCATCATCTCACACAGATGGTAGAAGGAATAAAACTCTTCCTGCCCTGAACCTCCAGCGCCGCAGCTTGCCGATACAGCACTTTGGGAGCTCCAACCACAGCCAACTCAGAGTCCGTCCGAAAACTTCGAGCCTCCGACCAGGCCTCCAACACTGAGCACTGAGAACCATCTCTGCCAAGCGCTTCGACCCCAGCACCGGCTGCCAGGCAACAGGCAAAGCCGAGGATTCGGGGCCTTCCTCCCGGGGATTTTTAGTTACAATTGTAAAAATTTTGAAACTCTGTGACAAATATCAGTACATAGCCTGCTGTCAAAATGAAACATCATAGAAGTTTCTGCTGTCAAAACCCAGAGCTCCCTTGAAATGTGCCTAAAAACTGGATTTCAAGTCATGAATAGATAGCTGCATTTAAAACTTCTCTCAAGCAATTTAGTCTTTAATCATTTTGCTTATCTTTGTCACAATTTAAATGTCTATCCACCATATGGCAGTTTCAAAATGAAGTTTCATTAAAATCTATGAGACAGCCAGCATTTTGTGACCAATCTGCAGCTGCTGAGCTAAGGCCTCAGGAGCATGTGGTACATACATCTGGCATTGTGCCAGATCCAATCAATATACAGATTAGATGGGCCTAGGGGGATGGGGGTGAGGGTGTGGGGGGTGGGGGGGGAAGATGGAGGGTGTCTCTTAGAAACAATAATCCTACATGCCTTCCAACTCAGGAAAAGTGCAATTCCAATCAGGAAGCTGATTGCCACAGATTAAAACAGAATGCAAGAAACGTCTTCCTAAAATAAGAGTGGTAAATTTCACAAATACATGATGTCAATTTCAGGAGATGAGGGATGCACCTAGACTGAAAACAGGAGGAAAGGGTTTATAGAAGTTTTTGGTGAGTTTCCAGCATGGACATACAGAGGTTTCAACAATATGAAACTGCTTATTAAACACAGTAAAATAGCTGTTTTCAGTTTGTAGATGATCAATCTTCATTCAGATTTTATTGCTTACCCATTTTATTGCATTTATACCTAAATTGTTGTCAAAGGCAACTTCTAAAATCTCCAACAGGAATTTCCTGTCAATGTTGGGGCAGCACAAGGCCATAGATGTAGACCTGCAACCTACGAAACTCAGTGCTGTCTGTGTGGAGTTTGCACGTTCCGCCTGGGTTTCTTCCAGTTGTTCCAGCTTCCTCCCATGTCCCAAAGACATGCAAGTTGGTAGATTGATTGGCTATTGGGAATTGCCCTTATTGTTTAGGGGGCTGGTAGAGCCCAAGGGGAGTATCTGGGAATGGCGTGGGATAATTGGAAGAGGGGCGAAGCAACAGTAGTGTAGCGATTAGCACAACACTTCTTCAGCCATGGCTGTCGGAGTGCAAAGATCAATTCTGGCATCCTCTGTAAGGAATTTGTACGTTCTCCCCATGGAATTGCGGGGCTTTCCTCAGGGAGCTCCAGTTTCCTCCCACAGTCCGAAGATATTCTGGCTAGTAGGTTTACTCGTCATTGTTTATTGCCCCGTGATTAGGCTAGGGTTAAATTGGGGGTTGCTGCAGCATGGACCAAAGGGCAGAAGGTCCCACTCCATGTTTTATCTCTAAACAAGTAAAATAAATAAGTTGAAAGAAAAGTTAGATCGCTGTGTAAGCTGGCTTCAATTCAGCAGACCAAAATATCCTACTTGTGCTGTATCTCATAAGGAAATTTGGTTGGATTTCAGGACCAGAAATCAACCAAGCTGGCTACCATCTTTCTTTGGAACACAGTTGCCTGTTCAAAGAACAGATTAGGAGGTGAAAAGCAAAGATTACAAGTTATGAGATTCCACCTGCTCAAAAATATCAATTAAGGCAGGAGAGAAATTGAGGAGGCATAAAGAAGACAGTTGCCATGGCAATACTGTTGTGCGGGGGAGAAACCTTCAGGCAGTCTGTCAATGGAGAATAAAGTGCACGTGCAAGAGCAGAAGAACATCAACAGAGGAAAGAAGGCCAGCTGGTGCACCAGAGGGTAGGCTGTGGGTGCAGAGAATCATGAGGCATAAAAACAGGACCTTTAACCCAACCCACCTACCCTGAATATCAATAACCTATCATTATTAATCTAATTTTTCAGTAGGTCCATAGCCTACAATGCCTTGGTGTATACAATTCTCATCAAACTGCTTGTTTGTACATTTTGTGTATCTGCCTCTACCACTTTCTCAAGTAAGTGGTATTGGGCTTCAATCACCATCTAGAAAAAAATAATTTTCCTCAAATCTCGACTAAACCTCACCTTAATTCATTTATGGCCTTCCTATCATCAGAATGGCACACAAAATTCCAGATGTGGTCTAGCCAATGTTTTCTAATATTGCACAAAGACCTCAGTACTCTTATAAGCTATCTCCTGACTAATAAATGCAAGAATCCTATATGCCTCTTTCACTACCCTATCATTAAGTGCTATCACCTTCTGGAATCTTTGGACTTTAAACCCTTGGGATACTACCACTCATATGCCCTACTCTTATTTGATACCCCGCCCCCTCAAAATGCATCACCTCACACTTATCACAGTGTTAAATTCCATTTGACATTGTTCTGCCCAACCAAAGTTGATCAATATCATTCTGTGTTCAACTCATATTCTTCTCAATATCGACAATTTCTGAGTGTCAATTATATCAGAACTCTATCTGATTAGAAGTCCAAAATCAACTCTAGTGGAGTATTGGTTGGAATGCACTGTATCTTCTGTAAGCAAGGGGATAAAAGAATAGTTAATGAGGGGCGCAGGCAATTCCTGATAGAGGGCTGAACAAGAAAGTCTGTGGATGCTGGAAATTCAGAGCAACACACACAAAATGCTGGAGGAACTCAGCAGGCCGGGCAGCACCTATGGGAAAGAGTAAACAGTTGATGTGTTTCAGGCCGAGACCCTTCGTCATTGGGGAACTGGAAGCCAATTTGTAACACTGTGATATTGACAAATGACTTGATTTTAAGATATTAAGTGTAATATTCAGTCTCACTTCTGCTGCTAAAGAGAGGGTCAGCTTGTTCCAAACATTTGTCCTGTACTGCCATCTGGTGTGTTTCAAAGAACTGTTGAATGTCAAAAAAATTAAAAATTATAACACGAGGCGGCTGATACTGGAAATTTGGAGCAATACACAAAGCACTGACCCGCTGAGTTCCTCCAGCACTTTATGTATTACTTAAACAATTAGTTTGGAGATAAGATCAAGTGATAGGTCTGTTAACATTAAAGGTGACCTCCATGTTGCAGCAGGGAGTTTGCATTCCTCGAAAATGACCTGTATCATGAGTTTCCTTAATAACATGAAGCCATGTGGTCTGTATGTATCAAGAAATGAGAGTTGAAAAACAAAGTTGTTTATATTATTTACTTTATTCATACAAATTTTGTAAGAGCGGATTTTTTATCCATAGTCCTGAGTTTTTTGTTAGCAATTTGTGAAAGGATAAATTTCTGTTAACCACACTGCCATGATGAGGGAATAGCCTAAATGAGAATGGGTAAATGCTGACTTTTTTTAAAGCAGTTACAGTATTCTCGTATTTATTTGCATGTTGCAAGATAAAAAATTCTAACCCATTCAATATTTTTAATGCTTTATAGATTAGGGCAAATCCCATTAAAAAAACTCAGTTTTCCAAGCTATCCCTACCTCTCTCCCATTGCAGTTGATTATTTTCATGGTAGAGGGAATTTTTCCTTATGCTTTTCAGTTTAACATGACTTGAGCTGAGTCATATTCAACCATTCATTTTGCACCCATGTTACACATTTAGCAACATGTCATCAATAGAACACCAGTGAATTTGTCTTTTCCATTTCCCTCCCTTATGTCAACAAAAAGAGGGCTGGGTGTCATTGTTGTTAAAGAAAGAACATTTTTACACTGTTCAACAATTTTTGTTTTCAAACAGTTTTAACTGAAGAAAAAACTATATTCCGCACAAGATGTTGCTACTTCACAGATGAAGACGATATATTATGGGAAAAGATATTGGAAAAGATAAAAGAAATCACACTTTATTCAGCTTTCCATTTGCATGCCGGAAATCTCACAATTCTCAGTTTCAATGGATTTGTTCTGAAGGAATTGCACTTTCTCATCATTGTAAAATACTTTGTTTTACACACTGTAGATAATTATTTAAAGTTCTACTGAGTAAACAGGGGCATTGCAGGGTTATACACCAAGTGGGTGGCTGCTAGTCACATTAAATACAGAAGATGACAGAGGAGGATTGATTTCACTCCAGCCTCTCATCTTCTCTTCAGTCCATCTCCACTCATTTCTTTGCAGCCTGCGTCTGCTTTTTTAATTTATTTACATTTTTTGATTATTTTTAAGTAAATTGAAAACACTTGTAAATTGTTATCCACTTTAATGAAAACAAGATATAACATTTCCACCTTAAAACAAACAAACTCATATCTTGGTTGCACTCGAATACTTTTGGTGTTTTATTTGAGAACAAAATTATCTAATATTTAAAAATATGAAATACAGTGGATTTTGGTTAATTGGGCATATCACTTTGAAGAGTTGCTTAATACACAAATGTGTAATGTGTAATATACAAATACAAAAGCTCGGCCTCTGTATCTCCCTCAGCAACTTGATCCTTGATTCCCACCGGGAGACCACAGTCTGTTCAGATCAAGAAGTAAGATCTCCTCCTTGCTGACAATCAACACTGGTGACTCTGATTCTGAAGGCTCCAAACATCTTCTGATCAACTCATATACATGTATACAGCTTGCTGGCATATTTACTCTCAGTGATTATTATTAAGACTTTACACCACAACTATTAGAAGTCATATGTTTTATGTTTCTAAGAAGTTCAAACAATAGAAGCTTGAATGTAAAATTCATTGTTAATCAGCTAGAATTGCCTTTTCCAATATTTTGCCACATGTGGATATCCTTAACTGTGAGTTAAACTGCAAGAAAACAGTTACGTTGTTCTCAAATTAAAAATTTTGCAGTGTGTTAATGTCTAGTGTTAACAAATGTTTGGATTGATCCATCGTTTCATCCTGGGTGAATGGTCTAGGTCTGAATTCAGTTTCAACTTTCTACAGTCAGTTACGGACAGAACTCAGAACAGCTTGCAGGAGCAATATGTCATAGAACTGGCAAGAGGATAATCTGTTTTGGAGCTTATCTTGTATAATGAGACACAATCAATTAGTAATCACAGAGTAAGGGATCCTCAAGGGAAAAATGACTCGAATGCGATAAAGCATGATTAGACAGATCGACATAATTTTATGAAAGGAAAATCATGTTTTGCAAATCTAATAGAGTGTAACTAATAGAGTACATATGAAGAAACAGTGGGTGTACAATAACTTATTTTCTAAACATTTTTGCTAGAGCATCAACACCACAGGTTCTTATCCAAAAGGCAGGCTCACTGGGTTTAATGTATTTACATGGAGAGAGGACTGGGTAAATGACAGAAATTGGTCTATTTGTCAGATGATATGGGTTGTCCTATAAAAAGACACTGAGAAAGGTTAAACTATATTACCTGGAGTTTGGTGATCTTGTTGCTATATACATGATTCTGAGGATAACCTACAAAGTTGATGTCAAAAATCTGTTATGTTATGCTGGAACTTGGGGATGTGGTCTCAATAATGGTTTGGTCATAGAGCATTTAAGTGAGAAAAAATTAATTACTCAGAGGGTTATGATTCTTCAAAATTCCTATCTCACTGGTCTATGGATATTCCATTACTAAGAGTTCCAGAATGGGAATACTGAGGACATTAAGGAGATGGCCATCAGGAGTAGAAGAAGTCGATTGTACAAGAATAGTCATGATTTGATGATGTTGGAGCAGGTTCAAGAAACCAAATGGCCTGCTCTGGCCGCTTGTTCTTTTGTTCTTATGGTAATTTGTCTACTCCAGATTCTGGAGACCTCATTATCTCTCTGATGACTTCATGGTGAGTTTGAGTTTTACCTCACTATGTTTTTAGGTTCCAAACTGCCTCGTGTTTGACCTTTAAAGGCTGGTATAAGCATGATTGGTACAATAACCCCCTTCTTTGTGTTATCTTTCTGCTAGGGCCATTCCTGGATACAATTACTTGTGCGACAGAGCAGCTTCTCAGAACAGAAAGCTGCACGTCATGGGAAGGTTGACTAGTGTAAGATCCAATTCCACAAAACTGGCTGGGCCAGCCATACTATCTGAGCTCACAGTCAGTAATACAATGGTAAGAATAGGTCTTATTGGCCACATCCAGATCCATTGATTATTAGTGCGTGAATAGTTGATGTATGTGTCAGTCCAGCGAAAAAGAAACAATGGAGAGGTAGACGAGTGAAGCCTCGATTCCCAGTCTCTACCTTATTTAGAGGATTACACTCAAAGCTTCCCCAAACTCATTATCCTTTGAAGTGACTTCACAAGAGTGAATCATGAAAGGTGTCTGATTCAGACCTGGCTAAGTACTAAAGATCTGTGCGGACAAACTGGCTGGACTGTTTCTAGACATATTCAACTTTTTGCTTCTGCAGTCTCAGGCTCCTGCATGCTTCAAAAAGGTGCTGAGGAACAGCATGGTGACCTGTCTTACTAACTACTGTTTGGTAACCCTTTCTTCAACTGTAATAATCGTTTCAAGAGGTTGTTAATAGTGCGAATCAATTCCTGCCTTGAGATGACCTGGATCTGCTCCCATTTTCCTACAACCACTACAGGTCAACAGCAGCTGTGATTTCTCATGCTCTTCACTCTGCTCTGGACCACCCAGATAACAGGAACTCATACATCAACAAAGCTAAAGAGCTGACTGTTAATTTCGTGATGGGGAAGGACAAATGTCCGCCAGTCTATATTCAAGGATTGGCAATGGAGAGAGTTGGCATTCACATATTGGATGACTGGTCTTGGGCCCAGCACATAGATGCAATCATAAAGAAATTGCTACAGTGTCCTTACTTTTCTTAAAAAGTTAAGAAGGTTTGGTATGTCACCAAACTTCTATAGATATACTGTTTAAGGTATCCATACTGGCTGATTGATCAATTTGAATATTCAGGAATGTAAGAAGCTGCAGGAAGTAGCGGACTCTGCCCAATACATCACAGACACATTTCTCTCCCACTACAGGAAGCGCTGCCTCAAAGAAACAAAGATCCCCACCATCCAAGCTATGCCATGTTTTTGCTGACACTATTGGGCAGGAGCTTCAGAAGGTTTAAGTCCCACACCAGCAGGTTCAAGAACAGCTACTTCTCTAGTATGGGTGTGTGAATAAAGCTGCATTTGCACAAGGATCTAACTTGTCTACTTTTATTTGCCATAAAAGTATAAAATACCTTGGTACAGCACACGTAAAGAGAAATTGGTCAAAATGCTCAGGAGTATGAAATACACCTAAGCTATGGACACCCTGTATACTACTATGCTCCCCTAATATTATTAAATTTAGAAGTCTGACATGCATACAATTCCTCTCTTCATTTTAGTAGCTGCTTTTTCTTATCAATCTTATACTAAACTAGACTGAGAAGCAGCAGATAGAGTTAAACCCAGATAAGTATGAAGTGGTTCATTCCGGTAGGTCAAATTTGAAGATAGAATATAATATTAATGGTAAGACTCGTGGCAATGTGGAGGGTCTGTGAGATCTTGGGCTCCGTGCCCATAGGAAGCCCAAAGCTGCTACGCAGACTACAGTGTTGTTAAGAAGGCATATGGTGCGATGGCATTCATCAACCGTGGGATTGAGTTCAACAGCCATGAGGTAATGTTACAACTATATAAGGCCTTAGTTAGACCCCACTTGGAGTACTGGAACTACAGGAAGGATGTGGATATTATAGAGAGAGTGCAGAGGAGATTTACAAGGATGTTGCCTGGATTGGAGGGTGTACCTTATGAGAACAGGTTGAGTGAACTTGGCCTTTTCTTCTTGGAGCGACGGGGGATGAGAGGTGACCTGATAGAGCTGTATAAGATGATGAGAGTCATTGACCAGGTGGAGAGCCAAAGGTTTATTCCCAGAGCTGAAATGGTTAACATGAGGGGGCATAGTTTAAGGTGCTTGGAAGCAGGTACAAGGGGGATGGCAGAGGTAAGTTTTTCACACAGAGTGGTGGGTGCTGGAACGCACTGCCAGCGATGGTGGTAGAGGTGGATACAATAAGGTCTTTTAAATGACTCTTATATATGTATATGGAGCTTAGAAAAATAGAGGGCTATACAGCAGGGATATTCTAGGCAGGTTCTAGAGTAGATTACATGGTTGGCACAACATCGTGGGCTGAAGGGCCTGTAATGTGCTATAAATTTCGATGTTCAATGTTCTTATATCATTTTGATACCATTCATTACAATACTCTGAAGGTATAGTTACCATATTGAGTGATTTTTGTGTTTTTCCCCACTTACAGACAAAATCAACTTAAGAATCTCTATAAAAACATAGAACCCGTAATTTATCCAGAGATGGCCTATATTCTTAAATTTGCAACAACAGCTTTCGATCCACTCAATCATTTATCCCATCAATGTCCGTAACCCTGGATGAAAACCGTATTCTTTTGCATCGCAGATATCCCCTGCGTACAGCCCCTATTTCACTCCCTCAGTAGAAAGTGCCTAACAAACATAACTGATGAGCAACTTGTTTAGTCATTCTTCATTAGATATGAGCAGTACACATCAGTTGTGCTGGGCCCTGCTCTCCGTGAGTCTGCTCATTGTTCTAGGATGCTTCAGCAACGTGAAACCAACCACGGCTGTTACTCTGTTCCACTTTTGCTTTTCTTCAATCTCAAGACCAAGATCAATGCAAGGCTCATTGAATCTTCTCAGTGTTTTTACACTTTTCTGGTTTAACATATATTTCGAAAGCTGAGTAATTTCCAAGTATCAAAATAAGTATCAATTTACAGACTTCCATTATAACAGGATGGATTTACCTGAGGACAGCCCCTTATTGTCAACTTGTAGACTGTATCACCACCTGGTGGTTAAAACTAGACTCACATGTGCAATAAATCACACAGCCTCTTCCATTTTACTTCTGATGTTCTTAAGTGGAAAAAATTGCATTTCTAAAATATATTTCATCAGTTGATGTACATAACTTGTAAAAGAGGAATTCTATAGAAATGCTAGCAATAATGTCAAATCATATTTTTAACTTAAATTCTCAAGGACAGCAGAAGCTCAAGATGACTGACGGTCAGAATCTTTTCAGAGGTAATTTATAGACAAATATTAAATAATGTCATTGCCAGCAATGTTAAAAATAATTGTGTCTTGGTGAGATTCTTCAGTCTAATTGACTGTTTCTTGCCTAGTTCACACACAAATCAAATCAGTGATAAAGCTCAATCCTTGGAAGCAGGTTTCTAATTTCCACATTCCCTCACAAAAATGCATGTGATGAACCATGCATACTATTAATATTGAGTACTTTCCATTCCCCACTGTGCACATTATCTAGGCCAACAAGCAATATTTAATATTAATCATTTTACATTTGATTTTATTGTTTATTTTATTCTGAATCACTTTCAGATTTATCATTGTCTTATATACCGTGAAATTTGTTGTTCTGTGGGACCAGTACAATGCAAAGACGTAAAATTACTTCTCTATTTTATGGTCTTATTCATGGGTTCATAGACTGTTCAAAACACTGATGATGAAAGGGAAGAATTGTTAAGTAGGTGTCTTCAGGCTCTTGTCCTTCCTCCATGATGATACTAATGATTAAAAGGGCATGTTCTGGATGTGAGGATCTTTAATAATGGATGTTGTCTTCTTAAGGCACCATCTTTTGAAGATGTCCTCGATGATAGTGGGGTTTGTCTCATGATGAAGCTGGCTGAGTTCTCTTGCGTCCTCTGAGTCTTGTGCTTTGGAATTTCCATACTAATCTACGACCCAAATCTCCTCATACTCCTAACAAAGTAGAGCAGCCAGCGTACCTTCTTAGTGACTGCATCAATGTGTTGGGTCCAGGATAGATCCTTTGTGATGCTGACACCCAGCAACAGAAAATTGATCATCCCTTCCACTGCTGACTCTTCAATGAAGACTGGTATGTGTTCTCCTAGCTTGCCCTTCTAGTGGTCCACAATCGATTCCTTGGTCTTGCTAACATTGTGTGTGAGATTGTTGTTACGATACCACTCAACCAGCAGATCTATCTCAGTCCCATGTGCCTCCTTGTCACCATACAAGATTCTGCAAATAAACCTATAAATTTACAGTATAGATGGCATTTGAGTCATGCTTAGCCACACAGTCATGAGTGTGGAGGGAGCAGACATTCTTGAGGTGAGCCTGTGTTTACATTTGTCTGTAAAGAACTAAGCAACAATGCAGGTACAGATGCACAAAAAGTCACTTTGAAATTGTTCTAGTCCTTTACTACTATTTTCTTATCATTCTTGGAAGGTCATGCAGGAGCCAAGATGTTTGGGCACCACACTATTCCTCAGTCTTTCATTGCCTTCTCTATTGACCACTTTGTTGACATTCCTGGAGATATTACTAAGAAAAGTCACTGGACTGGCTCTTTGAAATTAGGTGACTAATTACCTCCACAGAGACAGGATGAGAGGCTCTGAAAGAAAGACAAACAAATCTAAAAGATATACATAAGATCAGAAATTAAACTTAACAGTAGGTTTAGCAAATTAGCAGAGGAAAATTAAGGAACATTTTAACAGAATGCATTAGGAAGACCTGAAAGGGCTTCCTGTTAAGGAGATAAAAACCCAGCAGTCATTGGCTATTGATTTAGAACACCAGATATAGATGAATAACCCTTTTTCATCCATATCTACCTTGGGATGTGTGACCTTAGAAAAATTCTCTGCTCCATAGGATTTGTTATGTAAAAACTGCATAACAAGATGATCAGAACGCAAATTAAAAGCATTTATCTGTCTTCGCTTTACAGCTGGAACAGAATGCATTTAAGAGCTCTAATGATCTCGAAAAAATGTAGAGGTTCTTTTATTCGCATGACTGACCAGACAATCCTCTTCCAACATCTGTTCAGTGTTCCAGCTCTACTGTTATATATATAGTTAAAGCCAGAGCAAAGGCCTCTTATATCACTGTGCTCATTACATCTGAACCCCATTCTATATCTCTCTCAGTTCTCTCAATTGCATCATCCAAAAAATATGCCATCAGTTCCCACGTTAAGGGTGAAGTTACCCAGCCATCTACAATGCCATACTACATCTGGATGAGTAGAAATTTCACTAAATTAAATTTTCCAAAGATCGTAGCCATCATTTTTAGACATTATAAAAGATCCATTCCCTCCCATTTCCTCTATCTCACTTCCTCTGGCAAAATTTATGATGCATGATTGCGCATATTATAGGGATTTAAGAATTATGTCATGTGACTAACTGTTGACTAGTTTATAGAAAATCCCAGAAATAATTTGTAAGGAGTTCTTAAAAACAACACTTCGTCTGAGCTTCTCATGTTTCCTATAACAAAATTATACATTCTGCAGTAGATTTAATTAGAGGTTAAGAATCCACCTTATAAAACCGTACCAGATTATTCCTGATGTACTTGATAGTAAAATGAACTTCTAAACGCTAGTCTGCCTATTTCCACTTCAATAACTCCAATAAAGTCTGTCTATACTTCAATTGTAGAAATACCAGCTCTTATTTTTGATACCGCTAGACTTCAGCATTCTGATACCTTCCTGGGTAACCTCCCATCTTGCATCCTCCGTAAACTGGAACAGATTCAGAGTAGATCTGTTGCCTGTGTCCAAGCTTGCCCCATTCTCCACCAGTCTCTGTTCATTGATCAACATTGGCTCTAGATTAAGCAATGATTTTAAGATTTGCATTTTTGTATTCAAATCTCTGTTTTTGTTCCTTTCTGTTTCTGTTTAAATAGCTCCAGTCTTATGGAGATATCCATGTTCTTCCAATTCTAGTCCCTTGTGCATTTCCAGTATTAGATACCACACCACTGGTAGCCGTACCTTCAGCTGCTGAATAGCCTCGCATTGGATTTGTTTATTTAAGCTTTTCCACCTCCTTCCTTTTATAGGTTGCATTTTTTTATATCCAGCTTTTCCAGCAAATATTTAATCATATCTCCAAACATCTTTCTTCTTTGGCTGATTTAAAGTTTATCTTGATAAGTTTCTCTACAGCTCCTTCCATGTTTTCTGTGTTAAAGATATTCTATGAATGTAGAGTAAGGAAAGACGAAGGTTAGTTGGCAAATGTGAGGTTATGTTGAAGAACTTAGTGGCCGCACAGTAGTGCAGCTTGTGGAGCTGTTCCTTCACTGCAGAAACCCAGGTTCAGTTCAGTCCTGACCTGAGGTGCTGCCTGTGTAGAATGGCATGTTTATGCTGCAAGTGCCCTGGTTTCCTGCAGATGTTCTGGTTTCCATCGAAATCCCAAATACACGCTGGTAAATTGTCCTAGAGTCATAGGAAAGTACAGGATAGAAACAGGCCCTTTGGCCCATCTAGTCCATGCCGAAACCACTTAAACTGCCTACTCCCATCCACCTGCACCGGGAACATAGCCGTCCATATCCCTACTATCCATCTACCTATCCAAACTTCTCTTACATGTTGAAATCGAGCTTGCATACACCACTTGAGCTGGCAGCTCATTCCACACTCTCACGACCCTCTGAATGAAGAAGCTACCCCTCATGTTCCCCTTAAACTTCTCATCTTTCACTTTTAACCCATGACCTCTGGTTGTAGTCCCACCCAACCTCAGTGGAAAAAGCCTGCTTACATTTACCCTATCTATACCCCTCATAATTTTTGTATACCACTATCAAATCTCCTCTCAATCTTCTGCATTCTAAAGAATACAGTCCTAATCTGTTCGAGCTTTTCCTTATAATTCAGGTCCTACAGACCTGGCAATATCCTTGTGAATTTTCTCTGCACTCTTTCAACCTTGTTTATGTCTTTCTTATAGGTAGATGGCCAAAACTGCACACAATACTCCTAGTGTGTAGGTGAGTGGTAGAATCTTGAGGGAGAGTTGAAAAGAATGTGGGGAGATTAAAATTGTGGATAATGTAGGATTCGTGTAAATTGGTTGGTAGAGAGTGGATGGATCAAAGAGACTGCTTCCCTGTAGTATCTCTGTGAGGCTATGACTTTATGCAATCTGTCTATTTCATCATGATCATGAATCTTAATCTGGTCACTTTCCAGATGTTATCAATACTTAAATGTTTTAACAAATTAAACAAGATTGACTTTGCTTTTGCATACCTCATTAGACAAGTATTAACACAGGCATCTACCAGCATTTGCTTGGTAGATAATGTACCACATGAAGAAACCACAAGGTAAGTAAAATATGTATTCCCAAACAGTGGCAGCAGTTTGCTTCCAGCTTTGGTTGCAAGAAAATTGCTAACTATGATAAGCAAAGTATAATATTTATACAGTCTAAGAGCGGTTTAGTAAATTAATTAACATCTACGTGAGTAAATCATTAATAACTTCCTACTTGTTTAGGCTATAATCAGGTTTACACATGCCGCATGACTGCATGTTTTTACAAAACTAAAGTAAGTGAAGTGACCTTTAACAGTGGAGTAGAATACATATTAAACCTGGCTTGGTATAACTCACATCCATTCAAAATAACTAATTCCAAATGAGATGTAGAGATCCAGTATTCATTTTAAAAACACCAATTTGATTGTGTTCTTCATGAGAAAACAACTTTTCCAGACCAACGTTAAAATCTATTCTCATTCTGACTCTCCCAATAGAAAATCTCAGATTTGTTCAGGTCTCATTCTGATCTCATTCAGAATTCTTAGTCATCCTAGGATTCAAACCATGAATCAAGGAATGGGAAAGGAATTGGAATATTATTATCCCATGTACTGAGATACCGTAAAAATAAATTGTCCTCCATTCTGTTCATACAGATCAAATAATTTCATAGAGCATATGCAGTGGCGGTAAACAGTAAGGTGCAACATCATAACAAGGTAGGTTGTGAGGTCAAGAGTACATCTTATTATACTAGGGAACCATGGAATGAATAAAGCAGCAGTGTAGAATTGGCACACTATACCTTAAAGCCTATGGATCCCAATGGAACTACAGTCGAAGCACGGCAGCTTGCTAGTTATCTTATACTAGACATTAGGATTCAATGGTTCAATTTAATATCAGAGAATGTATACAGTATACAACCTGCAATTCTTACTCTTCACAGACATCCAAAAAACAGGAAAAAACCCTAAGAATGAATGACAGGAAACATTAGTGTGTAGCGATGTGCTACACACAGTGCTGAAATAACGACACGCAGTCGGTAAGTCGTTTCGAGACTAGTTTATTCAAACTTCGCAGTGCAGGCATTTAAATCCCTAGCGCCCGCCCTCTCCGGGCGGAAATGACGTCAGAGGTGCATTACCAAAGTCTCCCCCCGTGCGCTGGCTATTTGTGAGCCGGTTCACCTGCGCAGAAAGTGGGTCGCCACAAGAGCTTTATTTTATGTGCAATTATTACTTTAACCAACAAAGTGGCATGTCACTGAGGAAGGGTCTCGGCCCGAAACGTCGACAGCGCTTCTCCCTATAGATGCTGCCTGGCCTGCTGTGTTCCACCAGCATTTTGTGTGTGTTGTTGTTTGAATTTCCAGCATCTGCAGATTTCCTCGTATTTGTGTCACTGAGGAAACTACTTCAATGTGATTGCATTTTATTCCTAAACAATTATCATTTCAAACCATTTCTATAGATGTATAGTTTCCTTGGGATTCTGTGAGCTCCCACTGCATCTTTGGTAGCTTTGTTTCAAATGTAATCTTAAATTATGGGTCACTATTATGACAAGATTAGATATCCCACATCATGGAACTGCTTGCAATGTATGTGTTTGACCATAATAATAAAACTGAAGAATTTTTCATCATAATATGTTAATGCTTCACTGATCATCAGGATATAGTTTACTAATGAGGACAAAAAGACACCATCTTGAATATAAGAACTTGGAAAACGAAAGAACAAAGAAATAAAGCCCACCACAATCATTAGGCAGAATTTTCTGACAGTATGAACTGATAGATTTTTGCTGCTAACTTTGCAGGAAACTGGCTGCCTTGGCAAGCCTCCTTTGATATGATATTCCGTTCCAAAAATAATCATGTAATGTTCTGGAGAGACTCTATTGAGGGAATCCCCTGATAGTAAAGCATGGAATTTCCATTGAAGTACACATTACAATACAACTTTCTTTTAAGTTCTTACTTAGTGTTGCAGGGTCAGCCTCTTTGGCCTGTAATTACAGTAACCTATTCATAGAAATATGTCAGGAACTGCATCAACATCTACAGAAGAGGAAAACAAATTAGTGGCATACCTGATCCTAATGTATTATGAAATTAATAGAAGTGACTTTGTAGTATGACTGAAAGCTGCACTCTTCTAAACAGGTAACCAAACTGATCAACTTTCCTTTTCTTTTCTATATATTTGCTAATATATGTCAATTTCTTCCATTTATTTCCAAAAATAGGTAGTGGTATTGATATCAAATAGCTAAAGCTAAAATGTTTGTATGCTTTGCAAGAAGAGTCAACTACATTAATCCTTTTTTAAAATTTTTATTCTAATCTGATGTGATCTCCCCAGCATTTGACTGCAGCACTTTTGGATGGAGTCTATCGATACCATTCATCCCCAAGGAATGATTCATTGTTAATCCTCCTTAAAATACTCTTCTCCTTTAATTTAACTCAATGAGTCTGTTTCAATTTATCCTGTTAACACATTCTTTTCTTGTGAACATTTCAATGAAGGAATCACTGTGTGCATTCCTTTTAATGTATAGTACTTATTACCAGTTTAATTTCCCTGGATATATTTTATATTCCAAGCCTTCATTCTGGCCACTCTTGCAGATCGATATAATATGCATAACTCAGAGCCACAGAGTTATTTGTACAAAAGAAAACTTGGCCCTTCAGCCCAATCTATTCATGCTAATGTGATGCAATTCTACACTAACCCTATTTGTCTGCTTTACACCCATATCCTTCTATTGCTTTCTTATTGAACTACCTATCCAAATAGCCATTAAACAAGGTGATTTTATTTGTCCCAGTACTTCCTCTGGCTACATTTTCCCATATAACCTCTACCCTCTGTGTGAAAAACTTGCCTCACAGATTTCCTTTAAATTTCTCTCCCTCCCCTTAAATCTATGCCTTCTAGGTTTAAGTATCCCTATCCCAGGAAAAATATCCTATCTACCCTATCTATGCCCATCATAATTCTTTTAACCTCTATCAGCTCACCCTGCAGCCTCCTATAATCCCCAGTGAATATAAACTCAACCTATCCAATCTCCCCTTATAAGAAAGGCCTCCATTCCAAATTGGTGAATCTTTTCTGCACATTTTCTGATGTTACCGCATCCTTCCAGTAGTTCAGCAACCAGAACTGTACAAGTTCGGTTTGATTGGTGTTTGGAACAGCAGCAACATGACAACCCAATTAATGCCCTGGCCTATAAAGGCAAGCATGCAGAATGCCTTCTTAATTATCCTACCCACCTGTGTTTCCATTTACAGGGAGAAATGAGCTTGCACTACAAAGTCCTTTTGTGCATCAATATTCCTTAGATCTCTGCCATTTACTGTAACCTCACACATGTTGTGTGTGGGGGAGGAGGGGAATGGGAACCAGAGTGTTCGGTCAAATGATGGGGGAGCTGGTGTAAAGGCAGATGCAATATATAGGGAGAGTGAAAGGAAGTACAGGCAGTGGATAAGGCATAAATGCAATCATTTGGATGGATTAAAATATGTTTACTTTATATCAAGACTTATTAAGAACAAGAGTGATTAACTTAAAGCATGGATCACTACATCGAAATACAATGATGTGGCCATTACAGAAACTTGGCTGTCACAAGGGCAGGATTGGCAGCTTGACCTGTCACGGTCCAGTCCGTGAAGTCTGCTTTCCGGCTCACAGTCCGGTCCGTGGACTCCAAACTCCGGGTCTTCTGGCTGTCCCTTGTCTCATTTGGGCTTAATCGTAGGCACCTGATTCTCGTCTTGGGGCCTGGAATATAAATTGCCCTGGGGTCAAAGTAGGGTGCTGGTCTTGTCAGTAGCCTGTTCTTGCCTCTGTTGGGTAAGTCAGGCTGGCCTTGCTATTACCCTATGGTGGGATCTGTCCGTCCTGGTCCTTGCCTCTGTTGGGTAAGTCAGGCTGTCATTGCTGTTACCCTGAGGCTGGACTGTTCCCTTCCGTCCCTCTGAAGCCCTGCTGGGTACCCATGCCTGAAGCCCTGCCCTGCAACCTGTGCCTGGAGCCCTGCCCTGCCTAGCCTCTGCCTGCAGCCCTGCCCCGCCTAGCCTCTGCCTGCAGCCCTGCCCCGCCTAGCCTCTGTCTGGAGCCCTGCCCTGCCCTGCCCTGCCCTGCCTAGCCTCTGCCTGGAGCCCCGCCTAGCCTCTGCCTGGAGCCCTGCCCTGCCCCGCCTAGCCTCTGCCTGGAGCCCTGCCCTGCAACCTGTGCCTGGAGCCCTGCCCTGCCCTGCCTAGCCTCTGCCTGGAGCCCTGCCCTGCCCCGCCTAGCCTCTGCCTGGAGCCCTGCCCTGCAACCTGTGCCTGGAGCCCTGCCCTGCCCTGCCTAGCCTCTGCCTGGAGCCCTGCCCTGCAACCTGTGCCTGGAGCCCTGCCCTGCCCTGCCCTGCCTAGCCTCTGCCTGGAGCCCTGCCCTCCCCCACCCTGCCTCGCCTCTGCCTGGAGCCCTGCCCTGCCCTGCCTAGCCTCTGCCTGGAGCCCTGCCCTCCCCCACCCTGCCTCGCCTCTGCCTGGAGCCCTGCCTCAGCCTGCCTGTGTCTGGAGCCTTGCCCTGTTTCGAACTGTCTGTCCGCGTCCATGCTTTTGCTAGGTAGGTCCAGCCGTTTTGCCGCTACCTAACGTTGGGAACTGTCTCGTCATGTTCAGTGTTCTGTGTGATGAGTCCCGGCCCTACGTCCTGTACCCAAGGAGGGGTCCCGGCTCTGTGTTCCTGTTCTCCCTCGACCCAGGCTCTGGGTCCCGCGTTCCTGCCCTCCCTCGACCCAGGCTCTGGGTCCCGCGTTCCTGCCCTCCCTCGACCCAGGCTCTGGGTCCCGCGTTCCTGCCCTCCCTCGACCCAGGCTCTGGGTCCCGCGTTCCTGCCCTCCCTCGACCCAGGCTCTGTGTTCTCGTCTTGTCGATGTGCCTTGCCCAGCCCAGGAGTTCCTTGCCCAGCTCGGTGCTGGGGTTCCCCCGTCCTGTGCTGGGGTTTCCTTGTCCTGTGCATGAGTCTCACGTCCAGTCCTGTGCTCTCTTCGTCCTGTAGCCACGTCTTGTCCTCGCCTGGATCTGGAGTCCGAGTCAAGACCCAGGTTCTACGTCCTTGTCCAGTCTCTGGCTTGGAGTCCAAGCTCAGGCTCCTAGTTCCCAATTCCATGTCCTGGTTCCACTATCCTAGCCAGGTCCTAGCCCAAGCCTGGAGTCCTTGTCTCATCCGGGGCCTGTGTCATGCCCAGTGTCCTTTCTTCCTCACTTCCCTTGCTTCCTTCTCACGAGTAGTCCTGTTCCTGGTAGTTCAGTGTCTGTGTCTTGCTTTTGGGTTCACTCCCAATGCCGCGCTATGACATGACCATCTGGGGTTTTGACATTTTGAAAGGGAAAGAGAGGGAGGTAAATGCCAGAGGATGGAGAATGGCATTACTGATCAGGGGTAGTATCACAGCTATAGAAATGGAAGGTGACATGGAGGAAGGAAGCGCACAAAATTGGGTGTATTCTATAGCCACCCCTCTCCCCAACCCATCCCCAATAGCAACTGGGACAATGAGAAGCAGATGAGTAGGCAGATTTTGGAAAGATGTATATAAATAACAGGGCTGTTATCACATGCATATCGAAATATATAGTGAAATGCAGTTTTTGTCAACAACCAACACAAGCCAAGGATGTGCCTGCGGCAGTCTGCAAATGTCACCACACATTCCAGCATCAGTATCGCATGTCCACAATGCTCAGCAGCACAAAGTAGAACACAACAAGCAACAAAACAAGCCCCTTTCCTCCCTCCCATCCACCCACACATAGCGAGAGTCCTCCTATCCCATGACAGGCTTTTGAGCGTCCAGTCTCGCGTTCCAAGCTTTGGCCATCGGGCTTCAACTACTGGACTCCTGACTGACCTTCAGGCTTCGATCTTCAGTATCAACTCCTGGCTAGCCAACAATGGGACCTTGAACTCCAGGTCTCAAGTTCCAGGCTCACCAATTTTATGAGTCTCATAAATTATATCTTATAAAAGTACTACAAGTCTCATGAGGAAAGGTTGAGTGATCTGGAGCTTTTCTCTTTGGAGTGAAGGAGAATGAGTAGTGACCTGATAGAGTGATACACAATTAGAACAGGCATAGGTAGAATGGACTGCCAACACTTTTCTCCACAAGGCAGAACCCAGAAATGGCTAGTACAAGGGGCACAATTTTAAGGTGATTGGAGGAAAGGTTAGGGGAGATGTCAGAAGTACATTTTTGCACAGAGAATGCTGCTTGGAAGCAGAGGTAGAGGCTAATACCATAGGGACATGTGTACAATAGGGTGTGTGCTGGGTTCGACGGAGCTTTCATTGTCTGCTGCGTCTGCGAGGCTGAGTCGGGCGGCGCCGTGGAAGTCCATAGCGGGGGTATTCCCTTCTGCCGGCGGCATGGGATGGTGAGTCTGTCGGGACCCTGGGGACTTGTGGAAACTGTGTGGTGATTTCTTTTGAACTTATAGTCCTTTAACACCTTTGGACTATTTTTACTGTGCCCGTGGTCTTTTTTTTTAATCAATTATGCTATTGTTTGCACTGTTGGAACTATATGTGTAATTATGTGGTTTTGTGCAGGTCTTGTAGCTTTAGTTTTTGGTCTTGTGTTGTCTGGTGGATTTGGAGCTCCTTTCCGGGGAATACGCCAAGACGGTAGCGCGATATTAATACGCAGCAGCCTCTCCGGATGCTGGATTGGGGATTGCCAAACGTTATGTGGATTTTCTGGTGTAGTCTGTTTTGTCATATGCTTTTGTGATATCATTCTGGGGGAACGTTGTCTCATTTTTTAACTGCATTGCATTTGTGGTTTCTAAATGACAATAAACTGAATCTGAATGTAGGAGGCTCTGACCTAGGCACATGGATATAAGAAACACGGAGGGCCTGTGCTGTGCTGTATTGGTCTATGGCCTCCTGACCCTCTGTATTCTTTCACAAGCTTTTTTACTATTTATTAAAAAGCTTTTTTTTGGTGCGTGTCATCAGCAAACCTGCATAGAGTCACTATAGAATCTCATCTGGTCATTATACCAATGACAAACACCACAATGGTGGCAGCATTGATGTCTGCAGTGCAACACTGGTTATTGATTTACAGTAAGAGTAACACCCTGAACCACTATCCTCTGCTTCCAATCACCAAACCAATTGATCCCATCTGCTATAACTTTCTGGACCAGCGTATTGTATGATACTTTGTCAAAAGCTTTGCAAAAGGCCAGACAACCAGTGTCTAGCACCCTGCCTTCATTAATTTTCTTAGTTACCTCCTCAAAAGCTTACTCAGATTTGGGAGACAGGATTTCCCCTGCACAAAATTATGCAGAGTCCTCCTAATCCTTTTCCAAATAAAGACAATCCTGTCACTTACAATTTTTCCTGTAGTTCATTGCTATTGACACAAGGATCACAATCTACAGGCTCCTGGTTTATTCCTACTGGCTTTTTTGAATAAATGAATGTTAACTATCTTCTGGTCCCTTACCACAGCTAATGGAGATGTAAACATCTCCTTTACAGCCCCAGCAGTCTCCTTTTTTGCTCCCCATGGCATCCTGGGAGAGATCCCGCCAGGTCCTGGGAATGTATCCACCTTAATGTGTACCAGTATCACTAATACTTCCTTTTCTGACTCAGACATATTGCAGAATATCAGTGTGCTTCTCACCTAGCTCTACATCCTCGACATCCCTCTCCCAACTACAAGCATTCATTTAGGATCTCACCCATGTTCCCTGGCTCCACATATAGATTACCCTTTTGATCCGTTTTGCTTTACCTTAGTTACCATCTTGCATCTAAGATACATATTTTTTAAAGTCCTTGGGCCTTTTTTAAAAATCATCTTTTTATTCATTCTTGAAAAAGCAATTTAATGACCCCATTTTTGCCCTTATTTAGGTTCTCTCCTACATTACCTTGATGCACCATCAATAACTCTTAGAGACGTGAGGCGAGATATAGGCTTTTATTGGCTGGAAGAAAGAACAAACAGCAATTAACCACCACACTGCATCCTGGAGACTGAGACCGGGGCGGTGTCTCCAATTGCCTTTATACCGGGGTCTGTGGGAGGAGCCACAGGAGCAGTCAGCGGGGGGGGGGGGGGGGGTGTGTCCAGACAGGTATATGTAGTTCACCACATTCACCCCCCCTTTGTTTTAAAAGAGAGTCTCCATGGGGCAAAGTTTCTTACAAGTATATTTACAGGTTAAGTCTATCAGGTGGTCAAATCTGTTGCTGCAATCTACGTAGCACCGGCTGTGATTGCACAGGTGCTGGTGGTGATTGCACCGGAGACGGTGGTTGTGCTGGTTCCGGCCTAACTGGAGGTGTCAGCCCACTAGGCGTCAGTGATCCCTCATGCGTGTGCCTGGTATATGCGCGTGCGAGACGCCCGGTATAGGAGTGTCGTGAGGTGTCTGTGTAGGGCTCGGTGTGCGCGGTGTCACCTCGGGTACAGGGTTCATAGTTACCGTGCAGTGTTTGGGGTAGTGGTCTGCTGCTCCTGCGGGCGCCAGGTCACGGATAGAGACCATGTCCTCCCGCCCATCAGGTAAGACCATGTAGGCATACTGGGGGTTCGCATGTAGAAGGTGAACCCTCTCGACCAGCGGGGAGTATATATTGCTCCTCACATGTTTCCGGAGCAGCACTGGCCCTGGGGATGTCAGCCAAGCCGGTAGGGTGGTCCCAGTGGCAGACTTCCTAGGAAAAGAAAAGAGGCGCTCATGAGGGGTGGCATTGGTGGATGTACATAACAGGGAGCGGATAGAGTGGAGTGCCTCAGGGAGGACCTCCTGCCAGCGAGAGACCGGCAACACTTTTGACTTAAGGGCTAAAAGTCTGGCCTTCCACACCGTGGCATTCTCCCTCTCCACCTGTCCATTTCCCCGGGGATTATAGCTCGTGGTCCTACTAGTAGCAATGCCCCTAGCTAGCAGGTACTGACGCAGCTCGTCACTCATAAAGGAGGACCCTCTATCACTGTGGATATAGCAGGGATATCCGAACTGAGTGAAGAGCTGGCGCAGGGCTTTTATGACGGACGTGGCAGTGGTGTCGGGGCAGGGGATGGCAAAGGGGAACCATGAGTACTTGTCGATAATGTTGAGAAAGTAGACATTGCGGTCGGTGGAGGGAAGGGGGCCCTTAAAGTCAACACTCAGTCGCTCAAAGGGGTGGGTGGCCTTGATAAGTTGCACCTTTTCAAGATGGAGGAAGTGCGGTTTGCACTCAGCACAGACTTGACAGTCCCTGGTCATCGTCCTGATGTCCTCAAGGGAGTACGGCAGGTTCCAGGCTTTCACAAAATGGTAAAATTGGGTGACCCCCGGGTGGCAAAGATCTGCATGGAGAGTGTATAGCTGGTCGAGCTGTGCGCTGGCACACGCTCCCCAGGATAGGGCATCAGGGGGCTCATTGAGCCTTCCAGGCCGGTACAGGATATCATAGTTGTAGGTGGAGAGTTCTATTCTCCACCGCAAAATTTTATCATTTTTGATTTTGCCCCGCTGTTGGTTGCTGAACATGAACACAACTGAGCGCTGGTCGGTCAGCAAGGTGAACCTTTTGCCGGTGAGATAGTGCCTCCAGTGCCTAATAGCTTCCACTATGGCCTGGGCTTCTTTCTCCACCATGGAGTGCCGAATTTCAGGGCCTTGAAAGGTACGAGAAAAGAATGCTACTGGCCTGCCTGCCCGATTGAGGGTAGCAGCCAGCGCGAAATCGGAGGTGTCACTCTCTACTTGGAAGGGAATGGTCTCGTCCACCACATGCATCGTTGCTTTGGCAATGTCCCCTTTAATGCGGCTGAAGGCCGCACGGGCCTCGGCTGAGAGGGGAAATGCTGTGGACTTGACCAGGGGGCGGGCCTTGTCTGCGTAATGGGGGACCCATTGGGCGTAATAGGAAAAGAAGCCCAGGCACCGTCTGAGGGCTTTGAGAGTGGTGGGAAGAAGGAGTTCTAACAGGGGGCGCATACGGTCGGGATCAGGGCCAATGACCCCGTTCTCCACGACATACCCAAGGATAGCGAGTCGGGTGGTTCCGAACACACTCTTGTCCCTATTATAAGTAAGGTTCAGGGCTTTGGCCACTTGGAAAAATCGTTGGAGGTTGGCGTTGTGATCCGGCCAGTCGTGACCACAGATGGTGATGTTATCCAGATAGGGAAATGTGGCCTTCAGTTGGCACTGGTCCACCATCCGGTCCATTTCCCTCTGGAAGACAGAGACACCATTTGTGACACCGAAGGGGACGCGTAGGAAGTGATAGAGCCTGCCGCCCGCCTCGAAGGCGGTGTAGGGGTGATCCTCTGGGTGGATGGGGAGCTGGTGATAAGCGGATTTCAGATCTATTGTCGAGTACCACTCAGATAGTACACTGAGCTATCTGGTTGACCATATCCGCGATGCAGGGTAGGGGGTACGTGTCAAGCTGCGTGAACCTATTGATGGTCTGGCTATAGTCCACGACCATCCTATTTTTCTGCCCGGTCCGAACAACAACCACCTGGGCCTCCAAGGACTTGTGCTTGGCTCAATGATCCCCTCCCTGCGCAGTCGCTGCACCTCTGACTGAATGAAGGCCCTGTCCCCCGCGCTGTACCTCCTGCTTTTAGTTGCCACAGGTTTACAGTTGGGGGTCAGGTTGGCGAACAGCAGTGGGGGAGGGATCTTGAGGGTGGAGAGGCTGCAAGTGGTGTCAGTAGCGCAGCTGTCGGCATGGTGCTGGGTGGGATGTGTGGGTCGGTGTGTGTGTGTGGTCAGTAGTGGGGTATATGACAAAGTCCCACAAAACTGAGGATTCCTGACAGTGAATGGAGGGAGGGGCCAGTCATATGCCATAGTCACACTTTCGAGGTGGCTCTGGAAGTCCAGCCCCAATAGCACAGGTGCGCACAGTTGAGGCATGACCAGTAGCGTAAAGTCCCGATATTCTGTACCCTGCACCACCAATGTCGCTACACAACCCACCCGGATGTCTGTGGAATGCGACCCAGAAGCCATGGTGACCCTCTGGCTTACCGGCCGTGTCACGAGTCCGCAGCATTGCACCGTGTCTGGGTCAATAAAACTCTCAGTGCTGCCCGTGTCAAACAGGCAGCTAGTCCTGTGCCCCTCCACCAGGATGTCCATCATTGACCTTGCAAGCTGGTGTGGGCACTTTGGTCGAGGGTTATGGAGGCCAGAGTTGAACCGCTGTCTTGGTGCCTGGTAAGCACTGGTGGGTTGGGGGCGGGGCGAGGTGGCGCTGACAAAGATGGCCACCTTCATGTCTCGCACAAGGCG
The DNA here is from genome assembly GCF_048418815.1 of Hemitrygon akajei. Lineage (NCBI taxonomy): Eukaryota > Metazoa > Chordata > Chondrichthyes > Myliobatiformes > Dasyatidae > Hemitrygon > Hemitrygon akajei. The sequence continues at coordinate 49,824,149 of NC_133133.1, read as the reverse complement.
GGCAGGCAAGATGGTGGTCCCCATGCCTCGCACGTGGCAAGTAGGCAAGATGGCAGCGACCAAGATGGCGGCCCCCATGCCTCACACGCAGTGCTGCCCGACCCCGCTCGTGGTTCCAACTTATAGACTTTGGCGAAATGGCCCTTCTTCCCGTAGCTGGAGCAGGTAGCTTCTCGGGCTGGGCAGCGTTTTCGGGGGTGCTTTTCGAGTCCGCAGAAGTAACACTGCGCGGACTTGCGACTGGCAGCAGCTGTGGTCAGTTTCGGGGAGTTCGTGGACTCGTGAGTGGCAGCGGGAGTGGCGGATCCGGGTGGCGGGGTCTGCAGTGTCCACGGAACCGGCGGGGGATCGCGCGGCTGGACAGCATCAGTGTTCTGCAGAGCAGCCTCCAGCGTGTCGGCCAGCTCGATCGCCGAGCATAAGGTAAGATCGGCATTTTCCAGCAGCTGCTGGTGCATGTACACTGACCTGATCCCCGTAACGAAGGCGTCTCGTACTAGCAGCTCCGCATGTTGTTCTGCCGTCAGTCCTTTGCAGTCACAAGTTCGCACAAGTGACTGTAGGGCTCAGAGAAACTCCCCGCTCGACTCATCGGTTCGCTGCCGCCGCGTCGCTAAGCGATGTCTTGCATAGACGGTGTTCACCGGCCGCAGGTACTGTCTTTTGAGGGCGTCCAGTGCCCCTTGGTAGGTCGGCAGGTCCCTGATAAGGGAGAATACTTTCGGACTTACTCTAGATAGTAGTATTTTGTACATTGTGGCAGGCTCAGTCACTGGAATCTGTTCCAAGTATGATTGGAAGCATGCAAGCCAGAGTTCAAAGGCAAGAGCTGCTTCTGAGTCTTGAGGATCAATGTCTAATTTTTCCAAATGTAAAATGCTTTCCATGTTTTAAAACTTCCAGCCAATAAAATTGATGCACCATCAATAACTCTTGGAGATGTGAGGCGAGATATAGGCTTTTATTGGCTGGAAGAAAGAACAAGCAGCAATTAACCACCACACTGCATCCTGGAGACTGAGAGCGGGACGGTGTCTCCAATCGCCTTTATACTGGGGTCCGTGGGAGGAGCCACAGTCAGTGGGAGGAGCCACATGAGCAGTCAGCGGAGGGCGTGTCCAGGCAGGTATATGTAGTTCACCACATACCTATAAACCTTAAAGGATTCACTTGAAACTGTTACGTATCCCGTAACTGGATCACTTACCAGCAAAGATAGAGAGGTCCACTGAAGTCTGATGGTTCCATTTTTAAACGTTTTTATTTATAAAGGGGCACAAAAGTAAGGTTAATACAAACATTCAGATAACATACGTCATCAATATTCAATCTAAAGCGCAGGTATAGTAATAATCAATCAGAAATAAGCTCTATCGTTGTCTAGGGGATAAGATATTGTCCATTTGGAAATATAACAGTCATTCAGAAGTCGGCAGGCTTCAGCCTTTTGGGAACCGCTGGGTTTCCCGTGTTGGAGAGAGAGAAAGAGATTGGTGAGAAAAGGAACACGTGCCCGGGTCCTTACGAAGCAAAGCTGTGGAATCAGGGGAGCAGGCTTCCCTGTTGTTAGTTAAAAGCGGTTTTCCGTGATTCCAGCCACAGACTCCCGATTCGGAATCTAACACACGTGGCTTCCTTCAAAATGGCTTCCCGCTATGACGGGATCGCTATCATGTCTCCTTGGTGCGTCTGAAGGGGTCGTCCCCCCAGACCTTCCTTTATACTTCCTCACGGGATCACAGGTGTCAATCTCTCTCTCAACCAGCCCACTTTGCCCGAGGGCTTTACACGTGGTCTTCATGAGACAATAGTCAAGGTCGCCTTATTCTGCATCCCGGTGGAACGCGGTATTCAGCACGTCTCTCTCTCTCTCCCATTTCCTGTGTCTATTCAGCACGTCTCTCTCTTCTCTTGGGTCATTGACCCCCCCCCTTCACTAGGGCTCTTGCGATTCTCACAAAGGAGGGGGCTGGTATCATAACACCTCCCCTCTTAAACGTTTTTTACCAGCGGTTAAAAACAGTGGTATAGAGTCTTACAGGATTTTTGAATCTACCACAATACACAAGCTTTTCTTTTCACAGAGTGCTACTGTTATACATTCAAGTCAGTATCTAAACAGTTAACAATTATAGTGTCCCTTTCTTTAATATCTTAACATCGCGTACCGTACTAAAAATCTTGTAGCATCAGACTTCAATTCAATAACCACCTATTTATTTATTTATTTCTTCAGCAACAAAACTAAGGAGGTGTGATCTTAGCTTAGGTGCATCTACAAAAGTTTATGCGAATACTAATCGTTTCGGTCGTTTCACTTCACCGGCAGGTCTCCAAAGGGGTTGTTTTTATTATTCACAGGCTTTGGCGCAACCCCGTACAACCTGCTTTGCTGTTTAAAAATGGCATCCCCATTAACAGTCGCCTCTTTTCCGGTGAGTCCCCCCATGGGGAACTTGAGTAATTTGGCGTGGTGAACTCCCTCCCGTCTCGTTCATCGGGGTCATCTTATCAACACCACTTAGACCATTTCCACCCAATTCTGTAATTTTCCCCAGGTGGCTAGCCCTTTTGTCAGGACCATGCAGGCTGATGGGTTTCAGTTCGAACCTTTCCCTCAGGCCGCATTTAAATTTCGGCTTTTTCACAGCGCTCTCTTGAATAACAACAGCGTGTGGTGCACCTTTATATTCCAAATCAACCTGTAATCGATGCGCAGGCACCGCGTTACCAAGCCCTCGTTTCTGTAGCTTGGTTGCTTCTTCTGACACCAATCTAAACTTTAAATTTTCTTCATTCGATTTGGGAACTACAAACTTCCCGTTCCCTTCAATAATAATGTTTATTCCCCCTTGGTCGAGTTCCACTTTAAGGTTCACCACCCCTTCATGTACCAACACCTGGGAACCCTCCCTTCCCCCAATTACCAGGGTTAACCCTGTCTTCACTGAACCCAGTCCATCTGACCCACAGGGACTGCATTCCTTTTCAACTGAATCAAATACCTCAGACTTTTTCTGAGCTCCATTACTAGGTTCAGTACCACGTGCATCCACATCTTGGACACACTCAAATGGGACATCTGCCTCTTCCAGGCTTTCAATACCCGTACCCTTTTCAAATTCTAAATTCCCCTGATCCTCCCAGTTCCTCTCTGGGCAACTCCCTTCCGGAGTAAACTCAACCCCACGGGCTGAAACAACCTCATCTGCCAATCCAGCAGACCTCTCCAAGGTAATGGCATCCTTTTCATCTAGGACTGCCTTCATCTCATTATTGGGAACACCTTGATAACTCTCAATTTCTTCAAACAGGGCTGCCACCCCTGACAGATCATCCATGTCCAACTCTGGACCTTTTAACAGCTTTTTCCGTTTCTCATCTTTATTTCCTACCTCTAGGACCTCTCTTTGCTAAGGGCAGATCTCGCTCCTCTCCCTTAACCCCTTTCACTTTACTACTCTTCGGTTTACCACCCTCAGAACCCTTGTGGTACAGGGTCGGTAGGACCGTCTCGGCCAAATCAATACCGGCCAGATTTAAACTGCTCGCTTTCTCAGCTGCCTTTCTCGACAGGCTGCGAATGCTCGCGCCTGTGGTACAGACTGGAGATGCGAGGGGCGGGGCTGCAATCCTCACAGGCTGTTTGAGCCGTGTCCAAACCTGCCCCCCCGGCTAAATCATTTCCGAGGAGGACGTCCACGTCAGTTCTCGGGAATTCTGATGGCACCCCTATTTCGACTGGTCCAGATACCAGCTCACAATCCATAATTACCTGATGTAGGGGCACCATTTCTATTCTTGTACCTATCCCCTTCACAGCGACCATTCCCCTTCTCCGACCGAAATCTAGTATCTCACAGCGGATCAACGACAGCTCCGCCCCGGTGTCTCGCCAGATTCGGACGGGAATGGGTGGGTCTCCCCCCTTCACGGACACGGTTCCGGGTGACAGCCAAGTCTCTGACCCTTCTCGTGCTCTGTCTACCCGGGGCTCTCTCGTCGATTTACTGATTACCACGGCACACCGGATAGGGACCGCTGCTCTCCCTTTTTCTGGCTCCTTTCTCGGAGCAAAGCACCTAGAGGCAATATGTCCTCCCTTCCCACAATTAAAACAGGTCAAGCCCGGAGATCTTGGGCCGCCTGGCCTTTCCCCCTCAACCTTACCACTAGCTCCCGGCGGGACCTCTGCCTCAGCCGGCGGACTTTCCCTACCGTTCCGACGGTCTCTCAGGTAACCTTTTGGCGAGGAAAACTTTATCCTGTGGGTTAGGGCATATTCATCTGCGAACCTAGCAACTTCTGAGACGGACTTATTCGGCTTCTCATTCAAATACATCCGGATCTCCTCCGGAACACACCCTTTTAATTCCTCAATCAAAAATAACTCCCTGATACGCCCATAATCCCCGTCCACCTGTTCCGCGGTGCACCAACGGTCCAAGAGCACACCCTTTTCATAGGCTAGCTCGGTATACATTTGATTCCACCCTTTCCGTAAATTTCTGAACCTTTGTCTATAAGCTTCAGGTACTAGCCGTAACTCCGGAGAATGGCCTCCTTTACTTTGGCATAATTCTCCACGTCTCCTTCCTCGACGGCCAAGGCCACATATGCTCGTTGTGCCTTCCCCTTTAACACACTTTGTAACAACACCACCCACTGCTCTTTGGGCCACTTTTGATTTACTGCCACCTTTTCAAAAAACAAGAAATAACTATCAACATCCGACTCTTCGAATGGAGGTACTACCCTCAACTCCCGACTAACATTAAACCTCTCGTCTCGATCTAACCCTAGATCTCTTCGCTCTTTCTTTAACTTCTCCATCTCCAAGTCATGTTCCCTCTGTTCTCGTCTCTCCTCATACTCTCTTTGCTTTTCGGCTCTCTCTCTCTCGTTGTCGGCTTGTTCCCTCTCGTTCTCGGCTCGTTCCCTCTCGTTCTCGGCTACTTCTAGCTCTTTTAGCTGAATTTCATGCTGTCTTTGCTTTTCAGCTTGGTCCTACTCTTTTTCCACCTCTAACCCCTTTAGTTGGAGCTCCTGCTCCCGCTCTTTCTCTCTCTCAGCCCGTTCTTTCTCTCTCTCAGCTGCTTTATTTTAAATTCATGTTCCAACCTTAATTTCTCCAACTCTAGCTGATCCATCCCACTCGCTGGTACTTTTTCAGGGATATTTTCCAAGACCTCAGCTTCAAACACATTCTTCCCAATGTAATACCGAGTTATGGCCCCTCGCACCTCCCGCTTTTTCATGGACAACCTCACTTCTGTGAGGTCCAATCCCTTCGCCAAATTTAACAAGTCTGATTTGGTGGCCGCCTCTAGCGCCTCCACAGTCGGGTTTTTCATAAATTCATCCACATCCATCTTTGCTGGTTTCCCGTCTGGCTACCCGCGTACCAGATCCAAATTTAAAAAAAATTTTTTTTTGACTTACAAACCCAATTCACTGCCCTCCCAATTTGGTTTCAAATCTTGAGAGGAGGCCCCCACGTTGTTATGTATCCCGTAACTGGATCACTTACCAGCAAAGATAGAGAGGTCCACTGAAGTCTGATGGTTCCATTTTTAAACGTTTTTATTTATAAAGGGGCACAAAAGTAAGGTTAATACAAACATTCAGATAACATACGTCGTCAATATTCAATCTAAAGCGCAGGTATAGTAATAATCAATCAGAAATAAGCTCTATCATTGTCTAGGGGATAAGATATGGTCCATTTGGAAATATAACAGTCATTCAGAAGTCGACAGGCTTCAGCCTTTTGGGAACCGCTGGGTTTCCCGTGTTGGAGAGAGAGAGAGAGAGATTGGTGAGAAAAGGAACACTTGCCCGGGTCCTTACGAAGCAAAGCCGTGGAATCAGGGGAGCAGGCTTCCCTGTTGTTAGTTAAAAGCGGTTTTCCGTGATTCCAGCCACAGACTCCCGATTCGGAATCTAATGCACGTGGCTTCCTTCAAAATGGCTTCCCGCTACGACGGGATCGCTATCGTGTCTCCTTGGTGCGTCTGAAGGGGTCGTCCCCCCCAGACCCTCCTTTATAATTCCTCACGGGATCGTAGGTGTCAATCTCTCTCTCAACCAGCCCACTTTGCCCGAGGGCTTTACACGTGGTCTTCATGAGACAATAGTCAAGGTCGCCTTATTCTGCATCCCGGTGGAACGCGGTATTCAGCATGTCTCTCTCTCTCTCCCATTTCCTGTGTCTATTCAGCACGTCTCTCTCTCTCTTGGGTCATTGACCCCCCCCTTCACTAGGGCTCTTGCGATTCTCACAAAGGAGGGGGCTGGTATCATAAAACCAAATGCCTATACCTGACATATGATTCCTTCTTAGTTTTAATCAAACCTTCAACTTCCTTTGTTAACCAAGGTTCCCCAATTTTACTCGTATAGGATCATACTCTGAGCTCAACTACCTCAATTTTAGATGCCTCCTGCATGCCAGACGTTGTTTCCTCTTCTACCAGCTACTCCTAATCCACTTTTGCCAGGTTCTGTCGCACTCTGTTGAAATCAGTGCTCCCTAATTCTCGGACTCTAACTTTGTCCATGACCACCTTGTAACATGCCGAACTATGGTAAACACACATGTAACTATGAACTGTAGTTGTTGTCTCCACAGACAGTTCAACCACTTGCCAATTCACATTCCCTGAGGTAAGGTTCAGAACAGCCCCTTCTCTTATAAAACTTTATAAATACTGTTTAAAAACCTTGCCTGAATGCATTTTATGAAATGTGCCCTATCTGAGCTCCTTATACTAGGGCAATCCTAGTTAATAGTTGGAAAGTTAAAATCCACCCCAACCCCGTCCCAGCACTACATCAATGTAACTTTTAATGTTCTACTGCAATTTTCCTCCTTATCTGTTCTTTTACTTCTCACTTACTATTAAAAAGCCTGTTATATAACTATATCAATGTGATATCCCTTTTTATTTTTAATTTCTATCCATACAACCTTATTGGCCAATCTGTCAGGACATTGTTTTTAATTAATGCTCTCTCCAATTTGTAGTGCAACCACCCACCCCTTTTTGTATCTCCTTCTGACAGGAGCTTCTATTCCGGTGCAGTCAACTGCCTGTGCTCCCACCTTCAACACTGTTTCTATGCTTAAAACAACACTTTAATCCCTGTTCTGATCTTATTCTCTCAGCTCATCTATCAATTTAACATTTGCTCAGCAATTTCAATCATGGTTCTCCTTCCCACCCTCCCCCCAACTTCTTTATAGGGCCCCTGCCCCCTCCCTCTTCAGTCCTGACAAAGAGTCTCGGCCCGAAACGTTGACTGCTAGTTTCCACGGATGCTGCCCGACCTGCTGAGTTCCTCCAGCGTGTTGTGCGTGTTGCTTTGACCACAGCATCTGCAATGTATTTTGTGTTCAAACACAGTTCCTTCTTTCTTGTTATTTTGAATCCTCTGTAGACATCTATAATGATATCCTCACCTGTCTCTCCTCACTGACAAAATGAACTTCATTTTCTCCTTATATGGTTCCTACTACAATCAAAATGGCTTTTCGTTCAGCTTGAGTATGGTATTTATAGGCATGTGTTGTTTTATGTGGGTTCCAACATGTTAAGAGGTATTTCATTTGATCTCAGCTATTGCAAGTCAGAATAAGTGCAGCCAAGTTACTGACACTGATCCTTGAAATTGGGATGAGTAATGAAGGAAGGGAAAAGTTGGAGATAAACTAAGAGGTTTAAGATGGTGCTACCGGAGTAGTTGGAAAGGCAAGAAATTTGAATAAAAACATTACTAATAACACTTTTTCTGAAGAAAATTGTGGTAAACTATCACCACAAACAATGAAGAAGCAAGGGGAGGCAAAGCTGATTCAAAGGATGGGCCATTTGGGTGCATTGCAAAGCCGAAGCACAGTGTGTTCAAGACGGGGTTGCAGATGGAGCTGGTATTGTCAGTTAGGAATTTGGAGAGGAGTTGATGAGGAAGAGTTTCTATGCTCATCCAACTAACCAGGGTGAGAGATTGGATAGCTCCAAGTGCCAAGCCAATTTGGTGAGATCGAGAATGGGTTCAGGTTGGGCGCCCCAAGCCTATAGCTATGCCAGGGTCCGGGTCCTAGAGCGAATGACTACTCAGCGCTTGGACAATTTAAACGCCAATCCAAATAGATTGGAAAGCCGGAGGCGAGGGTCGAGCTGACTTCGCTCTTTCTCCCGAGATGCTCATTCATCTCTTGGCTGTGAACTGCTCCACTTGCTGTGCTCCTGAGACTGAGCCTACACCTGCTGCTCCAGGGAGGAGCGTAATCCAGTTCAGGAAGCCATCGCTTGCTTCTCTTGTTTGCATGGAAGTGTTTTTTTCTTTCTTTTTCTCTGTGCAGTGTCTTTGGATTTTCTTTTTTTTAAAATTGGGTTCTTTGTGGCTGCCTGTAAGCAGACAAATCTCGGGGTGTAGAATTTATACATTCCTTGATGATAAATGTACTTTGAATCTTTGATGGTGGGAGAAGGGTAAAAATTGCTGTCAAACTCAATAAAATGTTTTAGTCTAGGGCTACGCCAGAAAATTATATTCATAAAGTCAAAGACACAAAATATCACAGATTGCGTGTCCGCTCTCTGAGTATGTCTTTTTAAAATATCTGATAACAACCAGAACTTGCAGCAAGACATTGTCAATGACAAATAAAGACAGTGGCATATTTTGCCAAAGGTAAATGAGTGGCAGTACCGGGTATCTTTACACCTCTCCTTTTAGCTCTTGTGAAGAATGAACCAGTGTATCAAATAGTGAATTAAATTAACACATGACAACTGAGAATCAAGAACAGGCAAAGCGTCCATAAGAGTGGAAACACAATCCTGGTATGTTTAAAACTGTACTGAAAATGGGAACATTAATAAAACAGAAAATAAAGGTTTTAGCAGAAAAGCAGAACTTTAGGCAAGAGAACACAATTGTTTCAGAGGCATACTTTATTTTTCATTCTGTTCTTGTATTTGAAATGGAGATGAACGTCTCCATGATAACAAAAACATGTTTCAAACACATTTTGAGAATTTCAACAAGATGACGCAATGAAATATCAAAATTGTGACTGAAGGGAGACAGAGATGTTGGAATTTGCTGTTTATCTGCACCCAATCATCTATTTTCAATAGCCACAATTTTTATCTTGTAAAATTCATTGCATAAGTATCACATCACACCAATCAAGAGGTAAGGAAAATGGCTCCCAGAAAAATAAATGATAAATCTACAGAAGAAGAATAGTAGCTTACTCTGAGAATTTTTGTTGCATTTCATGGCCTATCTAGATTAGCTTTATTTGCCACATTTACATCGAAACAGTGAAACATACAGTAAAATGTGTTCTTTGTGTCAAATTAAATCAGCGAAGATTGTGGTGGGCAGGCCACAAGTGTCACCACACCACACCAGGTCTGGACAGTTAATAACGATCTCAGAGGTATACTGCTGTATCAGAGGGACATTAGGATCACTTGTGTCCTTTGTTTCATGGAGTCCTAGTTAACCCCTTCCATACCAGATGCAGTGATTCAGATTGACGGGTTCACTACACGCCGCCAGGATAGGACTGTCGAGTCTCTCAAGAGCAGAGGTAGAGGTGCCTCATGCCTCATGATCAACTCCACTTGGTGCACAAGTGTATCAGTGATGTCCCAATTCTGCTCACCAGACCTGGAACATCTCACAATTAGTATTTTAACTGGCATGAGAGATTTCAGAGATCATTTGGTAGCGGTGCACATTCCACCTCAAGCCAGTGCCAAACATGCTCTAAATGATCTGAGCGAAGTGATCAACATGCACAACAGAGCACACCCTGATGCCTTTTGAGGGATTTCAACCAGGCCAGCTTGAAAAAGTCACTAAATAATTACCATCAACAAATCACTTGTAGTTCCGGAAGAAACAACACAATGGACCATTGTTACACCACCATCAAGAATGCCTACCGTGCTATTCCGCGCCGTCATTTTGTAAAGTCTGATCACCTGGCTGTACTTCTGCTCCCTGAGTATAGCAGAGACTGAAGACTGCATCATCTGTAGTGAGGACAAAGAAGGTACGGACAAAGTAAGCACAGGAGTGCTTACAGGACTGCTTTGATTCAGTAGACTGGACTGTATTCAAGGATTCATCTTCGAATCAGGGTGAGTATGCCACAGTTGTTACTGACTTCATTAAAACCTGTGTGGATGAGTGTGTACCTACAAAAACTTGTTACACATTCCAAAGCAAAAACTTTGGATGAACCAGAAGGTTCATCATCTGCTGAGGGCTAGATCTGTGACATTTAGTCTGGCAGACCAGTTCTGTACAAGAAAACCAGGTATGACTTGTAGAGGGCCATGTCAAGAGTGAAGAAATAAGGACATTTTTCCTCCGGTCCTGCTGAAGGGTCTCGGCCTGAAAGGTGTCCCATTTTGCAGCACTGACGCTCCAAAATCAACAAACATGCTGAAGCAAGTTTTGTTTGTAAGTAAGGTGCAACACTGAGACCAAGGAGCACGGCCCAAAACTCAAAGTGAGAAGAAGCAGAGGTGCACTTTGTGCAAAAGGATGCAGGCAAGCTAACAGGTCCATCTTCAGACGGGTCTTGGACAACCAGCAAACTTTGCAAATTCTGCCTACATGGAACAGTGCTGAAAGACAATTCACAACTTGGCCAGGCATGCAAAGAAGTGACATTCTGCACAAACAATTATGTTTTTAATTTCTGTATTTGATTACCACAACCTCATCGCACCACATGAAATCACAAAGTTCTATGCACCACTCACTACTTGACAATCTCCAATAATCACAAATATAAACACAACAACATTAAGGCACACAGCATGCAGTCCCTCATTGCAATAAAAAGCATACACCAGCACACAGATTTTGTTTTGCAGGTGGCAGAGTGCCCCCCCCCCCCCCCATTTTGTGTATTACTGATGAGTACAGACTTTGAAAACCTGCACCTTGAGAAAAGATGCAGGCCGATTCTGAATCTGAATCAGGATTATTGTCTGACATGACATGAAATTTGTTGTTTGTGGCTGCATTAGAGTACAAAGACTTAAAATTATGATAAATTGCATAATAAACAATTAGTGCAGCATGAGTTATAATGAAGTACTGTTTGTGGGTTTATCAACCGCTCAGAAATCTGATGGCAGAGGGGAAGAAGCCGTCTCTAAACTGTTGAGTGAATCTTCAGGCTACTGTATCTCCTCCCTGATGGTAGTAAGGAGAAGAGGGCACATTCTGGATGGTGAGGGCTGTTAATGATGTATGTTGCCTTGTTGGGGCAATGCCTCCTGATGATGCCCTCGATGGTGGGGAGGTTTCTGCCTGGGGTGAAGCAGGCTGGGTCTATAAGCTTCTGCAGCCTCTTATGAGGCTCCAAACCAGTCTGTGATGCAACCAATTGGAATGTTCTCCATTGTACATTCAGAGGAATTTGCCAGAATCTTTTGTGACATACCAAGGTGCTCAAACTCCGAATGATTTAGAGTCAGAAGCCTGTAGGCCAGAATCAGCTTTAATATCACTGGCACATGTCGTGAAATTTGTTATTTTGCGGCAGCAGATTGCAGTGCATAATAAAAATCATAAAGTTGAATAAGTATATATAAGGAATGAAAATTCAATAAATAATGCAAAAAAAGAGGTAATAAAAACTGAGGTAGTGTTCATGGGTTAATCGCCCATTCAGAAGACTGATGGCGAGGGGAAGAAATTGTTCCTGAAATGCTGAGTGTGTGTCTTCAGGCTTCTGTACCTCCTCCTTGATGGTAGCAATGAGAAAAGAGCATATCCTGGATGATAGGCATTGCCTTTTGAAGGAGACTTGGATGCTGGGGAGGCGAGTGTCCATGATGGAGCTGGCTGAGTTTACAACTTTCTGCAGCTTTTTCTGATCCTGTGCAGAGGCCCGTCTATAGCAGACGGTGATGCAACCAGTTAGAATGTTCTCCATGGTGCATTTGTGAGTGTCTTTGGTGACATACCAATTCTCCTCAAACTCCAAATGAAACATAGCCACTGTTGGGCCTTCTTTGTAATTGGCTAGATAGATCCTTTGAGATGTTGACATCTAGGAAATTGAAGCTGCTCAACCTTTCCACTACCAACCCCTCAATGAAGACTGGTACACTTTCTCCTAACCTCCCCTTTCTGAAGTCTACAATTAATTTCTTGGTGTGACTTTGACTATGAGGCTGTTGTTGCAAAACCACTGAACTAGTTGTATATCACTCCTGTGCACCTGCATATTGCCGTCTGTGATCTTACCAACAGTGGCAATATCTGCAAATTTATAGATGATATTTGAACCATGCTTAGGCACATAGTTATAAGTATCATGAGAGTAGACCACTGGACTAAACACACATCCTTGAAGTGAACCTGTGTTGATTATCAGTGAAGAAAAGATTTTATCACTGATTCATACTGACTGTAGTCTCCCAATGAAAATGTCAAGCATCCTAGTTGTAAAGGGAGGTAAAGACATCCAGGTTTAGAAGCTTGGGAATTAATAGTAAGAGGATGATGGCGTTGAATGCTGAGATATAACTGATGTTTTGTTGTTGTCTCGATGCCCCAAAGCACAGTGCAGAGCCAGTGCGACTGAATCCATTGTAGATCTGTTGCAGCAGTAGACAAATTGCAATGGGTCCAGGTCATTACTTAGTCAGAAGTTAATTCCAGCCATATCAACCTCTTGAAACACTTCATAATGGTAGGTGTGAGTACTATTGATTGACAGTCATTGGGCCAGATCACCCTGCTCTTCTTGGGCACTGGTATGATTGCTGCCCTGATGAAGCAGGTGGAATATCAGACTATAGCAGTGAGAGGTTGAAAGTATCCTTGAACACTCGAGCCAGTTGGTTGGCACAGATTTTCAGTGACATGTTAATAACAAATCTGCATTAAGACGTGTCCATTGCAGGAACTCGCCTTACAGAGAGTATGCTCTAGCTTGTGAGATCTGCCTCACAGGAGATAGGCACCAGAATGTCTCTTCCATCTGCTGAGGTTTCAATCAAATAGGTGAGAGAAAAGGTTATTGGTTTTTCCCTGTACATCCATCAAAGGTATTGCATCCACCCACAAGAAACTGAATCTTAGGGTTGTATATGGTGACATGTATGTACTTTGATAATGAATTTACCTTGTACTTCCATCTTGTTAGGTAGACTACTGGACCAATTGTTTAATGAGTTTCCATATGCCCAATAGTCCTCAAACATTTATCAGCTCATTTTCAATACAACCTGTAGTACAAAAAAATTAAAAATCTAAACAAGCCCAGGGTAAGCTAACAAATGGGTAAGTCAATTAATGGGCCTACTTAAATAAATCATAGCCATTACATCTTACATTCATTAAGTTAGAAACATAAATATTTACATTAAATGGGTTATGCTAGATCAGGGTTTCCCAAATTGGAGTCCACAGACCACTGTGTTAATGGTAGGGGTCCATGGCTTAGAAAAAGGTTGGGAACCCCTGCTCTAGAAGCTTTCCTATAATTGAGTCTAAAATTTCACTTATATGTCACCAAGTTATATAAATGACTGTGTATATGGAATAATTGTGTCATCTTGGTAGCTGCCTTTCCTAAACTTTCAGGTTATTGCTGTAGGAACAACTAGAAACTCTGTAGAGTTGTAGTTCCACTTCTGAGTTAAATTTGTCACCCATATCTATCTTGTATAATCATCCTTCTTCTTTTCCTGATAGTCAACAGAGTAAGAAGTTGAGATTGCAAACGGTCTTTGAGCCATGTCGTGCCATTCACATCATTGCTGCTAGTTCCTCATTCAACCAGCCATGCTAGTATTGGTTTATTATTGCCACGCATACTGATACAGTATACAGTGAGAAGGTTTTGCTTTATGTGTCATCGACACAGAACATACCATACATATTTATATCAATGGTAGCATTGCAGTTAACGTGATGCTATAAAAGCTCGGGACATTGGTGTTTGGAGTTCAGTCCCGGTGTTCTCTATAAGGAGTTTGTACCTTGTCTCCATGGACAATGTGGGTTTTCTCTGGGTGCTCCAGTTTCCTCCCACAGTCCAAAGACATATCGGTTCGTACGTTAACTGGTGATTGTAAATTGTCCAGTGATTAGGTTAGGGTTAAATCAGGGGTTGTCAGTGGTTGCTGGGCAGCACTGTTTGAAGGCCCTTGAAAGGCTTGTTCCACATTGTATCTCTAAATAGAAAGAGTTGCAGTGAAAGTGCACTGCAATTAGACAAGTAACTACATGGGCCATGTTGAGTTAGATTGGGAGGTCTAGAGTTTAAATATTCATCTTTTAGCATATAAGAAGTCCATTCAAGGGTCTGATAACAGTGAGATAGAAACTATCCTGGAGTGTTGTTGTTTATGCTCTCAGGCCATTGTAATTTCTGCCTGACAAGAAGGGACTGGGGTGGGTTCTATGGTGCACCTATAAAAACTGGTGACAATCATTGGAGACTTGGCAAATTTCCAGAGCCTTCTGAAGAAGTGGAGGCTTTTATTGCCTGTAATGTATGAAACTTAAGGTTTCTTATAAAGATTTCCAACTCTTAAAAACTTTTTTTTCTCAAGACGCATCTGATATTGCTACACCTTGCAAATGTATAATGTAAAGGTGGCCTTCCTTATCTATTTCAGCAAAATACTATAATGTGACATTGAGCACAATGCAGGATGTTCTTCTTCAACCCTTTATCTCTTTCTGCTATCCCCTCCCAGTTCTTTCTTCACCCTGCCTCCCCCACCCACCCACCTTCTCCCTCAACTAGTTTTACCTGTCACTCGCCATTTTGTACTTTTTCCCCTCCTCCACCACCTTATTTTGGCTTCTGCCTCTTCCTTTCCAGTCCTGATGAAGAGTCAATTTATTCGCCCCTCTGTAGTTGCTGCCTGAGTTGCTGAGTTCTTCCAGCATTTTGTGTGTGTGTTGCTTTAGCTTCCAGCATCCGCAGAATCTCTCATGTTTATGAAGCTGCAGCTTTTGTTGTCAGTCACAAAACTCATGGACCAAGCCCTACAGCTGATCAGCAAAGAAATATGACCTGAATGATCCTCAATGTTTAACACCTAGGACTGGCAGACACTTTTTTCGTTGTCTTCAAATATACAGAAGCATCACTGTTCTTTTGGTAATCACAGTATTTGTTTTATGAATGTCATTGGAGGATGCAGCAAAGTCTGCCAGGCTGATAATCCCGTTCATGATGGGGCCGTTCGTGACAAAGGGTCTGTCACCACTTGGGATTTGATCAGAGGAAAACCACATGTTGCAGCTCCTCCCAACTCTCTCCTATTCCGCCCCCCCCGCCCCCCCCCCCCCACCACCACTCCATGCAGTTTTCCCACACTCAATGGTTGAACGGTCAGTTCCCCTAAGCATCTATATAGGAAAAATACAAGATGGTATTTTTGAGGTTTTGCCAAAATCAAAAACAGAGAGCAAATTAAGTTCCTTCTATGAGGTTGCTATGGAAAAGGGAAGAGCAGGAGAGGAAGTCAAGAGGAGAGTAATGATTAGAAAATCTTGAGAAGTACCTAAATATTCTACAAAGTAAAGAAGATCCTTTCTTTCAACAATGCAACTTGCAGGTCAACCTTTTCCTTGCATTCTACTATTTTGCTATTTTTGTGACCTTTTAATCAAAAGTACTTGATTATCAGAAGCAATAAGATAGCTAAAGATTTTGTGTCCTTTTACTATCTGTTTCTTGACTAGGATATAAATAGTTTTGAACTTGTAATACATTGTTTGTTATGATGGGTACCATCACATTAAAAAATATTTATTTTAGTGCTTCTCTAATTTTGATAGCCTGACAGTCAAGCTGTTGTATCTCTTTCATAGCAGATGGATGAACAGCTGCATTGGCAGCAATAGTTTTAGTTCATGCACTTCATTGCCAGCGAAATAAGCCATCGCCAAACACTGTTAAAGTAGGAGAAAAACTGTGCAGTAAAGAAAGTCTGACACTGAAATATAATACTTCTCTGAGTTAGGCTATGGTGAACAAATAAAAAAGCTTTCCCTTTCAAAGCAAATATTTATTTGCATTTTATTCAATATTGACTGTACCTGCATTCTGGTTCCCTTCAGTTTAGCAGAAAACCACTTCTTTTTTTTTGTATTTTTACTACTCATGCTTCATACCGTGGGCAAGAGGACGGCCAAATAGCCAACACCCAATTCTTTGGCAAAGCTCCTCTCTACACTGGGAAGTGCACATCAACTTGAAATGGTTTAATTATTCCATGACTGATTTAGAATGCCTCCCTCAGACACAGCATCTGTCCATGATGACTTCACAAGTTTGAAAGATATCACGGTACTAAATTTGCATGTCAGTTGCTCTTGGTTCTGCTGATGTTCCCATTATCATGATACAGATTCTCTGCAAAACCTATGCAACTTCCAAATTAGGCTTCCATGTTACCAGAATCTGAGGAGGGTTGTAACATGACCACAATCATTCATGGTACATCCATGGAAAAGCAATCCACTCACTCCCCTTCCATCACCTGGAATCCTTGGAAATCTTTCCTTTCACTTTCTTATGCAGTTTCTTTTTGAATGCTACAATTAAATATGCTTCTATTACCACCCAATGATTTGACATTGTGGATTTGGGAAATGCTTTCAAACTAGGTAAATACATGCAATGCATTTTATAGAAAGTATTTGATACAGACAATGTGTAAGAAATGAATGCTTAGGATGGTGGATGCTGTAGCAATGAAAGAGCTGCTTTATGGAATCAAGTTCTTAGAAGTTGTGGGATGATATTCTTCTGGGTAAGTAGGCAGCATTTCATTATGCTCCTAATTTACAACTTTGTTGATGACAAAATAATTTTGGGGTGTCAGAAGATGAATCACTCAGTACGGGAAACCTAGATTCTGGCCTGCCTTTTTTGTCTGGTCCAATTGTGTTTCTGGTCAATGGTGGCTTCCATATTTTGATGGAGGCAAATTCATAAATGGTAATGCAATTGACCATCAGGTGATCAAACTGGATCTTGATTAGATAAATGTTTGGAAGAGTTTGACCAGTACCTCAGCAATTTTGTTCCTTACCTCCCTCAGCATCCCATCGAGACCAGGCAATTTATATATAGGTAGCATTTGGTACATCAATTGCATAAATTTTTCATTACAAGACATAGTTATTGGAAAAGAAAATGTTGCTTAGCAACAATAGGTTTTCAAGTGCTTGCAACAATTTATTTTTTCCCTGTACATTTTTATATTAATGTTTCAGAAATTGCCCAAACACTAATTGTGGACCTTCTCCACTGCATCATTTTGGCATTGTACACATCAAAGCACAAATTGAAAGAACTGCCATTACAAAGTACTTCTAGAATATAACTTTCCAGGACTATCCACAATGGAATCAAGAAATCACTGTTAAAGAAGCAACTTCTTGAGAGCATTTCTCCTTCACAGATGTTGTTTTTCAGGAGTTTTATAAATGAAAAGTGGAGAACCAGCATTGGCTCTTAAAAACATTTTGCCAGCCAATTTGAAATTTCAACCTTTAATGTGGAGGCAAAAGGTACAGTACCTTGTAAAAGTATTCAGTCCCCAACTCTTTGCTCACATAAGTGATTTTGATCAATTTACCTGAGAATTTTTATTTGTGAATCACAAGCTCCTTTTATCATAGAAGAGCACAAAAAATAGTGTTACGAAGGTGGAGCAACTCTGAGGGGCCGAAGGGTTCAAAGTCGCCCCCTCCTTTTTGAGAATCGCAAGATCACTATTATTTTGGGTCTGAGACCCAGGAAATGAGAGAGAGAGACACAGAATACACAACCAGGTGGAATGTCTCCTGACATAAGCGGAACAGAACCACTGATTACTGCCATTGTCTCTTGGAGAAGGAATTGTGTATTGAGTACTGTACTATTCATTGAAACCCCTCAGGGGACAACCAGAGTTGTCTGGTTGAGGGATTGCATCATCCCAACCTGATTGACATCTGAGACCCCGTGAGTGAGGATAAAAGAGGGGTCTGGGGAACACCCCTTTAGACGCACCAGGAGAAATGCTAGAAATCCAGTGACAGCGTTTTATAGCGAAAGCCGGTGGGAGCTCGTGTGCGTCCTCCCTTGCCTGGGTGGTGGGCTCATCACGGAAGAATGATTTAGCTAAAGGAGAGGTCACACTTGAACGGCCACACCAACGAGACACCGACGGATCGAAATCATAAAGGAAGGTTGGCAAAACCCATAGTGGTAACTGTTCCCATTCTCCTATCTCTCTCTCTCTCCAACAATTGCAGCACAGCGACAAACAAACGGCGGCAGCCTGTGTGAACTGCAGCGAACTTTATATTTCCATCGGACAATTCATTATCCCCTAGACAACGATAGAGCTTATTTCTTATTATTATTATACTCGCACTTTTAGGTTTAGTATTGATGACGTATATTATCTGTATATTTGCATTGATATTATTTTTGTGTATTTTTATTAATAAATACTGTTAAAAATAGTATCACCAGACTCCAATGGATGCCTCTATCTTTGCTGGTAAGTAACCCAGTTACGGGGTTCGTAACAATAGAAAATTTTAAAGGATGAAAAACTAAAAATTCAAAAATCTGAAATGCCATAAGTTCAAAAGCCTCTTAACTCAGTACTTAGTTGAACCACCTCTTGTAGCTGTTACAGTCGGTAGTCTTTTTGCATCAGTCTCTATTAGCTTTGCACAGCTCGATGGAGCAAGATTTGCCAATAATCCTTGCAAAATTACTCAAACTGTGTCAGGTTAGTTGGGGAGCAGTATTGGGTAGCAATCTTGAGGTCTAGCTAGAGATGTTCAATCGCATTAAGGACTTTGATAGGACCACTCAAGGACATCAATTTTCTTCATTTGAAGCCACTCCATGGTTGCTCTGCCAATGTGCTTTAGGTTGTGACCTGCTGAAAGGTGAATTTCCTCCCTAGTTTAAGCTTTCTGGCAGAGAAAACAGGTTTTTGTCCAGGATCTCTCTGTATATAGCAGCATTCATCTTCCCATTAATCCTGATCAGATTTCTAGTCTCTGCTGCTGAAAAGTAACCCCAAAGCAAGATGCTACTCCCACCATACTTTACAGTAGGGATGGCATTACCTGACTGATGTACAGTATTTGATTTATACCACATGTACTGTTTAGTGTTAAGGCCAAAAAGTTCCGCTTTGGTCTCATCTGATCACGAGGCCTTCTATATCTTTACAGTATCACCTAAGTGATGCTTTGCAAAGCCTTTACGGGCAAGGATATGACTTTTTTTTAGCCAGTGCTTCTTCCTTGCCACTCTTCCATAAATGCACGTTTTGTGCAAGGCCTTAGAATTTGTGGAGCCATGAACTTCATCTCCAGTTGCAGCCACTGACCTCTGCAGCTCACCCAGAGTGACCGTTGGCATCACAGTAGACTCTCTTGGGTGTGCCATTCTTCTTTGGTGACTAAGTTTAGCGGGGTAACCTGACCTAGGCAGTGTGGTTGTGGTTACATATTTTTTCCACTTTTGCATCATGGACTGCACCTTCAGTGAGGATGGTGTCACCTGGCTGATGCATAGTATTAGATTTACGCTGCACATAACACTTAGTGTTGAGGCCAGAGAAGTTCCACTTTAGCCTCATCCGACCACAAGACATTCTTCCACATCTTTGCAGTATCTTTGAGGTGACACTTTGCAAAGTCTTTATGAGCAGGAATATGCCTTTTTTTTTAAGCGATGCATGTGGCGTTAATCTAATACTGCATATCAGGCAGGTAACACCATCTCTGGCACCTTAATCGATGAGATTGGTGAGAAGTGGAATCTATCATGGGCTCACGCCGTCTCCAGGTTTCTTAGTCTCAAGGCCAATCAAAGCCTCATGGAACCCGCTAAGAGACAACAAGATCGCTCTATCAGTCCGAAAACACACCATCAAAATGTAGATCACAGGCTCCAACAGTATCAGAATCACACTTGAAAGAAAAAGAATTTGAAAGCATGTGATTTACAAATAAAATATCTGAGTTAAATTGGTCAAAATCCCTAGTTGTAATACTTATTTATGTGATTAAAGGGTTAGGGGCTGAGTACTTTTTCAAGGCGCAGTAAGAATCAAATGAATGGATTGGTGAGGAAGAATGGTGTGGCATTGAAGAGAATTGAAACAGAAGGTTAGAGAACATGTATGAATTTAAACATGGGGACCAGAATTTTTATTTGGATGCACTGAGCATGAGTGTAAGTGACATAAATTAGCTCAGAGAAAATGGGCAAAGTAGCAATTAGTTCAGGTTTAATATAAGCAGCTATGTACGTAAATGAAATTAGTATGGGCACAGAGTGCATAATATCATTAGTAATAGAAGGCAGAGGTAATGCATTGGTTAAATTACTGGATGAGATATCCAGGGACCAACAATCCAGAGATCTGTTCAAATCCCACCATGGTAGCTGAGATTTTTAAATTTTGTTAATAATGTGGAACGAGAACAAAATATGCATTAGCAATAATGACTACAAAACTACTGGATTGTTGAAAGTACTCTCTGGTTCAATAATACACTTGGGAAGGAAATGCGCCATCTTCAACTCAGTTTGGGCTTTATGTGACTCCATACCCATTTAATGTGGTTGATTCGTAAATGTCTTCTAAAATGCTCTAGTGTGCCATTCACTGATGCAATAATCATTATACCTGGACTGCAGCTGTTCAAAAAAATGACTCAGCAACATATTCTTACAGGAAAATAAGGACAGGCAGTAAATGCTGTACTTACCTGTGACACCCACATTGGTTATCTAAGTACAGTATAGGATTGCGAACAATTACAGAAGGACACCATCAATAGCTTATGAGAATGAGTAAGAGACATTGAATAAAGAAGCTGAAAAAATTGAAGGTTTATATATGTAGGATCGTAAAGTTGATAAATGAAAAATGCTCTAGACTTTTTAACAAAAGGTTTTCTGTCTTGAATAAAGGAATAATTCTGAATGGATACCAATTACTGATTAAAGCCCAGTTAATATATTGTAATCTCTTTAGGCCAATCTATTGTATAGCTGGTGTCAATATCTTGAAGTACCTGCAAAGGAGTTTATTTAAAATGAGGATGCGGAAGCGTAAGTGTGAAGCTCCCTAAAAGTGGCAATGCAAGTGGATAGAGAGGTAAATTATGCATATGACACGCGTTCCTTCATCGGACAGGGCACTGAGTATAAAAATTAGTAAATCATGAAACCACTATTAATGGTTGTTTAGGTCACATTTAGTGTAATATGTGCAGTTCTGGTTGCCACGTTATAGGAAGGATGTGGAGTCTTTGGAGAGGGTGTAGAGCAGGTTCAGAGGATGTTACAGCTTTAAGGAGAGATTCCATCTAGGCTTGTGCAATAAAAATAGTGAATAAAGAATTTGCTGCATAAGGGGACTCAAAGAAAGGGTGATCATAACATGGTTATTTTTTAAAGAGTACTAATTCAGTGTTTAGTAAAAGTTGGATATGACAAATTGGGAAACCAAATTAAAAGGAATTAAGCTAAAAAAGAAAACAATGGCTAACAATTTAGGAATCAACATGAAGTTAATAGCAAATAAGGCACAAAAACTAAAGAGGGAAGGTGGTTCTACCTTGGCTGACAAGAAAGCTAAAACTGGTTTTAGATTAAAAAGCTTAAAATATTGGCCAGCAGAGCAGTTAGTCCAAGGATTTGGAAAATTTCAAAATGTGGTAAATAAACAAAAATGACAGTGAGAGAGAAAATAGATCACAAAAATAATCCAGTGTGAAACATGCAGACAGGTTTTAAGAGCTTCTACAGATACAAAAAAGGAAAAGATTAGAAAATGTTCATTGACATTAAATGAAGGAATAAACAAATGGCAGAGAACTTAAATATACATTTTATAAGTACTTATGCAGAACAAAAATAGTAATGAAAAATGGGTCCCGAGTGAATATAGAGCTGAAAGAAATCAACTGCATTAATTTAAAACATAGAAGAAATTATAGACTTGAAAACTGATAAATCCCTAATACCTTTTGACCTGCAATCCATGATTTTGGAAAAGATAGGTATAGAGACAAAGGCTGCAGTTGTTAACTTCAAAATAGTATAGATTCTAGAATGGTTTCCATATATTGGAGGGTGGCAAATGTAAACACAGTACTTAAGAAAGACAGAAGAGAGGTTCTAGAATAGTTTCCATATACTGGAGCGTGGCAAATGTAAATGCACTATTTAAGAAAGATAGAAGAGAGAAAACAGAACTACATACCAGTTAGCTTGACTTCAGGAGCAAGGTAAACACTAGAATCTATTTTTAATGTATTATTAAGGAAATGTTAACAGTGAACTTTGAAATTAACCAGAGGAACTGGCAGAGACAACATGGATTTATTAGTTTTTTAGAGGTAGTATTTAATGGAATAGTTAAGGGCGAATAAGTGAGTGTTGTGCATTTGGACTTACAGAAGATATTTAATGAAGTCCCAAGTAAGAGATTATTAAACAAATTAGAGCGTGATGGGTATCCAAGCGGTCTAGAATTAGTTAACAGACACAACAAAGAGTGTAAGAATAGGTCATTTTCAGGTTGGAAAACTCCAACTAATTCAGTGCTTCAGGAATGAGAATAGGAGCCCCAGCTGTTTACATCAATGATTTGGAGCACAGGACCAAATGTGAGATGTCCAAGTTTACTGATGTTACAAAGCTGGATGCCAGTGTGGGTCATCTAGAGGATGCACAAAGTCTTCTGGGCCCTATAGACAAAGTAAGAAAATATATGTGGATATGATTGATGAAATATAATGATGAAGAAATGAGGCCATTGTTTATTTTTTTAAATGGCAAGAGCCTAACTACTGTTGGTATTAGAGGAAGCTGGGTGTCCTTGTACTCAAACCACTAACTCAAGGAGCAATTATGAAAGCAAGTGAAAGGCTGGCTTTAATGGCAGGAGGATTTGAATGCAAGAATAAAAGTGTCTCTCCACAAAATATGTATGAGCCTCATGAGAATGCACCTGGAAATGTACGAATTTGATTTTGTACATTCCTACCAAAGGAAGACTTTACTTGCATTAGAGGGATAATATTATAGGTTATATATAAAAGTACATGAATGGCATATGTCATTACTCATCATGTCATATGTGTGCACTTCACTAAAGTAAAAGGAAGCTTATAAATTCTCCTGGGCCCCCGTGTGCCTCTTTCAATTACCTTTTAGAGTTACAAATCATAACACGTTGCGAAGTGCAGGCAGGCCCGTAGCTTCAATTTATGGTTAAATCAAAACTACTTAATCAATACTCATGTCCTTCAGTCAACAAACTGAAACAAGAGGCTATTTTCTGATTAGATTACAAAAGAAAAATCTGGAATATTTGAACTAAACAAGTAATGCTACATTTTTAGGAATATTGGCCTTCAGATGAGATACTAACTCAAGGCTTTATCATCATGTTTTTCATGTTCTGGTATATATTTGTAGAAAAGGGAGTTCAGATGAACTTTCTTCTAACAGCTACACCAAAAATAGATTAGTTGGTCATGCACTCTATTGTTAATTGTAATATCACGCTGCATGAAAAAAACTATGTAATTGTCACTTTATGTGAATCATTTCAAGGTAAGTGTGATTATGAACTGCATAGACATAACAATATTTTGCTTCAGTGACTGATCTGTCAAGTTATAACCATTCAATTTAACCCTCCAAAACATCTTCATCCAGCTAGTGAAAATAAAAATGGTTTGAAAATAAATGAGTAATATTATTTTAAAATGAGTGCATTGTAATAATTTAAATAAATAAATAAATAGTACTTGAACAGAATTGTTTGCCAGGCCAATTTACAAGTAGTTAAAAGTCAATTACCATAGATTCCGTACTACAGAGCGCACCTGATTAAAAGCCGCAGGCTCTAATTTTAGAAAGAAAATCAATTTTGTACTTGTACAAGCCGCACCGGATTTTAAGCCGCAGGTGTCCCACGTTGTAATATGAGATATTTACACAGAAAGATATTACACGTGAGGATTTTTTAACTTTTAATTAAATCCGTATGGTAACATAAACAAATACATATTGCAAATGCTTTTTTTCGAACCGTGCCTGTAACACGGCTACTTTTAAATATACATACGTATCGGTAACACACAAATTACGTTGCGTATACTTTTTTACTGAACAGTGCACGAACAACATTCCAATATCTCCTAACGACTGGTAAAAAAATATATACTGCAGCCTACCAGGAAAAGTTATTGATCGCCTTTAACTTAAAAGCTGCATCATCGCGCGGGTCTAATGCGCTCGCCCCCTCCTTTCTGTTTATCGCAAACCAGTATTTCCCCACAAGACGCGGTGAAACCGGATGTGACGTCATAGCATCCCGGGATGTAGTACAGAAAACAAATATACTTAAAACACTTCTAACTTTAACTAGAAAATACTAACAAATGAATTACTAAGCGAAAATATTATAAACTAAATAACTGCCATAAAGGCAGCACAATGCTTTTCTTAGAGTGTTTTCCATGTTGATGAGGGTGAGTACAAATGACTGATTTACAATAATTTAATTGTGAAAGTGCGCTTGATTTATCGTACAATTTCATTGGACCTCTGTGAACTACTCATCAATTTTATTGGTCTACTGTTACGAGGCAAAATGTTTTTGGCGGCATGAAAAAAAACCATGCATTAGCCGCACCGTAGTAAAGGCCGCAGTGTTCAAAGCTGTTCAAAGCGTGGGAAAAAAGTAGCGGCTTATAATCCGGAATCTACGGTACTGCATATCGTGGTTTAGAGGCACAATGCAGGTTAAGATGATAGTTCCTTTCTTAGAAGACATCAATGATCTAAATGTGCTTTTATGAATCCACTGGCTAATGATCTTTTTTAAAGATTCCAGATTTTATAATTCATTAATTAAATTTCTATTCTGATTCCAAGGTGGGCAAACTCATGCCTCAAAATAATAATTAGACCCATGGATTACTAGTTATGAGATAGTGCACCTTGATGACTTCCCATCATTTCTGGGGACTTCAACCAGGCCATAACTCGTTAACAAACTATCACCAACATGTTACCTGTGGAACCAGCAGAGCCAACACACTCTATCACTGCTGCACCACCAAGAACACTAACCATGCCATCCCAAGCTTACACTTGTCAAGTCCTATTACCTGGCTGCATAATCTACTCCCAGCAGGGGTGAGGATTATGAAGGTACGGTCAAAGGAGGCAGAGGAGTGTTTACAGGACTGCTTTGAATCAGCGAACTGGACCCATATTCAGGGATTCATATTTGGATATGAATGAATATGCCTCAGCCATCACAGACTTCATGAAGAGCTGTATGGATGAATCTGTGCTAGCAAGAACATACTGGATATATCCAAACCACAATCCATAGATGAATCATGAAATTTGCAGTTTGCTGAGGGCTAGATCTGTGGAGTTCAAGATCAAAGATTGGGAACACTGCAAGAAATTCATGTACGATCTACTGAAGACCATTGTAACAGCAAAAAAGCAATTCCAATCAGATGCACAACAGTTGTGGCAGGGTTTGCACATCAGTAATTCCTATAAGATGAAAACTAACATCATAAATAGCAGAGATGATGAGCTTAGTGTTTTTATGCACACATTGAAAGGAAGAATAACACTATGCCTGTACAAATCCCCACAGCATTTGGCAACCCTGTGTTCTCTGTTTCAGGGGCTGCCATCAGAACAACCGTCAAAAGGATGAATCTATGCAAAGTGTCAGGCTCTGATGGTATACCTCACAGGGTACTGAAAATCTGTGCTGACCAACTGGCTGCAATGTTCAAGGGCACCTTTAACCTCTCACTGTTGCAGTCGGAGGTTCCCGTATGCTTTAAAAGGACATCAATCATACTGGTGCCCAAGAAGAACAGGGTGATCTGCCTCAACGACTATTACCTGGTAGCACTCACATCTACAGCAAGGAAGTACGCCAAAAGGGTGGTTATCACTTCTTCAGAAATTGGTCAAGTATCTGGACCCACAGCAATTCACCCTACGCCTACAATAGTTCTACAGTGGATGCAATCTCATCACCTCTGCACTCAGATTTGGAACACCAAGACAACAGCAAAATATACATAAGTTCGTTATTCATTACCACCATATCCTCACTACTAATCAACATGTTTGAAGTCCTAAGCCTCTGTACCTCCCTGTACAACTGGATTGTCAACTTCTTTACCGGGAGACCACAGACATCGAGAATATGTAATAGGATCTCCTCCTGGCTCCGAGGGGGACCAATATTGTTGCAGGTAGGATTACTAGAGCTGTTGGAAGTGGTTAAAACTTATATGGTAGGGGGATGGGAACCCGTATGATAGAGCTGAGGATGAGCCAGCAGGTTTAAAAGTAGATGATGGATGCAACATGAATATAAGGAAGGACAAGTCAATGATTGGGTACAAATACAGACAGAGCAATGAGTTAAATTGTACCACAGAGGCAAAATTCAAAAGAGCGAAGAATGCAGGATTGAAGGTGGTCTATTTAAATAGACATAGCATTTGGAATAAGGTGGACAAACTCGTGGCGCATTTACAGATTGGTCGGGATGATGTAGCATCACTCTGACATGGCCGAGAAAAGGCCATAGATGGCCGCTTTACACAAAGGATATACTTTGTATTTAAAGGACAGGCAGGAAAACATAAGCGGTGGTGTGGTTCTGTTGGTAAGAGATGGAATTACATCTTCAGAAAGAGGTGACATAGGGTCAGAGAATGTTGAATCTTTGTGCGTGGAGTTGCAAGGGGAAAAAAAACTATTATGGGAATCATATATAGGCCTCCAAATAGTAGCCAAGATCTGGAGTTGAGATTGCAAAGGGAGCTGAAAAAGGCAATTAATAAGGGTAATGTAACTGTTGTAATGGGGGCCTTCAACATACAAGGGGATTGGGAAAATCAAGTTGGTGTCAGATCGCACGAGAGGGAATTTTTTGAATGCTTATGAGATGGCTTTTTAAAGCATCTTTTGCTTGAGCCTACTCAAGGAAAGTTTATCTTGGGTTGGGTGTTGTGTAATAATCCACTAGGGAGCTTAATGTAAAGGAATCCTTAGGAGGTGATCATAACATGGTTGAGCTCATACTGCATTTTCTGCATGTATCAGTATCACAATGGAATAAAGGGAATTACAGAGGCATGAGAGAGGAGATTGCCCATATGGATTGGAGGAGGATGCTGGTGGGGATGATGGTAGAAGAGGTGGCTGAAGTTTCTGGAAATAGTTCACAAGATGCAGGATAGATATGTCCCATAGAAGAAGTCCTCAAATGGAAGGGGTAGACAACTGTGGCTGACAAGGGAAGTTAAGGACTGCATAAAGGCTGAGGAAAGGGCATATAAAGTAGCAAAAGTGAGTGGAAAGTTGGATGATTGGAAAGCATTTAAAATCCAACAAAGGAATAAGAAGGGAAAAAATTAGATATGAGGACCAGCTAACCAATAATATAAAGCAGGATATTAAAAGATTTTTAGTTATATAAAGAGTAAAAGGAAGATGAGAGTTGATATTGGACCACTGGAAAATGACACTGCTGAGGTAGTTATGGGGGACAAAGGAATGGCAGATGAACTTAATGAGTACTTTGCATCAGTCTTCACTGTAGAAGACGCTAGCGGTGTGCCTGATGTCTGTGAGTGTCAGGGAACAGGAGAGAGTGCCATTGCTATAACAGAGGAAAAAGTGCTAAGCAAACTCATTTGATAAGGTGCCACACATGAGGCTGCTTAACAAGATAAAATCCTATGGCATTACAGGAAAGATACTGGCATGATAGAGGAATGGCTGACAGGCAGGAGGCAGTGAATGGGAATATAGGGCGCCTTTTCTGATTGGCTGACAGTGACTAGTTGTGTTCCTTAGTGGTCAGTATTGGGACTGCTACTTTTCACATTGTTTGTCAATGATTTGGATAATGGAATTGATGGCTTGTGGGAAAGGTTGCAGATGATAGGAAGATAGATGGAGGGATAGGTAGTGCTGAGGAAGTAATGTGATTGCAGCAGGACTTAGACAAATTGGAAGAATGGGCAAAAAGTGGCAGATAGAATACAGTGTTGGAAAATGTATTATAATGCATTTTGGTAAAAGAAACAATAGAGCAGACATTATCTAAATGTGGAGAAGGTTCAAACATCAGAGGTGCATTGGGACTTAGGAGTCCTCGTGCAAGACCACCAGAAGGTTAATTTACAGATTGTGATAAAGAAGGCAAATGCAATTTTGCCATTTATTTCAAGGGGAGTAGAATATAAAAGCAAGGAGATAATGCGGAGGCCTTACAAGACACTAGTCAGGCTGCACTTGCAGTATTATCAACAGCTTTGGGCCCCATTTCTTAGAAAGGATGTGTTGTCATTGGAGAGAGTCCAGAGGAGATTCATGAGAATGATTCCAGGAATGAGAGGGGGTTGACATATAAAGAGCGTTTGGCAGCTTTGGGCCCCTACTCACTGGAATTTAAAAGAATGCAGGGGGATCTTATTGAAACCTCCTGAATGCTGAAAGGACTAGATAAGGTAGATGTGGAGAGGATGTTTCCTTCAGTGGGGGTATCCAGAACTAGAGGGCACAGCTTCAAAATTAAGGGGCAAACTTTTAGAACAGAGGGGAGGAGGAATTATTTTAGCCAGGGAGTAGTGAATCTCTGCCACTTCTTCAGTGGAGGACAAGTCCGTGGGTATATGTAAGGCAAAAGTTGATTGCTTTAGGATTGGTCAGGGTATCAAAGGATAGTTCAAGAAGGCAGGTTAATGGGGTTCAGTGGGATCCGGAATCTGTCATGATGGAATGCCAGAGCAGACTCGACGGGCTAAATGGTCTAATTCTGCCTCTATGTCTTATTGCTGACAATCAACACAGACACATCTGAAGGATGCGTGCTTAGCCTGCTGTTCTCTGTCTACATTCACGATTGTGTGGCTAGGCACAGCTCAAATGCCATTTATATATTTGCCAATGGCACCACTGTTGTTGTCAGAATCTCAGGTGTCAATGAACAGGCACACATGAGTGAGAAAGTCACTTGGCTAAGTGTGTTGTAACAACCTCACACTCAACATCAGCAAGGCTAATGAATTGATTCTGGATTCAGAAGGAAAAATTCAAAGAAAGCAGACCAGTTCTCATTGAGGGCTCAGTGGTAGAAGGGGTGAGCAGCTTAGGCATCAGGATCCCTGAGGATTAATCCTGGGCCCAAAATATTAATACAATCACAAAGAAGGCACACCAGTTGCTTTACTTCATTAGGAACTAATGAACTTAAGAGAAATTTTTAAGAAACTTCGGTATGTTACTAAAGACACTCGCAAATTTCTACAGATTTCGAAAGACTTACAAATTTCTACAGATACAGCCAGCCAGGATGCTCTCCATCACAGCACAGGGTTCTAGACTCAGCCAGTTCCATCATGGACACAACCCTCCCCACCATCAAGGAGATCTTCAAGAGGAAGTGCCTGAAGGAGTCATCCATCACTAAAGATCCTCACGGTCAGGACATGCCCTCTTCATGTTACTACTATTGAGGTGGAGGTATGGGAGCCTGCAGACCCACATTCAATGATTTAAGAACAGCTTTTTCCACTCCGCCATCAGATTTCTGAATGGCCCATGAACCCACTTTGTAACTTGTAATAATTTTTATGTCTTGTACTTCACTGCTGCTGTGAAACAGCAAATTTCTCTACGTCTTCTTAACAGTGATAATAAACCTGATTCTGATTCATTTCCAAAACTACTCAATCACCTTCTTGTTAGTTATTTATTTACAGTAGTGGTCACCAACCTTTTTAAGCCCAAGATCCCCTACCTTGGCCTTAGTGAAAGGCGAGATCGATTAGTTACACGCATGCGCACTGGGACAGAAAAGACTGGAAGTAAAACCCCGCAACCCAGAAGTACAAACTTTGTAGAAATAATGCATGAACACCAGGAGTACCCACCGTTTTTTGCACTGCGGACTGTTTAATATTGACAATATTCTTGCGGAATGGCCGACGGTGGTGGTGGGGGGGGGTGTTAAACATGATGGGAATACAGCGATACTCGAAGCAGGTTCCTTATGTCCAGTCTATTACGCAATTTAGTTTTCGCAGCTCTCGGCACTTAGCTGCTGTCCCACGCTGCTCACGTTTTTTCCGCTGAAAAAACTCAGCTGGTTTGTCTTTAAGTACAGGGTGCTTGGACTCAGGGTACCGAAGCAGTTTTGAGGGCTTCATTTCCTCATTAGACAGCCTCCCGGCCCAAACTCCAGCGTCTGCCCGCCTGCTGCCAGACACCTCAGCCAGGTGTGACTGGTCGTGGGTGGGGTGAGAGGACAAGGTCAGGGCCTGAGGTCCCCGTGCCAGGGCCATGGCGGTCGCAGTCCAGAGAGAGCGACCAACTGACCGAGTGAGGAGAGCAACAGGCCCACGCCCGCCCCTCCCTTGTAGGATCTGCCGGCCGACAAAAGTTTGTTTCAGCAGATCGCAGCGAGGTAGCTGCTCTGCAACTTACAAAACCTTGAGCTCGAATTAGGTCATCTGCGAATATTTTAGCACCGGGTTTCCCACGAACATTTGGTGTGTTAAACAGGTTCAGAGGCGGCGCCCATCTGTCCGCACTCCAGGCCAGTACCAACGGCACTTCCCGCTGGCCGCGCTCCGGGCCAGTACCATCAGCAATTCCCACTGGCCGCGCTCCGGGCCAGTAGCATTGGTGGTTCTCGCTGGCCGTGCAAGGGTGTCACTGCGTTTAGGCGACTGATGACCTCACGTGGGTTCAATTTCAACAGTTGGCGTGACAGAGAATGAGGAAAGGTGCAGCTGATTCATATTGTTTTCTCGTGGCCCGGTGGCTGGGGACCACTGAAGTACGCTGTGTAGTGCAGGAGAGCTATGCGCGTGCGCACTGGGCAGAAAGAACAGAACTAAAGCCCCGCAACCCGGAAACAATCTCTCAATAGTATTTGTGTATTTATTGTTCTTTTTTTTTTCGGGATCTACTGGGAAAGTCTCAAAGATCGACCAGTTGGCGACCACTAATTTACAGTATATGTACACAATGTTAAATTTGTGCTTAAGTCAGACAATTATAAATGCCTAATTATGTTCTATACAGTATAAAAGTAGAAAATAATTGAACTTTTACAACTATTACATGAACTCACTGGTAATGTTCTCTTATTTTTTAGATTCTATTAATGTACTCTCACCAAGTCCTCATCTCCAAGCAGGGCTAACATTTCATTAATGTCTATTAAGCTGAAAATGCAACACTCTGTTCAAGTAAGGAATAGCAGGAACTATAGACTAGTTGCCCTGACATCTATCACTGCGAAAATGATGAAATCCATTGTAGTAAGTTACAGCAGGACGTAAAAAGTCATAATATAATCAAGGAGATAAGACATAGTTTCATCAAAATGTAATTGTCTGTCACAAATGTGTTAAGAGTCATTTGAGAATGGATAAAGTTGTGAGGAGGATGCAGGAAACCTGCAAAAGTATGTAGGCAAGTTAAGTGTATAGGGAAAAAAAAGGTGAAGAAATGTGGTACTATCTCCTGTGGTTGGAGGAACAGAAAAACAGCCTATTGCTCAAACAGATAAGAGTATTGGGAAACAAAGGGATATGAAGCATGACAAGTAACTATGCAATTAAATGGAACAATGGCTTTCATTGCAAAGAAAATAAGAGTATAAAAGCAGGCAAGTCTTGGTACAGTTTGGTTTTGGTGAACCCACACCCAGTGTGTTGCATACAGTTTTGGTCTCTTTTAGTTCAGGGGAGATACATTTACATGAAACATCATTTAGAGAAGATTCAGTAGGTTGATTCCTGGATGAATGGCTAGTTTTCTGAGGTAAATTTAAATACATTTGGGAAAAACTCACTTTTGGAAGAATGAGTAATCAAGTCAAGTCAAGTCAAGATGCTTTTTATTGTCATTTCAACCATAAACTACTGGTACAGTACACAGTAAAAATGAAACAACGTTCCTCCAGGACCATGGTGCTACGTGAAACAACACAAAACTACACTAGACTATGTGAAACAACTCAAGGCTACACTAGACTATGTAAAACAGAGTTATATAAAAGAGTTATATGA
The DNA here is from genome assembly GCF_048418815.1 of Hemitrygon akajei. Lineage (NCBI taxonomy): Eukaryota > Metazoa > Chordata > Chondrichthyes > Myliobatiformes > Dasyatidae > Hemitrygon > Hemitrygon akajei. Next base: position 49,791,947 of record NC_133133.1, on the reverse strand, counting down.
GATATAACTCTGGAGGGATTGACAGATTAAAGGCTGAAAAAAATGTTTTCTCTTAAGATGGTGTTGAGGAAGAATTTCAACTTTCAGAGGATTATTAATCTTCAGAACTCCCTACCTTGTAGAAATGAGGAGGCTGCACTATTACCAGGAATCAATGAATCACAGGTAAAATAGGCACAACATTAGAACCAAGGCCAAAATCAAATTCCATATACTAGAGATTCTGCAGATGCTGGAAATCCAGAACAACATGCACAAAATGCTGGAGGAACTCAGCAGGTCAGGCAGCATCTATGGAAATGAATAAGCAGTTCACGTTTCAGGCTGAGACCCTTCTTGAGGATGGAAAGGAAGGGGGAGGATTCCAGAATAAGAAGATGGGGAAGGAGGACAAGCTAGAAGGTGATGAGTGGGTGGGGGAGGGGATGAAGTAAGAAGCTGGGAGGTGATAGGTGGAAAAGGCAAAGGGCTGCAGAAGAAGGAATCTGATAGGAGCGGAGACTGGACCATGGAAGAAAGGGAAGGCAGAGAGGAACCAAGGGGAGGTGATAGGCAGGTGAGAAGAGGTGAGACGCCAGTGGGGAATTGAAGAAGAGGAAAGCAAGATGGGAAAAATTACTGGAAGTTGGAGACATCGATGTTCATGCCATCAGATTGGAGGCTACCAAGATCAAATTAACCATGTTCCTCCTGAATAGAGGAGCAGATTTAAGAGGCCTACTTCAGCTCATATTTTAGGTTCTTGCACTCTTATTTTATCTTATATTTTGGAATCATTATTAGTAAAATTGACAAGCGGATCAGACATGAAGAGTGCTGTATTGGAACAATCACAACATATTCCATTTCACTGACTGAGAATCATCCAAACTTTCACAGCCTGAAATGTTTGTACTTCACCTTTGTGAGGAGTGTGAGAGTTGCATCTTCTTTTCCAATGTTTATACCTTAAATGCCGGCTCTGCATCAATCCAAAACTGGTTTTAAGTATCCCGTTACGGGAGAAGGAGAGGGGTCAACCCAGTTGAGAAATCCTCCCCACATTATCTACTCTGGGTCTGGCCACAAATCAAAGTACACTCTTCCAACAGCCTCATCCAGGCCAGGATGGCCCTCGATAGAGTACATATAACGAACTAAATGCTCCATAAATTCCCTGAGTTCCTCCAGCAATATTTTTTTCTCCAGATTCCAGCATCTACGGCCTTTTTGTTCAAAGGGTAATTGGTTTATTATTGTCAAATTAGCTCTTGTTTATCAGCCATCTGGCCAGATCTTTCTATGAATAAGTATATCGTGGTACTGTAATACCAAGGGAAAAATAAAAAAATACACAATATAGTGTCGCTGCTAGTGAGAAGAAATAAGAGTTATTACGAAGTAGATTGCGAGATCGAGTTCTCCTAGTGTCTGCCAGTACGCGTGATGCCATATGTAGAGTTGATAAGCACTCAATGTTTTACCTGTAAGATTTACTGATCACATAATGTACAGATATGGGCGATTTTGTTTAAAATTAGTTGTGCCACTCTGAGAGGCACTGCGTTTGTTTTGTTCTGCTGATAACACTGGGCTACCGACACGAATCTTTGAGAATGCAAATAATCAGGCATGGCTTTATCAAAATCGTGTTGGAGATCAATTCAATGCGAAATAAGCCTCGCAGGCACAGTGACTGTACCTCCTCGGAGATAAGTAGTAAAGCACCACATATTATAAAGAGTACTGTAATTGGAAATACTCAGCCAGTCATTATGAATACAGTGAAAACGAGCTGATGTTCCGGGTCATGAGCGTTGTTTTTGTTGTTCTGTAAATGAAGAATGCGGTGGGTTACCGATTCACTGTGGTATCGGTGCCGTCGCGGGCGGGACCCGGGAAGGAGAGCGGCGCCGCGGCCGAGCGGGGAGGGCCTGAGGCGGGTCACGTTAGTCGCGTCGCGCTCGGGCGGTCCGATCTCGTTGACGCAAGCTGAGTGAAGTGATGGCGCCGAGCTGAAGGTACAGCGGTTGACTGTGTTGCCGCCCTCATGGACAAGCCAGCCGCAAGAGCGACGGGCGCCGCTGGGAAGTCTGTGATAATATCCTTTAACATCGCTCCCCACCCCCGGGAGAGGAGGCAAACTAACAACCGAGTGTAACCGGGCACCGGGATCCTGGCAAACCGATAGTCACAGCACCACACCCGGAGCGAAGGATGGGCCGGTTGGTCCGCTGGCCAAAGTACGGCCGAGTCCGGCCGGCCTGGTTAGCCAAGCCCGGCCCCATCCTGGATGTTCCTGCCGCCTATTAGTGTGCAGCCGGACAGGCCTTGGCACCTGGTATCCTGTCACCTCTCCCTGCCCTGTGAAACGTGCGGTGACGGTCCTCTCGTATCGTTTTGGCTGGGGTTTTTTTGTGTTAACGCGGTTGCTTAAAAGCATCTAGACTTCCTGGGAAGATTCCCGATGAGCGCTTTATGTAAGAAACGTTTATTTTAAATGGTTGTTCTATTTTAAATTTAGTGTCTGCTCTTCCCAGCGTTCTCCTCTTGATCTGTCATGACATGCCTTGTATCACAAAGACATTTCCTAGTTTATGTTCTTAACTCATATTGAACCAAATTGTCCGGTTTAAAACTATCTTAAGTTGCAGAAAATAAATGCAAAACAAATGCGCCAGGATTCCACTCCTGTCACAATTTACTTACTTCTGCACCAGAGTTGGTCATCTCAGACGCTGGTTACTTACACCCGATTACAATTTTCTGTATGCAAGGCCAAAGTAAATATTGCTGGGCCATTGTGTGGTAGGCATCACAGTTTTGTTGGAACCTTACAGTTTGAAATGTTTGAAAGCAGTGGATAACGAACAAAATTGAGATTGCAATATAATAATCGTTTTGCTGCCTTTACCACAGACGAATATGCTGAGACCATTTATAATCGCCCAACTACTTTTCACTTTATATAAGTTAATTTTAATGGCTACATAGAACAAATCACATGGTGCATTTCTTCAACAGCGCATAACAAGCTGAAATGCTTGTTTACTGCCTTCTAATGGAGGGATAGATCAAATCCGGACCAGGAGATTATGCATTCCGATTTAACGTAATTTTGTAAACATGTTCAAGTTCACATAGTTATAAATAGCTGAAATATTTAACATTTTGTTTTGCGTTTCTGTGTGAGTAAACTGCTTAGGCATATTTAACTTTAAAGATAACTATAAGGCTTCAAGACTTTTTCCCACAAAAATGAAAATATATTCAAATGCTTTTGAAACAAAGCTATATTTGCACCCCAAAGCAGAAGCAATCTTTCAAATCAAAATTGTATAAACGTGTTAAATCGCTACCTTGCATTTCACAACTTTTGTATTTTAGTGGATTTCCTATAAAATTGCTTGGACCATTGGACAAGGCACAAAACTACAGAAGGAATTGCTGTAAGCTGACCAAGAACATAGACAAATAAGGTTTTTTTCTGCTGTTAAAAGTAGATTTCTCTAGCGTTCCATTGGTTCACAGCTGCTTAAGATATATATTTTTATATTGATTTTGGTTGTACACTGTTGTAGCTGTTCTTAGCCATGTCTTTAAGTGCAGCAAAGTTAACATACTGGTTAGAATGTCAGAAGCGTTCCTGCCATACTGAAGGTGCTGAAAATCTGAAACAAAAATGCTGAGCTAGTCAGTAAGAAATGAAGTACGCAATGTTATGTGTCAAAATCCCATCATCAGAATTTGTATAGATTTTATACTAAAAACAAGTTATACGTTACCGAAAGGGAGAGAACATGGAGAATGTCTGTAGTAGGTGGCAGACAATTGGAAGGTGTCAGGGTCACAATTACTATGAAAAGTCAAAGAAAAATATACCTAAACTGAAGGATGTAAACATGTCTGAAGAGAGAAATGGAGGGTGGTTTCCTGAAATTGCTAAATTAAGTATTGAGCCCCAATGTGGTATAATATGGTCAGATGGGAGAGGAAATATTAAACCTTGAGTTTGTTGGACTTCAACAACACACAGGAGCATTCTGCTATTAAGTAAGATCATTGCTGAACCAACCTTGGTTTCGACACTACATTCCAATACTCACTGACTTCCCATACTAAGGAGGCTAAGTACAAAGATATGATCATAATACAAATGGAACAGAGAATTAAAGTAACAACTAACTGCAAGCTCTCACTTGTCCTTGTATACTAGATGCAATTGTTCCACAAAGCCATCACTCAATCTGAATTTTGGTCTCCATTGTAGAGCAGACTACACCGTGAACATCAAATACAATATACTAAATTGGCAGAAGTACAAATGAATTGTTTTCGTAGCACTATTCTAGTCCGTGATGTTACGTACCCCGTAACTGGGTGTGTTACCAGCAAAGATAGAAGTATCCGTTGGAGTCTGGTGGTACTATTTTCAAAACAGTGTTTATTAGTAAAATATACAAATCAATATCAACAATGCAAATATACAGATAATACACATTAGCAATACTAAACCTAAAAGTGTGGGTATAATAATAATCAATAATAAACAAGCTCTATCGTTGTCTAGGGGATAATGAATTATCATGGGAAAGTATAAAGTTCAGTTCAGTTCATGTAGGTTGAGGTAGTTGTTGGTCGATGTGTGTTGTAATTGTTGGAGAGAAAGAGAGAGAGAGCGAGCAAACAGTGACAGCCAGTCAAACCTTCCTTTACGTTCTTGATCCGTCGATGTGTTGTGGCCATTCAGGTATGACCCCTCTGTCCTTTGGCTAGACCATTCTTCTATGGTGGACTCGTCACCCAGGCAAGGGTGGACACACACACAAGCCCCCACCAGCCTCGCTATAAACACTGTGAGTTAAAATTGACCGATCCTTCGTTCGGTCTCCGATGCCCCACACTTTCTCATGGGTTCCAACACTTAAGCAGTGCTCACTAGTGTGTCTCCTGGTACATCTCTTGGTGTGTCTGAGGGGTGTCTCCCCAGACCTCACTTTTATCCCTACTCACAGGGTCTCAGGTGTCAATCAGTTTTGAATGGCTTAGTCCATCAAACCAGCCCACTCCGGCTGTCCACTGAGGAATTTTAATGAACAGGATAGTACCAAGTAAACAGCCCTCTCTGGAGCCATAAGTCGTACTGGAGTCATAATATGGTGGAACAACAAGTCTCTTCCTCCCTGTGTTATCTCTCCCTTATCTGAAGCAAATGTTCCAGTCCCAGTATGTTTTTGTTCCATCTCTTTCTCTCTCATTAGCAGCCTGGCAACAGTAACGGTTTGTAATTCTCCCAGGGGAGAGGGACATGGGCAACTCTGTACCCTTCTGCCCATCAGAGTTGTTCATCCTTCGTAACAGTGAATTGTGGGAAGGGAACAAAAGGGCTGGTGTCCTGGTTGTGCGTGGGAAAATTAGGAGAGTGATCTTTAACAATGGAAGAGCAAGCCAAGGATCATGGCTGGTATCATTGCTTCAGAATACTGAAAAGAGAGGAAATTAGTCTTTGGGTACCCAAACAGGCCCTCGGGATGAGGCAGCATTCATTTTCATTTCTATTTTAGTGTATTACATTCAGTCTTCAAAGTTGTCCCCTTTACATTGAAAAAATTAGTTACAGATTGGTTAAATATTTTGTAGAACACCTGTATTTGATGAGCAGCAGAGCTTGGTCACCTGTTGCATTAATTCTCTGTTCCATTGTCACTCTGTCAGGAGTCTTTGCTGCAATGCCCAAAGTAAGCTTGAGGAAGAATCCTCCCTCTTCAGCCTGGGCACATTATAGCTCTTAGAACTTAATGCAGCAACAGGTAAACACATACCCAATAGCCATACTTTTCTAAGTCAATTTATTTCTTCCTATGATTGTGGAAAATGCATCATATATGGATTTGTGAAAGGATATTTAATAAGGTAGGACCTAACATTCATGTCATTAAAATTAAAGCTAAGGAATCAATGGCTGAGATGGTATAAAAAAGTAGGCTTACTAATACATAACAGTGCTGTGTACGACTTTAGATTAGGGAAGTATACATTGGGGTTTACTGTGTTGGAAACAGTACCACTGCCTTTCTTTCGATTTAGACTTTGATGTGAAGTCTTAATTTCAAACTTTGCAGATGATAGAAACTATGTAGTTGTGGAACACTAAAGAGAATATTAATAATTGAATTTAGTTAACACCCTGTAAGATTTCTGTACATTTGCAGGTGTGTTTGCTGAGGGAGTGTATATTTTACCAATTCTGAACAAGCAGAGCCTTCATTCTAAAAGGCTCTAAGTCAAGACTTACTCTTTGCACAACTCTCAAGAATACTTTTTCAGAAATTTTCCTTTATGACTAACAACTAGGCCACTTTATTTTTGTCATCTTGATCCTTAACGATTTGAAAAGCTGCCAAAGGCTCTGAACTAAAAGATGGACAGAAAGTGCCCATAATTCTGTACCTCAATGAAAACAATGGTGACTATAAGTAAGTATTGGCATGTTTTTATTTGGTTCTGTGTACTTGCTGAGACTGTTGAAAATCGTTTTGTGTGGATCTTGCTGTTGTGATGCATCTCTTGCTCTCTATAACTCTATAAATGTACATCTAGGGTGAGCTTAATGTTCAGAGTCAGGCTTTGAATCTCAAACTCCTATTTAAACTTTCTTTGAGCAAACTCTTTGTTCAATCATACATCTGTTCAGATAGTCTGAAATGTACTTGTAGGAGCATTGTTTGGGGGGGGGGGGGGTCAACAAAATATTGTTTTTAATTACCTATAATCCAAGGAGTTGCTTGTGTATTAAGGGGCTTGGGCAGTTTCATTACTCATTCTAGTTTAGGATGAAATTTGACTTTAATTATACAGTGGCTGCTTTGTTTATAGTGATGAAATTTCTTAATTGGTTGTCTCAAAGGATACCTGTTCTGCATTTGGGTTACATTTGATACTGCATTTCTTGTTTCCTTTGTCTTATCCTTATTGTTCACTGAAGGAAACATTTTATTGACTTTTGAATGATACTGCAAGATTATTAGTGAGTTGATGACTTATACCAAAGCTCTTTAGAATACAAATTCCCATTTGCTTCAGAAGGGCCACTCTGGTAAATTTCAAAAATCTTTTGTGACATAAGTGCTAACCTTATTTGATCATTTTTTTTCTGAAATGGGTTGTTACATAAAATTCTTCTATAATAGTCAAACACTATTAAGCATATGGGAGGAGTTAATTTTGGTTTGTATACTAATAGTAAAGTTGTTAGTTCCTGTTCTTTGAAAATTTGAATAATGTACGTGATATTTGAAGTGACAAGCAGCTAGAAGTTCACTGTACCATTGTGGACTGATTATTGGTCTTCAAAGCAGTTACACAATCTGTGTTGGTTTCCCCAATGCAAAATTGCATTGTGAGCATTAGACTTTAAAATAAATGTAGTGAAGTACATGGATAACACTGCTTGCCAAGAAAGATTTCTGAATGACCAGACAGAAGAAAGGACTCTGATATAGAGGGAGAGACTGGGATGTAAGGCTCCCTGAAACTGACAATATGAGTACAATTTCAGGGATGTGGTAAAGAAGGCACGCTTGCTTGATCTTCATCGGTTGGGACTTTGAGTGTAAAAGTCGAAAAGACATGTTGGAGCTGTATAAAACATTAGTTTTAAGCCATGTTTGGAGAATTATATACAATTCCAGTTGCCATACAGTTGGATGGATATGGAGGCTTTGTAAACAGGGGAAAAGAGTCTCTCCAGGACATTACCTACGGTAGTTTGATGGATATTAGTTATCAGGAGATTTTGGACCATTTTGAATTGTTTTCTTGAGAACAGTGGAGGCTGAGGGGGAACACAAAAGAGGTGTATAAAATTATGAGAGTCATAACACAGAAAATATTGGAGAAGCTCAGCAGGTCAGGCAGCATCTATGGAGAGGAATGTACAAATGATGTTTCAGGCTGAGACCCTTCATCAGGATAGGAAAGGAAGGGGGAAGAAATGAGAATGGGGGGGCGTGAGGAATGCAAACTAGAAAGTGATGGGTGAAGCCAGCTGGAAGGGAAGTTAGGTGAGTGGGGAAGTGAGAAGCTTGAGGTGATGGGTGGAAAAGGTAAAGGACTGAAGGAGAAAAAATCTGATAGAGGAGAATGGATCAAGAGATAAAGGGAAGAAGAAGGGGAACTACAAGGAAGTGATGGGCAGGTAAAGAGATGAAAAGGGAGCCAGAATGGGGAATGGAAAAAGAGAAGAGGGATGGGAAGAAATTACCAGAAGTTAGAGAAACCAATGCATATGCCATCATGGTGCAGGCTATCCAGACAGAATATGAGGTATTGCTCCTTCCACCTGAGAGTGACCTCATCATAGCCGTGGACTGGCATGTTGGAATGGGGATTGGAATTAAAATGGTTGACCACTGGGAAATCATGCTTGTTGCAGACCCTTGTATTTATGAGGGTCATTGGTGGGGTAAGATGGCCAAGAATCTTTTCCCCAGACTGGAAATGTGAAATACTTCAGAGGGAGAATTTTTTTTATATATAGGCAGAGAATAGTGCCTGGAATGTGCTGCCAGTGGAAGTGGCAGAAGCCATTATAATGGCAATGTCTAAGGCAGAGAATAGAGGGATACAGACCACGTGCAGTCTGACAGAGTTTGTTAGATTGGCATGATCGTAGGCTGAAAGATCTGTTCCTGTGCTTTGTTCTATTGTATCTCTTGTGGTTGCACAGGAAGGTGGCATGAGAAGAGGATTGGGAAAAGGTAGAGAGTGAAGTGGAGCATCGCAATGTTTGTACTAGAACATCAAAGTGTATTTACAGCTTTTTGTGTTTTTATTTTAGTTAATTTAATATGTACACTGTTAGTGATAGATTAATAAAACAAAACTGCTCAAATGTCTTAAACCTTGTATAAACATTTCAGTTGTGGAATTGCTGTGTGGATTGCATTAATTTAAAAAATAACGGGAGATTTGCACTCAAGTGAAAATGCTGGAGAGAAGATTTGATTCTAATGTAATGCTTGCACCAATGTTGATGTGTTTTTAAAGAATTATTTAATTGCATTCCTGACTAAACTTTAGTGTCTTATATTGAAATCACATTTTACATTTGTACTATTCTGTATTAAACTTTTGTTATTTTGAAGTCATTTACTAATTTCAGGAACTGTGTTAAAAGAGTTTAGCTATGATATGAAAAGTTTATTTTAAAAATCATAGATTGCTGTCTTCCAAATAACAATCTGTATGAAGTAATTGTGATACAGCTGTTTCGGGCTACCAGCATTATTTAGTAGTTATGATTTGGCTTTGCATATGTGATAATTCAGAAGGCAACAGTAAAATAGTAAAAACAGAATATAGCTGATTAGTAATGTATTTTTGCAGGTATCGTGAGGAATTGATGTTTTCTGCTGAACTAAACTACTTTTCAAATAAATTTAGGAAGTCTCAGTTGAGTTCTCAATAAACATGTCATAGCAGGAAAGCAAACACAAGAAAATCTGCAGATGCTGGAGATCCAAGGTGAAACACACAAAATGCTGAAGGAACTCAGCAGGTCAGGCAGCATCTGTGGAAATTAAGAAACATTCACATTTTGGGCCGAGATCCTTCATCAGGACTGGGAAAAAAACGAGAAGTCAGAGCAAGAAGGTGGGGGGGAGGGGAGTAAGATGCACAGGGTGGCAGGTGATGGGTGAAACCGGGAGAGGAGGAGGGGGTGAAGGAAAGTGATATCCTTCTTACCATAGACAGGTTCAGTATAGCAGAGATAGGCTGCATGAGCAATTTGATGTACTTTAGGGGATTGTTTCTTGGAACAGCAAGTGCTTAAGCCAACCACATAGCAGGATCTGATCGACAAGTCCTGGTATTGTGCAACAGAGTGAAAACTGCCTTGAAGTGAGAGAAGAAGGAGATTGTCTTTTATTCTAAGCCTGTACCGATGATGAAGGTATGAAAGCAAAAGTACCTGAAATGAACTGACAAATAAGGTTAAGGGATTGGTGTTGCAAGGCTGATGTTTAAGGGAATCTTCCTGAATAAACAGAATAGATATATGAAAACAAAACAAAAAGATTAATTCCAGTGGGACATCCCCTGCCTGTGGTTAATTAAGTTAAAGAGTGCGTCATCATTATGTGCCGTGTAAAAGAGTGTGTAGAGGGTATTTAGAAGGATTCATGGTAATTCTGAAAGAGAAATCAATTTTGATTTTTTTTTGATTTCTTGGAAGAAATAAAATATTTTTATCATTCATAGGAGACGATTCAGCCCACTGAGACTATGTTCTGACAAACAAAAAGAAACATGGGATTATGTAAAAAAGCAGAATGGTAGATAGAAATTGGACAGTATTAATAAACCAAGAAATGATAACTCAAAATCAAAAGGGAAGGAAATTTTAATGTACAAGATCAAACTAGACAAATGTAGATAAGAGTTTCTGTAGCTGTTTAAAAATTAACAAGATAAGCATTGGTTCTTGGGTGTGTCACATGCTATAAAATGCTGGAGGAACTCAGCAGGTCACACAGCATCTACGAAGGAGAATAAACAGTTGATGTTCCAGGCTGAGATCCTTCATCAGGACTAGAAAGGAAAGGAAAAGGATGATAGGTGAAATCAGGTGAGGGGGAAGATGGATTGGTGGAGGGTGGGAATGAAGTAAGAAGAAAAGAGGTGATAGATGGAAGAGGTAAAGTGCTAAAGAATAAATAATCTGATAGGAGAGGACAGTGGACCATGGGAGAAAGGGAAGGAGAAATGGCACCAGAAGGAGTGATTTGCAGGTGAAGAGATAGAGGGGATTCAGAATGAGGGATGGGAAAAGAGAGAAGGGGGAGAAATTACTGAAAATTAGAGAAATTGATGTTCACATGATCAGGTTGAAGGTTACCCAGACAGAATATGAGATGTCACTTGTCCAACCTGAGTCTTATCATGACAGTAGAGGAGGCCATGGGCTGATGTGTCAGAATGGGGAATCAAATTGAAATGGCTGTTCACCAGGAAAACTCTCATTTTGTGTTGGATGGAGTGGATGTGCTTTACAATGCAGTAATTGTATGCCACGCAAAGCTGGGTGGCAGTGTGAAATGTCAGGAAGATGTTATGAGAATGCAAGGTGACTTGGACAGGTTGGGTGAGTGCGCAGATGCAGCTTAGTGTGGATAAATGTGAAGTTATCCACTTTGGTGGCAAGAATAGGAAGGCAGATTACTATCTGAATTGTATCAAGTTAGGAAAAGGGGAAGTACAACAAGATCTAGGTGACCTTGTTGATCACATCACTGAAAGTAAGCATGCAGATCCAGCAGGCAGTGAAGAAAGCTAATGGCATGTTGGCCTTCATAACAAGGGGAGTTGAGTATAGGAGCAAAGAGGTCCTTCTGCAGTTGCACAGGGCCCTGGTGAGACTATACCTGGAGTATTGTGTGCAGTTTTGGTCTCCAAATTTGAGGAAGGACATTCTTGCTATTGAGGGAGTGCAGTGTAGGTTCATGAGGTTAATTCCTGGGATGGTGGGACTGTCATATGTTGAAAGATTGGAGTGACTGGGCTTCTATACACTGGAATTTAGAAGGATGGGAGGGGATCTGATTGAAACATATAAGATTATTGAGGGATTGGACATGCTAGAGGCAGGAAACATGTTCCCGATGTTGGTGGCGTCCAGAACCAGAGGCCACAGTTTAAGAATAAGGGATAGGTCATTTAGAACGGAGTTGAGGAAAAACTTTTGCACCCAGAGAGTTGTGGATCTGTGGAATGCTCTGCCTCAGAAGGCAGTGGAGGCCAATTCTCTGGATGCTTTCAAGAAAGAGTTATATAGAGCTCTTAAAGATAGCAGAGTCAAGGAATATGGGGAAAAGGCAGGAACGGGGTACTGATAGTGGATGATCAGCCATGATCACAGTGAATGACGGTGCTGGCTCAAAGGGCCGAATGGCCTACTCTTGCACCTATTGTCTATTGTCGTTCCACCCAATCTACTCCGGGTCTCACTGACATAGAGGAGGCTAAACCAAGAGCATGGGATACAGTAGCTAACCCTGACAGACTTGCAGATGAAGTGTCACCTCCACAAACTATTATTTCCTATTCAAGATCCATAAATCTGACTGTCCAGATAAGTCCATTGTTTCTACCTGCTCCTGCCTCACTGAACTCGTATCCGCATACCTTGATTCCATTTTGTTCCTTTTGTTTCAGCCACTTCCCACACACATCTGTGACACTTCATACCGTACTTTCGATTTCTTCAATCACTTAAAAGTTCCCATGACCCTGAAACCTCATTTTCAGTATGGATATCCAGTCCCTGTAAGCTTCTACCGCCTATCAGGAGCTTTAAAGCTTTCCACTTCGTTCCCCTGCAACGTCACCCTCCACTGTCTGACCAAAGTAGTTCTGTACCTCAATTTCTCTTTCATTTCCTCCTATGTTTTCCAAATCCATGGGTCTCCATATTAGCCAGCCTTTTTGTCAGCTATGTAGAACAGTCGATGTTCCTAATCTATATTGGTAATGATTGCCAGATCTTTTTACACTACATTGATGACTGCATTGGTACTGCTTTGCCTCTAACTTCTATTTGCCCTCGAATTTACTTGGACCATCTCTGACACGTTTCTCCCCTTTGTAGATCTCTCTGTCTCCATCTCCGGAGACAGACTATCTATTGATATCTTCTATAAACTTAACTGACTCTTACAGCGATTATGACTATACCTCTTCCCACCCTGTCATTTGCAAAAATGCTATTCCATTTTCTCAGTTCCTCCATTTCTGTCGCATGTGTTCTCAGGATGAAGCTTTCTATTCCAGAACAAACAAAATATTCTCCAGATGCTCTCCTCTATTTCCTGTTCATCTGGCCTCACCTCATCTTTCCACCGCCATAACAGGAATCAAGTTTCCCTTGTCCTTGCCTACCATCCCACAAGCATCTCTGCTTTTGGCAGAGATGGTTCATGACTCCTGTTTCCACTTGTCCCTTCCCAATGATCTCCCTCCTGGCACTTATCCCTGTAAGTGGGACATGTGCCATATGTGACTTTATACGTCCTCCCCTACCACCATTCAGCATCCCAAACAGTCCTTCCAAATGAGGTAACAGTTCATCTGCGAGTCTGTTGGGGTCATCTGTTGTATCTAGTACTCCCAGTATGGCCTTGGCTACATTGGTTAGACCCAATGTAGATTGGAAGCCACTTTGTTAAGCACTTCTGCTATATGTGCTGTAAAATATGGGACTTCCTAGTAGCAACCCATTTCAATTGGACTTCCAATTCCCATTCTGATGTGTTGGTCCGTGGTTTCCTCTACTGTCATGATGAGTCTACAATCAGGTTGGAGGAGCCACATCTTATATTCTGTCTGGGTAACCTCCAACCTGACGGCGTGATGGTCAATTTCTCAAACCTCCGGTAATTTCTTCCCACTTCCCTTTCTCTCTTATTCATTTCCCTGTTATGGCTCTCCTCTTACCCCTTCTCCTCACCTCCCTCTGGTGCACCTCTTTCTTTTTCTCCCATGATCCAGTGTCCTCTCCTATCAAACTTTTTCCAGTACTTTTCCTCTTCCACCTGTCATCTCCCAGTTTCTCACTTCATCTCCTCTTTCACCCACCCATCCTCCCTCTTCAGCTGTTTCTACCTATAACCTGCCAACGTGTACTCCTTCCACTTCCCCCAACTTATTCCAGCTTCTTCCCACTTCCTTTCCAATCAAGGGTCTCAGCCAAAAGTGTAGACTATTCATCTCCATAGATTATGCCTGACCTGAGTTCCTCCTGCATTCTGTGTGTGTTTTACTCTGGATTTCCAGTATCTGTAGAGCGTCTTGTGCTTATGATCCTTGGGTGAGTTTGCTGAATTAATAATGAAAAATAAGTATTAATATAGTGTATGAATTAAACAGTGTTTTGCATCAATCTCAACTATAGTGAATGCAAGCAACACCCCAGGTATAGATGTAAATCAGAAATTGTGAAAGAGAGGCGATCAGGAGAATTGGTGGTTTTGCGAAGTGAAAAAATAATTGACCAATTTATTCAAATACTTTGAAGAAATAAAACTGTTTTTATATTCTCGCTTAGATATAGCATACCATTCAACTTATTGAGTGCCTATGTTTTAATAAGTACCCCATCAAATTTCTCTCCCTCACTTAGTTTCCTGTAACCTTTTCTCTCTCACATCTGTCAACTCCTCGCTTCATTCCTTCTACCACAAACTTAACTGGAATTAATCTACAGTTATCAATTAACCATCTCTAGTTATCTTTAGATAAGGGAGAAACTAGAACACTCAGGGGAAAGCCACATAGTCCAAGAGAAAACATGTAAACTTCACACACACAAGATTGCTCCTGGGTGGTAGGAGCATTTTTAAAAATCTGGCTTTTTTAAAATTATGAATTAATTAAATTTCTCAAGTGGGATAAGAAAATGTGTCTGTAATTCATTGGTGCAGAGTTATGACTGATAAGGGATGTTTACTATGTAGTTTTAATATCCAGGTTTAACTACTAGTGTTTAAAAACTGAAAGTGTTTTTGCCAGCAGCAGTGTTTTGAATCTGTGGTAACTGTTGCAATAATTCTATCTTGAGAGGAAAAGGTTGTTTTATTAATACAGCAGGACGCTGAGCAAAGCAGAGACAGCTAATGTGCTTCATGTATTCTACAAAGGATGTGCATTCGTTAAGAAGTGAGGGCAGTAGACTGAATAGTGTTAATTATTGGCATGAAGTCATTCTTCAGGTATTCCTGCTTTTTCAGATTATATGGTCCCTATAGCTGAAGTGCTATGTTCTATTTTGTATGCAATTCCTAGATGTTGCACGTTAGAATAGGTCAAGCTTAATTGGCATTCGGCCACACTGTGTTACTCTGGGGCCAAGGTGCAAAACACAGTACCAACCGTCATACACAGTACAAGGCACACATCGTACATATGAGACAACAGTAAAATACAGTCACATAAAAACAATAATCGAAGTCCTTGAGTCCATGAATGTTGCAGCAGTCTGCAGTCAAACACAATACATCTTGTCTTCTGCTAAGTGAATGCTGGAGGGCAACACTGACTCCAGCATGGATGCAACACCACACCACCTCTGGTGGAGCACACCAACTCCAACACCTCTTTATTGGTAGTTGCAAACAGGTAATGCCATGGTTTGTTGTCCATGAAACCCCCCCCCCCCCCCCAATAAAACTGTGAATCAGACTTGCAGCGTTCTACATTATCAATATCCAACAGGGTCTTATGATCACAAGAAGAGTGACTAAGGTAATCAATCACTGTAAGACTGCACACTGCCTTTGCATATGGATGCCTCTCTGATGAGGCAGCGCCACAATCTGTACCATCCAGCTCCATTTTCTCCACCAATGAGCAACTCATTGATTGGGTAGACCTGTAATGCTTTAAGTTCTTAATGTAACAAAAACATTTTTTTAAAAAAAAAGGCAGTACAGTTAGCCCTCCTTATCCACGGGGGATTGGTTCCGGGACCCCCCCCCCCCCCCCCACCGCAGATACCAAAAAACATGGATGCTCATCCATTATTTAAAATGGAGTAGTATTTGCATATAACCTATGCACATACTCCTGTATACAGTTGGCCCTCTTTATCCGCAGGTTCCACATGTGCGGATTCAACCAACCACGGATCGGGAAAACCTGGAAGTTCTCTCTCTAGCACTCATTGTTTGAGCATATACAGACTATTTTTTCTTGTCATTATTCTCTAAACAATACAGTATACTGTAACAGCTATTTACATAGCATTTACATTGTATTAGATATTATAAATAATCTAGTGATGATTTAAAAGTACAGGCAGTCCCCGGGTTATGAATGAGTTCCGTTCCTGAGTCCATCTTTAAGTCCGATTTGAAGTCGGAACAGGTACATATGGTATTATTTAGTGTCAGTTAGTCAAACGTTTGTCTTAGTATATAGTATATATTTTAACTTTCTATGCATATAAAACACTAAGAAACGTATGTATTTCAATAATTAAATCACTGCGTTGCTAAGTAATAATTGTAGCCTTCATCGAGGCAGAGCCTTTCACATGCTTCATTAAAATTGTTCCGATTGTTGATCGACTGTAGCCTAATGCTTTTCCAGTGACCAATGGTGTTTCACCTCTTTCTGATCGCTTTATTACTTCCACTTTATTTTCAATCGAGATCGTTATTATTTTCGTGAACAGCAACACTGCGGATTCAGAGCTGAGCTAGGTCCTAAAGTCCACCACACTGAGACAGGTTAAATTAGGTCTGGGGTTCCGCCGGGTCCTAAAGACCATCGCACTGAGACAGGTTAAATAGAGGACTTGAGCATCTGTGTTTTTTGGTATCTGCGGGGGCTCCGGGAACCAATCCCTCGCGGCTAAGGAGGGCTGACTGTACTTTAAATAATCTCTAGGTTACTTATAATACCTAATACAATGTAAATGTTATGTAAATAGTTGTTATTCTGTATTGTTTAGGGAATAATGACAAGGAAAAAAGTCTGTACACAAGACACAAGTGGAATGATGCTCAAACAACGAGTTCTGGAGAGAGAACTTACAGGTTTTCCTGATCCACGGTTGGTTGAATCCGCACATGCGGAACCCGCGGATAAGGAGGACCGACTGTAACATCTTTGGTTAGCCCCATTGAAGCTGCAGCGTTTGATCACCAGCGTTAACTGCATATTTTAAGCATTAGCAGAAAGACTTTTTGCTTAATACTGTAAACTTATATTTATCTGACATTTTCACTTTGGAATTCTTATCCAGCATTCTAAAAATATTTAGCAATTTCATAATTTCAAAAACTTAAATTCAGTGCATTTGTTCAGGTGCAATTTTGTTTGTACTCTGTCTGCCATCAGCCTACAGTGCTGCAGCTCACCCTCAGTCTTTCACATGCTGACATAAACTTGTACTTCTCCCATCTCATCCACTCTGTTGTCAGTTTGATTAATAGGACTGGATGTTACAATCCCTAAAGTTTCTGCACTGCATTTGACTTGAGTGGAAGTCATTCTTAAAGATGACCACTAGATGATGTTACTACCATTACGACGCATCTTCAGTTGTGTACCTCGAATTCATTGGGTGTTTCGGCCTTTTATCAGAAGACACTCTCAGCTGAGGCAGGCCCACCACAGACTGATCAGACCTGGGTGTGTGTCACATGGTTAGTCTCTAGATGGCCACTTGGTAGCCCTGACAGCATCCCTTCTTTTCAGCCACAGCCAGTGACTGCTCATTTTGGTGGCATTAGCAAGTGCTTTGATTGCCTTCCTATGGGCCTGCCCTCTGACTATACTTCCCTCAGCAGCTTTACGGTGGAACTGGCTACAAAGCCCCTGCACCCTACCTCAACTGGGCGCACTTTTACATTCCAGCCTCACTCCTCTGCTTCAGCTGCAAGGTTGGCATATTGCAGCCTTTTCCGTTCGTAAGCCTCATCCACAGCATCCTCCCAGGGGACTGTCAGCTCAATGATAAAGACAGATGTTGGACCAAAGGACCAGGTCAGGCCGCAGGTTGGTCATTGCAATTTCAGGTGGAAAGGTAAGTTTCTGGCCTAAATCGATATGCATTTCCCAGTCCCTAGCTGCATTCAGTGGGCATGAGTCGTGAGGCAAGGGGTTAGCCCCTGGTTTCTCTCCTTCCTGGATGAAGGATGGTAGTTGTGGGACCGTTGTCTGGGCATCAAGAGGCCTGGCGTTGGTGGTTACTCTCTTACACTCAAGTTCAGCTGCCAAACACCTCAGCACTTGGTTGTGTCGCCAGGTGTATCTGCCTTGTATTAGGCTGGTCTTGCAACTAACCAAGATGTGCTTGAGGGATGCTGGGACTGCGCACAGAGGACAGGCTGGATCCTCTCCCTGCCAAAGATTTAGGTTCCAGTGGCAAAAGTATGAAATAGGACCATGTTGTTCTAATGTTGAACCAGAAAATGAACATGTACAAACCCCATTTCTAGAAAAGTTGGGATATTTTCCAAAATGCAATAAAAACAAAAATCTGTGATAAGTTAATTCCCATGAACCTTTATTTAACTGACAAAAGTACAAAGAAAAGATTTTCAATAGTTTTACTGACCAACTTAATTGTATTTTGTAAATATACACAAATTTAGAATTTGGTGGCTGCAACACACTCAACAAAAGTTGGGACAGAGTTAAAATAAGATTGAAAAGTGCACAGAATATTCAAGTAACACCAGTTTGGAAGACTCCACATTAAGCAGGCTAATTGGTAGCGGGTGAGGTATCATGACTGGGTATAAAAGTAGCGTCCATCAAAGGCTCAGTCTTTGCAAGCAAGGATGGGTCGTGGCTCACCCCTTTGTGCCAAAATTCGTGAGAGAATTGTTAGTCAGTTCAAAAGGAACATTGCCCAACGCAAGATTGCAGAGAATTTAGGTCTTTCAACATCTACAGTACATAATATTGTGAAAAGATTCAGAGAATTCAGAGACATCTCAGTGCGTAAAGGGCAAGGTCAGAAACCACTGTTGAATGCACGTGATCTTCGAGCCCTCAGGCGGCACTGTCTAAGAAACCGTCATGCTACTGTGACAATTATAGCCACCTGGGCTCAGGAGTACTTCGGAAAACCATTGTCACTTAACACAGTCCGTCGCTGCATCCAGAAATGCAACTTGAAACTGTATTACGCAAGGAGGAAGCCATATATCAACTCTATGCAGAAACGCCTGCAAGTTCTCTGGGCCCGAGCTCATCTCAGATGGACTGAAAGACTGTGGAACCGTGTGCTGTGGTCAGATGAGTCCACATTTCAGCTAGTTCTCGGAAAAAACGGGCGTCGAGTTCTCTGTGCCAAAGATGAAAACGACCATCCTGATTGTTATCAGCGAAAGGTGATGGTATGGTGATGGCCAGCATCTGTGATGGTATGGGGGTACATCAGTGCCCACGGCATGGGTGAGTTGCATGTATGTGAAGGTACCATTGACTTTATATATATATATATAAGGATTTCCGAGAGACATATGTTGCCATTAAGGCGACGTCTCTTCCCGGGACATCCATGCTTATTTCAGCAGGACAATGCCAGACCCCATTCTGCACGGGCTACAACAGCGTGGCTTTGTAGACACAGAGTGCGTGTGCTTGACTGGCCTGCTGCCAGTCCAGATCTATCTCCTATTGAAAATGTATGGCGCATCATGAAGAGGAGAATCAGACAACGGAGACCACGGACTGTTGAGCAGCTGAAGTCTTATATCAAGCAAGAATGGACAAAATTTCCAATTGCAAATCTACTACAATTAGTATCCTCAGTTCCAAAACGATTAAAAAGTGTTATTAAAAGGAAAAGTGATGTAACACAATGGTAAACATGCCTCTGTCCCAACTTTTGTTGAGTGTGTTGCAGCCATCAAATTCTAAATTTGTGTATATTTACAAAATACAATTAAGTTGGTCAGTAAAACTATTGAAAGTCTTTTCTTTGTACTTTTGTCAATTAAATAAAGGTTCACGTGAATTAACATATCACAGATTTTTGTTTTTATTGCATTTTGGAAAATATCCCAACTTCTCTGGAAATGGGGTTTGTATAAAAAAGAATGGAAAAGGGTGAAAATCATATTATTATGAAAGAATTCAACAATGCTTCCTCTGATTTATGACATTAAATTACAAAATTCAATGGTTAAACATTTTTTCTTAAACTTGGAGAATGGTGTTGAAAATTGCCATACAGTGCATACTAAATTTTACATTAGTAATGTCTGGTCTTTAAAATGTGTTGTAAATATTTTTAAAATGGTAAAGTGATGGAATGTAGTTGAGCAATTGAAAGATGTATGTGCTGATTACTGGTGTGTGATTACAGTAAAGTTATATTTTGAGCAATTCTTTTACCACTGGCACTGGAAGCATTCCACTCCCCCACCATTCCTAGTGGATGCAGGATGGCTGAGATTGGTTGAAGTCAACAATAATAGAAAGTTTTAAAAAGCAGTAAAATAGAAGCATAGGTCTTTTGGAAGTATTTAATTAGTTATCCTAAGATTAAATATCTGTCTCGGTTACATTTCCATGGTGCAGTGGTAATCAAATTGTTAATTAATCAAAGTGTCAGGAAGATCCTGGTAACTGCTTTAAAATATCAATCTAAGAAGTAAAATTCAATTTTATAACTTTTCCAGCCTTAATACCACTCATTTGAGGTTTTTTTGAACTAATATAATAAAAGGAAACCCAGCAGCCAAATGACCTACATTGTTTTTGTTATTTAATAGAACAGAAGCATTGTCGTCATTCATTGCCCATTCCAAATTGGTTGAAAGCTGCTAAATGTTAATTGCATTAGTAGTCTGAAGTCACACATAGGCCAGACAGAGAAAAATTACAGATTTCATTCCATGAAAATATTAGGGGACCAGACTAATTTACGTGATATTTCAGTAGTTTCATGATCACCTGTAATATCTATCTTAATTCCAGATTTATTTAACAAAATTTAATTTCAATAATATATAATACCTTTGATGCACAGTTCTCCTGCTGTTATTCATTGCTTAGCAAGGGTTCAATTTAAAATGTCACCCAAAGATTCCTGGTATTAGCCTTGTTTTTCCTCTCCAGTTTATAATGGAGATGCCCATCTCACTTTTCCACTATCCCTTAAAGCCAAAAATTCGGGATGGACATTGTCCTTCCCATCTATCCTACATCTGAATTTATTGCCAACATGTTTCATCTCATTTACTATTAAAATTCTAAAAGAAACTTAAACCATCAAATACACAACTCCTCATCCCTCTCCTGGCAAATGATCTCAATTTACATTGTTTAATCAAATGTTTTTCCAATTACTCTGACTATTTAAAAATGTAGGAAAAAGCACTATTTTCCTACAGCACTCCTGCCTAAAAAAAAATTTCTAATTTCATTAAGCTTGAGTTTGTGATTCCATAGGAGCAGATTGAAAACTGCAATTTATTTCCTTTTTCTTTTTTCTTGTCTTCCACCTCTCTCTCTCTATCATCCTCTTTCACCACCCACCTCCACTACCCTGTTTTTTTTTTCAGGAGCTAAAGCATTCTGATCCCTTCTATCTGCTTATCACAGTTGCATGGTAGCAAGGTACAAAAAACTCCTTTCAAGCAGCTGGATTTTCTTGCACCAGATGACTTTCTCAGTTTGGGCTGATGGCTGATAAATCTGCCTTTCTGAGGAAGCCTTGCAAAGATTTCTAGCATTAATCCACCAAATCTATAGGTAAGGTTTAGTGCTTATTTTATTCATGTCAGTCAATTGCTATTTGTTTAGTTACATATTCCAAATGGTTATAAAATAAGCAATTTTTTAAAATCAACAATTTTTTGGACTTTGTATCTCCTAACCATATAACCATATAACAATTCACAGCACAGAAACAGGCCATCTCGGCCCTCCTAGTCTGTGCCGAACTCTTAATCTCACCTAGTCCCACCTACTCGCACTCAGCCCATAACCCTCCACTCCTTTCCTGTCCATATACCTATCCAATTTTACCTTAAATGACACAACTGAACTGGCCTCTACTACTTCTACAGGAAGCTCATTCCACACAGCTATCACTCTCTGAGTAAAGAAATACCCCCTCGTGTTTCCCTTAAACTTTTGCCCCCTAACTCTCAAATCATGTCCTCTCGTTTGAATCTCCCCTACTCTCAATGGAAACAGCCTATTCATGTCAACTCTATCTATCCCTCTCAAAATTTTAAATACCTCGATCAAATCCCCCCTCAACCTTCTACGCTCCAATGAATAGAGACCTAACTTGTTCAACCTTTCTCTGTAACTTAAGTACTGAAACCCAGGTAACATCCTAGTAAATTGTCTCTGCACTCTGTCTAATTTATTGATATCTTTCCTATAATTCGGTGACCAGAACTGTACACAATATTCCAAATTTGGCCTTACCAATGCCTTGTACAATTTTAACATTACATCCCAACTTCTGTACTCAATGCTCTGATTTATAAAGGCCAGCGTTCCAAAAGCCTTCTTCACCACCCTAGCTACATGAGACTCCACCTTCAGGGAACTATGCACTGTTATTCCTAGATCTCTCTGTTCCACTGCATTCCTCAATGCCCTACCATTTACCCTGTATGTTCTATTTGGATTATTCCTGCCAAAATGTAGAACCTCACACTTCTCAGCATTAAACTCCATCTGCCAACGTTCAGCCCATTCTTCTAACCGGCATAAATCTCCCTGCAAGCTTTGAAAACCCACCTCATTATCCACAACACCTCCTACCTTAGTATCATCGGCATACTTACTAATCCAATTTACCACCCCATCATCCAGATCATTTATGTATATTACAAACAACATTGGGCCCAAAACAGATCCCTGAGGCACCCCGCTAGCCACCGGCCTCCATCCCGATAAACAATTACCCACCACTACTCTCTGGCATCTCCCATCTAGCCACTGTTGAATCCATTTTATTACTCCAGCATTAATACCTAACGACTGAACCTTCTTAACTAACCTTCCATGTGGAACTTTGTCAAAGGCCTTGCTGAAGTCCATATAGACTACATCCACTGCCTTACCCTCGTCAACATTCCTCGTAACTTCTTCAAAAAATTCAATAAGGTTTGTCAAATATGACCTTCCACGCAGAAATCCATGCTGGCTACTCCTAATCAGATCCTGTCTATCCAGATAATTATAAATACTATCTCTAAGAATACTTTCCATTAATTTACCCACCACTGATGTCAAACTGACAGGTCTATAATTGCTAGGCTTACTTCTAGAATCCTTTTTAAACAGTGGAACCACATGAGCAATACGCCAATCCCCCGGCACAATCCCCGTTTCTAATGACATCTGAAAGATCTCCGTCAGAGCTCCTGCTATCTCTACACAAACTTCCCTCAAGGTCCTGGGGAATATCCTGTCAGGACCCGGAGATTTATCCACTTTTAAATTTCTTAAAAGCGCCAGTACTTCCACCTCTTTAATTGTCATAGGTTCCATAACTTCCTTACTTGTTTCCCACACCTTACACAATTCAATATCCTTCTCCTTAGTGAATACCGAAGAGAAGAAATCGTTCAAAATCTCTCCCATCTCCCTCGGCTCCACACATAGCTGACCACCCTGATTCTCTAAGGGACCAATTTTATCCCTCACTATCCTCTTGCTTTTAATATAACTGTAGAAACCTTTCGGATTTACTTCCACCTTATTTGCCAAACCAAACTCGTATCTTCTTTTAGCTTTTCTAATCTCTTCCTTAAGATTCCTTTTACATTCTTTATATTCCTCGAGCAATTCCTTTACTCCATGCTGCCTATATCTATTGTAGACATCCCTCTTTTTCTGAACCAAGTTTCTAATATCCCTTGAAAACTATGGCGCTTTCAAACCTTTAACCTTTCCATTCAGCCTAACAGGAACATAAAGATTCTGTACCCTCATAATTTCACCCTTAAATGACCTCCATTTCTCTATTACATCCTTCCCATAAAACAACTTGACCCAATCCATTCTCTCTAAATCCCTTCGCATCTCCTCAAAGTTAGCCTTTCTCCAATCAAAAATCTCAACTCTAGGTCCAGTCCTGTCCTTCTCCATAATTATATTGAAGCTAATGCTATTGTGATCACTGGACCCAAAGTGCTCCCCAACACATACATCTGTCAGCTGACCTATCGCATTCCCTAACAGGAGATCCAACACTGCCCCATCTCTAGTCGGTACTTCTATGTATTGTTGCAAAAAACTATCCTGCACACATTTCACAAACTCTAAACCATCCAGCCCTTTTACAGAATGAGCTTCCCAATCTATGTGTGGAAAATTAAAATCTCCCACAATCACCACCTTGTGTTTACTACAAATATCTGCTATCTCCTTACACATTTGCTCTTCCAACTCACGCTCCCCATTAGGTGGCCTATAATACACTCCTATCAGTGTTACTACGCCTTTCCCATTCCTCAATTCCACCCAAATAGCCTCCCTAGAGGAGCTCTGTAATCTATCCTTCCAAAGCACCGCCATAAGATTTTCTCGGACAAGCAATGCAACACCTCCTCCTCTGGCCCCTCCTACTCTATCACACCTGAAGCAACTAAATCCAGGAATATTTAGTTGCCAATCACACCCTTCCTGCAACCATGTTTCACTAATAGCTACAACATCATAATTCCAGGTATCAATCCACGCTTTAAGCTCATCCACCTTTCTTACAATGCTCCTAGCATTAAAATAGATACATTTAAGATACTCTCCACCTCCTCCTCTCTTTTCATCCCTAACAATGCATTCAAATTTATTATCCTTTTCTTTCTTCTCCCTTACATCTTCAGGCTGAGCGCATCCCTTCTCCATCACCTGCCTTTCCTCCCTCACACACTGTCTACTTACTTGCTCTACTGGTGAACTAACCTCTCCCATAGTTTCCTCAAATTGATTCCCGCCCCCCCCAACTTACTAGTTTAAAGTCTGCCCTGTAGCCCTAGCAAACCTCCCCGCTAGGATATTGGTCCCCCCAGAATTCAAGTGTAACCCGTCCTTCTTGAACAGGTCACGCCTGCCCCAGAAGAGGTCCCAATGATCCAGAAACTTGAATCCCTGCCCCCTGCTCCAATCCCTCAGCCACGCATTCATCCTCCACCTAATTCCATTCCTACTCTCACTGTCGCGTGGCACAGGCAATAATCCCGAGATTACTACCTTTGTGGTCCTTCTTCTTAACTGCCTTCCTAACTCCCTATACTCTCGTTTCAGGACCTCTTCCCCTTTCCTACCTATGTCATGTACCACGACCTCTGGCTCCTCACCCTCCCACTTTAGGATATCTTGGACGCGATCAGAAACATCCCGAACCCTGGCACCAGGGAGGCAAACTACCATCCGGGACTCCCGATCACCTCCACAGAACCGCCTGTCTGAACCCCTGACTATCGAGTCCCCTATTACTATGGTCCTCTTTCTTCTATCCCTACCCTTCTGAGCTACAGGGCCGTCCTCTGTGCCGGAGGCCCGGCCACTGTCACTTCCTCCAGGTAGGCTGTCCCCCCCAACAGTACTCAAACATGAGTACTTATTGTCAAGGGGTACAGCCACTGGGGTACTCTCTAGTACCTGCCTCTTCCCCTTCCTGACCGTGACCCACCTATCTGCCTCCCGTGGCCCCGGAGTGACCACCTGCCTGTAACTCCTCTCTATCACCTCCTCACTCTCCCTGACCAGGTGAAGGTCATCGAGCTGCAGCTCCAGTTCCCTAACTCGGTCCCTCAGGAACTGCAGTTCGGCGCACCTGGCGCAGATGTGGACGTCCGGGAGGCTCGGAGACACCAGGATCTCCCACATCCGACACCGAGAACAACAAGCTGCCCTCACACTCATACTTCCCGAATAACTGAAAATAACAAGGAGAACTAAAAGATAAGCCTACTGTGCCCTCTTCCGCCTAAGCCCTCTGAGCCCAAGCCCTACACTCTGCTCCCAGCTCACTCTGCTGCCCACAAACGAAGCTGCCCACTGCTTAAGGCTGCGTTCTTTTTATATCTTCCCTCCTTCCCAGGCCTCCTTCACGTGCCTGCGTAGTCCCGCCTCTCAGAACTCAGATCTGAGAAGCAATTTGAAAATGGCCGCCGCCGCCGCACTTCCTCTCAAAACCTCGCTGTCTTCTTCCAAAAGAGAACTACCTCACTCTTTCTCTCCTTTTTATATCTTCCCTCCTTCATGCGCCTGCGCAGTCCCGCCTCTCAGAACTCCGATCTGAGAAGCAATTTGAAAATGGCCGCCGCCACACTTCCTCTCAAAGCCTCCTAGAAGAGAAATGTTAGTGCTTTAAAAATATAACCACTTACTTGGCTTAATAATTCCATATTGCTAATTAGCAATGACTCAAATCTTTTTTGAAGTAAACACCAGGCTTAGATTTAAGAACCCTGAAATGAAATGTAGCAGTTGTAGAAAAGCTGAAATTAAAAAAAACTAGTGGATGATAATTAGATAATAAGGAAGAAAATAGTAGAATGCATCAAAAGACTGGACAAGAAAATAGCAAATGGGATTCAGTCTAAAATGGGAATACATTTGGGTAGGTGATTGAGTTGAAAAGAATTCCTTTGTAAGCTAAAACACAAGACATAAGAGAAGGCAGATCATGTTAGAAATAGTAAACACTAGTTAAAGAATACAGTTCTGGTTAATACTTCACAAAAAAGATGTAATAGCACTCAAGATGGAGTAATTTGTGAGGACATTGCCTGGAAAAGTTATCCAAGAATAAGTACTGGAGTTGTTTATGTATTTCAGAATAGAAATTCGTCCATGCAGATGTTGGTTGCAGTTTAGAATTCTCTACCCTAGCAGTATATGGAAGCTCAATCCCTCAGTTCTTTCAAAACAAGGATCAGTAAATTTCCAGATATTAAAGGAATCAATAGATATAAGGATAGTTCAGAAAAATACCATTGAGCTATGATCTCGTTGAGTGGTGAACTGAGGGCAAATGCTCTACTTTTATTTTTATCATATGAGAGAAATTGAAGGACACTACATTTCACTCAGGGCATGGTGTAGTCTGGAACTCACCCCCAGAATTCCTTATCACATTAGTAAAATATTCCAGATGAGCAAAACAGGATTAGGAAGCACAATTTTGCAATAGCATGGAGATGTTGTGGGGCTTTCTCTTGCACCATACATATCTATGATTTTATGACAATCTGGAAGATAATTTTGATAATCATATACAGATCAGCGGTAATCTATATTCTCATAGTGTATATATACACTTAAGGATTGAGATTCTTTCTAAAAGTTCCTGCAGTTCAAAAAGTCTTTGCAATGTAAAAAAGGAAATCTGATACTGTCCACGTGAATACAATTAGATGTTTAGTTGGGGCCAAATAATGGAACAGAACATTTTCATCTTCCTGGTCTTTAGCTTTACATTAAAAGCTTGTTTTTTGTAAGTTAAATGTGTGAATGTACAGAAGTTCTAGTTGTACAGTCATCTTTATTCTTTATTTATGAAGCATGCATACTTTGTGACCTGAACTGTTTGTTTTGCAAGTGCTGGTATTTATACTTTAAGATCTTCATCACCTTGACTTTCAGTATCTTTTGCAGTAGCATTTTTGAGCCTTATTTTGCTAGTATAAGAAACACCAGAGTAGTTAATAAAATGAAAAAATATTCTTGTAAAATATAGTTCAATCAGTTTTATTTCTGTTGTGCAGCATTCCACAAAATATGTTAACTAAAATTTGACTTAGAAAAAGTATAGAACAATGCAGAAAAGGAACAGGCCCTTTGGCCACTATGTCTCTGTTGACTGTAATGCCAATTTAAATGAATTACATCAATCTACATGCGGTCTATATCCTTCCATTATCTCCCGGTTTATGTACCTATCTAAATGTAGTGTAAGCATTGGGATATTATCTGCTTCCACCAAAACCACTGGCAGCATGTTCAAAGCATCTACCACTTGGTGCTTAAAAAAAAATTAACAACTTGCCTTATAATTTTGCTGAAACTTCCCTGCGCAGTATGGCGGCATGATAACAAAGCAGTTCGCACCACACTTTACAGTGGCAGCTGTGAAGTCAGCGTTCTATTCCTTACGCTGTCTGTAAGGAGTTTGTATCTTCCTCTCATTGCAAAGGTTTCCTTTGGGTGCTCCAGTTACTTCCCACATTTGAAAATATGTACAGCTAGAGTTAGTGAGTCGTGGGCATGCTATCTTGGTGCCAGAAGTGTAGTGACATTTGTGGACTGCCCAGCACAATCCTCAGTGATTTGATTAGATGCAAATGATTTAATGGGCCCTGACTCTGTGGAAAACATCCTGTGTGGTTCCAGTACCCAAAAGAGCCAACCAAAAGTCTTGAATGACTACTGTCCATGGCCCTGACCTCACACATCATGAAGACCCTAGAAAGGGTGGTCCTGGCTCACCTCCGACCCCTGGTCAGATCAGCCCTCAATCCCCTGCAGTTTGCCTACCAGGAGCACAGTGGAGTCAACAGTGCTGTCATCTACCTGCTGAACAGAGCCTACACCCATTGGATAACAGGGCAGCAGTGTGAGGATCATGGTTTTGATTCTCAAGTGCCTTCAATACCATACTGTCCTCATTGCTAGGGAAAAACTCCATTCAGTGCAGGTTGGCAATTCCATTATATCCTGGATAAAGGACTACCTGACTGGCAGACCACAGTTTGTGCGGCTTCAGAGCTGTGTGTCAGACATGGCTATAAACAGCACCAGAGCCCCACTGTGGACTGTATTGACTCACTTCCTGTTTACCCTGTATACCTTGGATTTTAGATACAACTCTGAGTCATGTCATCCACATAAACTCTTTGATGACTCAGCTGTAGTTGGGTGTATAAAGAGAGGATAGGAGGATGAATACAGGCCCCTGGTGGAGGACTTTGTCAAATGGTGCAAGCTGAATCATCTGCATCTCAACATCAGTAAGACAAAAGAGATAATGGATTTCACGAAGACTAAACCTGCACTGCTCCTTGTTACCATTGATGGTGAGAATGTGGATGTGGTGAGGACCTACAAGCACCTGGGGGCGCACCTGGATGACAGACAAGTGGAGCACCAACACAGTCTGTGTACAAGAAGGGCCAGAGTTGCTTCTACTTCTTGAGGAGACTGAGGTCCTTTGGCACAGGTAGGCCTCTGCTTCACGTATTCTACTAGTCTGTTATTGCCAGTGCGATCTCCTATGCCCTGGTGTGCTAGAACAATGGCATCAACATGGGTGATGCCAGCAAGCTCAATAAACTGATTAGAAAGGCTGGCTCTGTTATAGGAGTCATACAGGAGGCTGTGGTAAAACAGAAGACTCTATGGAAAATCCTGGCAATTCTGGACAATGTTCCTCACCCTCTGCATGCCACCTTGGCTGAACAGAACACTTGTAGTAACAGACCAAGACAAATGGACTACTCCAAAGAGCGCTATATGAGGTTGTTCTTACCCTCAGCCATTAGGCTCTATAATGAGTCAACTTAAAGCCAGAGAAGTGATGACCTCCTTCTGTTAGACTGTTTGGGTAATTTATTTTTTATTCTTTCTTTCTAATATTTGTATATCTGTGCACTTGTAATGCTCCTGTGACACTGCAGTTTCCTTTGGGATCAGTGATCTTTCTAATATACTTTCATCAGATCACCCTTTGGCCTCTAATACACCAACTTTGTCATCCTCACTGCTCTCTGATTCAGGCAATATCCTGGTGAAACTCTTCTGCATCCTCTCCAAAGTTTTGAGCAGGTATCATTCTATCTGACAGTACAAACTGAGGATACAGACATTTTACAATGCCTTGTATTCAACCCCCAACCCTTTGTTCACATAAATCAGTATTACAACCAAGGATTTTGGTCATGTTAACTAAGAATCTGTGTTTCTAAATCACATTCTCTCTTTTTTCATAGTGGAGCCCAAAGAACTGGGAACATTTTAAAGCATGAAAAACTAAAAATACAAAAACTGAAATGTCAGCATTCCTGAAGTATTCATCCCCTTTGCTCAGTACTTAGTTGAACTCGTTCTTGCAGCTATTACAGCCAGTATTTTTGTTTAAGTCTCAGTTAGCTTTGCACAATGTGATAGAGCAAGATTTGCCCTTTCCTCCTTGCAAAATTCCTCAAGCTATGCCAAGGTCAGTTGGGGAGCAGTAGCAGACAGCAATCTTGAGGTCTTGCCAGAAATGTTCATCAGGTTAAGGTCAGGACTCTGACTAGACCACTCAAGGACATCAGTTTTCTTCATTTGAAGCCACTCCATGCTTTGGGTCGTTGTCCTGTTTAAAGATGAACTTCGGATTCAGATTCAGTTTATTGTAATTTAGAAACCACAAGTGCAATGCAGTTAAAAAATGAGACAAAGTTACTCCAGAATGATATCACAAAAGCATATGACAAAACAGACTACACCAGAAAATCCACATAACGTTTGGTAATCCCCAATCCAGCGTCCGGAGAGGTTGCTGCGTATTAATATCGCGTCTTAGCGCGTTCCCCGGAAAGGAGCTCCAAAACCACCAGACAAAACAAGACCAAAAACTAAAGCTACAAGACCTGCACAAAACCACATAGTTAAAACATATAGTTACAACAGTGCAAACAATAGCATAATTGATAAAAAAAAAACAGACCATGGGCACAGTAAAAATAGTCCAAAGATGTTAAAGGACTATAAGTTCAAAAGAAATCACCACACAGTTTCCACAAGTCCCCAGGGTCCCGACAGACTCACCATCCCACGCCAGCGGCAGAAGGGAATACCCCCGCTATGGACTTCCAAGGCGCCGCCCGACTCAGCCTCGCAGACGCAGCACACAACGAAAGCTCCGTCGAACCCAGCCTCGCAGATGCAGCACACACCGAAAGCGACCTGACCGCAGCGGACTCCGAGTCCATCGAACCTCCGAGCCGACGACCATCCCCTTCGGCACAGCTTCTCCGAGCACCATCCTCTGCCGAGCGTATTAAGACGGCCCTGCCAACGGCCATCGGCAACACAACACCGAGGACTGGGGGCCTGTTCTTCCCAGCAGAGTCCCGGACCTCACAGCAGCAGCAGCAACGAAGAAGGTCTTCCTGGAGATTTCCCGATGTTCCTCCATGCTCCCACGTCCGTTTTCAATCGATTATGATTGCGCACGGCACCCCACTTCACAAATAACAGATAATCAGCTCCAGAGTGGCCGCTGCAAGCTGCGTCGCACCGCCATCTTAGGATCATATAACTTCTTACCCAATTAAGCTTTCTGGCAGAGGTCAGCAGGTTTTTATCCTGGATCTCTCTGTATGTAGCAACGTTTATGTTCCCATCGATCCTAATCAGATTTCCAGACCCTGCTGCTGAAAAGCATCCCCGTAGCATGATGCCACCACCATCATACTTTACAGTAGGGATGGTGTTACCTGGATGATGTATAGTATTAGATTTATGTCAAATGTATCACTTAATGTTGAGGCTGAAAATTTCAACTTCAGTCCCATCCAACCACAAGACCTTCTTCCATATCTTTACACTATCTTAAAAGTAATGCTTTGCAAAGACTTTATGGGCAAGTGTATGCTTTTCTTTTTAACCGGGTCTTCCTCCTTGCCACTCTTCCATAAATAATCATTTTGTGTAAGTCCTTCAAGATCGTGGAGCCTTGAGCTTCATCTCCAATTGCAGCCACTGAATGACTTTGCAACTCATTCAGGGTGACTTGGAATCAAAGTAGCCTCTCTTACAAGTGCTCGTCTTCTCTGGCAACTATTTGGGGGGGCAGCTTGACGTAGGTAGAGTGGCTGTAGTTTCATATTCTTTCCACTTTTTCACAATGGACTGCACAAAGGTATCTTCAGTGCCCTTGAGATGGTCTTGCACCCTTCCCCAGATTTGTGCTTCTTTACTATCATTTCCCTGACTTGTCTTGAATGCTCCTTTTTGTCCTTTTGGTTTGGTCTATTGAAAATCTGCCATACTGTTGGGACTTAGAGGGGGTATTTACTCTAATGTATTCATTGAAAACAGGTGATCCTCCAATTTTTTACATCAACTAATAGGGTGAGTTGGTAAGGTATACAACATATTGCGCTTAAGGAAGGCTAGCATAGTAATTACAAACGGGGTGAATACTTTTTCAGCCCCACAATTTTGGTTTTTAATTTTTCATAAATTGTTCACAGGTTTTTGAATTTTTCTTTTGATTTGACATGATGCACAATATTTTGCAGATTAACTAAAAAAAATCCTACTTCAATATATTTTAAATTTAGAACACCGACAGTAAAATGTGAAAATAGTTGTGGGGGCAGAATACATTTTCAAGGTACCGTATATGTTCATCCAGCCATCACAACTCAAACTATTTAACTTTTTTTTACATAAATAAGCTATGTATTTCTAATTAAATTCAATTACTTATATTAGGTGATCATAATAACTTGGCAGATGTAAATGGTTGTAATTTTGTGAAGAATTCTTTGATTCCCTTTGCCATGTTGTTTTGGGACAATGCTTCATCTTGACTGCTGATGAACGGTCTCAGCCCAGAACATTGACTGGTTATTCCCTTCCATCAGTGCTGCCTGATTTGCTGAGTTCTTCCAGCATTTTGTGGTGTTGATTCTCCAAAAACCATAGGTTGCTGAGTGAAGTCCATTTTGACACAGATTACCATAAGACAACGGAACAGAATTAGGCTATTTGACCTTTTGAGTCTGCTGTGCCATTTCATCATGGCTGATCCATTTCCCCCTCAGCCCCAATCTCCTGCCTTCTCCCCGTAACCCTTCATGCTCAGACTAATCAAGACTCTATCAAACTCTGCCTTAAATTTACCCAGTGACTTGGCCTCCACAGCTACCTGTGACAATGAATTCCACAGATTCACCAATCCCTGGTTAAAGAAATTCCTCTTCAGCTCCATTCTAAATGGATGTGTCTCTATTCTGAGGTTGTGTCTTCTCCACATCACTCTATTGAGGCCTTTCAACATTCGAATGATTTCAGTGAGATTATCCCAGAGCCATCAAACACTCTTCATGTGATAAGCCTTTCAATCCTGGAATCATTTTTGTGAACCTCGTTTGAACATTCTCCAGTGTCAGCACATCCTTTCTTAGATAAAGGGCCCAAAACTGTCATAATACTCCGTGAGTATTCACTAGTGCCTTATAAAGCATCAGTATTGCACCCTTGCTTATCTATTCTAGTCATTTTGAAATGAATACTAATATTACATTTGCCTTTCTCACCTCCAACATCTTCCCAACCACTGAGGTTAAATTAAGTGGCCTATAATTTCCTTTCTTTTGCATCTTCCCCCTTCTTAAAGAGTGGAGTGACATTGTAATTTTCCAGTCCTCTGGAACCATGCCAGAATCAATTGATTCTTGAAAGATCATGTCTAGTACCTCCACAATCTCTTAGCCACCTCTTTCAGAACCCTGGGATGTAGGCCATCCAGTCTAGGTGATTTATCTACCTTTCGACTTTTCAGTTTCCCAAGCACTTTCTTCCTAGTAATAGCAACTTCACTCACTTCTGCCCCTTGACATTCTTGAGCTTCTGGCATATTGCTGGTGTCTTTCACAGCGAAGACTGATGCAAAATATGTATTAAGTTTGTCTGCCATATCCTTGTCCCCCATTACTACCTCTCTAGCATCATTTTCCAGTGGTCCAATATTTATTCTTACCTCTCTTTTACTTTGAATAAACATTTGGTGTCCTCTTTAATATTATTGGCTAAACAACAAAGTAAATCAGAGACTACAGTTGCAAAGTTTCACTGCCCAGCTGAAAATCAATAATTTTATGTTCAACGTAATTGATATGGGGAAACACTTTGTTTAAAAATCCAAGTCAATTAAGCTTGCAGTTGCAGTAAATTTGGCTCTACCTTTCTGTCAGTATCCTGAGCTTCAACCACATTCCAGTGCAATAAGTAGTTTTAGTTTGCTGCCTCCCATATTGTCATGTTTTGCAATTTATCAATTAATAATCCTAATTTGTTTCAGCCAGAGTTGAAAACAGCAATCTGGCTTCTGAGTGAGTTATCATAGTTTAAGCCCCATATCAGAGTTTGAATAGATAATCTGACCTGCCACTGCACCTCCATATTTGCTGTAATATTGGAAGTATTGCTTTCTGTGGAAGACATTGAATTGATATTCTATATTTTCCTCTTGGGGAAAAAAATCTTAGGAGATGCAATGGTGATTTTCTAAGTGAAGAGCAGAATAAAAGTGCCTAAGCAACCTACCTTTGCCTGTGTAGATGATTAGTGGATGATGCCTTGCAGAATTAAACATGAATTGCTTCTTGGTAACTACCATTTTATGGTATTATTTAATTGTATTGCTTGAAAAGTTGATGAGGACTATGCGTAAGTAAATTTGGAGTGCACTTGGATACCAAGATATATTTATATTTTTTAAAAAATCTGAACAGTAGTCTGCAGTGAAGAATGGCTGGGTTTGAATCTATTTGGAGATGGGAAACAATATTAGACACTATTTGTAACTTACAAAGGGTATAGGTCATCTTTTGACAATATGGTTCAAAACAGAGAAAAAAATGCATTAGAATATATGCTTAAGTGGAGCAGAAGTTAAACTAATACAATTTATGATTCTCTTAACAGAATACATCAAATTGAGGTCCAGATGTGCAGAGCTGGTTTATTGACCCAAGCTTTTGCTTAATAGTTGTGTTTCCCATTCCAAATGGGAATGCTCAATTTGGATTTATTATATAATTAGCCTTTAATGCTATTTTCATAATTATCTCAGCTATAGATATATTTTTGCTAGTTCAAAAACCTGAAAGCTAGCAACTATCGGTGGTTTATTCAAATGAAGTAAGAAATCTATAAAACTTATGAACCAGTTTGTAAAAACACTCAGGATTTGCACTTAAGCAGTCATCAATATCCTGAACATTAGCTGGAGTTCAGCTGTAACTTTGTGCTAATAAAATTATAACTTCATTTTCATTGTAAGCCTGGTCTTACATGGAGACAACACAATTGGGCTCAAATGACTGGTCTACTGTTATTCTTTCATTGGATGTAATCTGTGAAGTCATTTGGACTTCTTTTAAAAATCCTTTTGAAAAATTATCCCACAGGAGCTGCTTAGGTTTCTTATTATCTATGAATAAAACTATCTTGACCCGATGTATAAATATTGCACTTTTGTAGCCATTAATAGCATCTGTATTATATAGCATCAGTTTGATCCATTTTTCAAAGTGAATATTCCCACGAATGTAATCAGTCTGAACAGAATTATTGTAGTTAGTGTCTGTAAGTGATCTTAAAAAGTTGCAGTATCATCTTTGCCAAAAAAACAGCAAAACTTTTTGTAGCTGAAGAATTAATTCAAAGCTCTTTTTTTCACCATTTCTGTTGTGGTTATAATAGATCCCTGCATGTAAATTTTCAGTAATTAAATGCATTCTGCATTTTATAGCTTCCTCATCATGCTTTCAAGCATAGAAAATATGAAAATTGGATGTAAATAACAGACCTATAAATAAACATTCTGGTATTGCAGGTTTAAAGCTTATTTTGGCTTGCAAAGCATCAATTTTCTCATTTACAGTGCTATTAATATGAATTGCTTATGAACTGGTTGCAGTTAGTTAATGGTTTATTTGGTGGTGAATCTTGTTATTACAGTTTATCCATCTCTACAATTCTGGAAGCAAATGATGGAACTACTGCTTGTCAGACTGTGATCCCGATTAATAACCAGTTTCGCATTATACAAGGTATGAGAAAAAGCAACCGTGAGAAATCTTTATACCAAATGTTCCTTTTATAGTTCGGTATTTATCTGATGGAAAATATTATTGCATTTTTAATAATTTTAATGGGCTTGTCTCATTTGTAATATTATAAAATTGTAAGTAATTTGGAAATTATGCTTTTTTGTGTGATTAAGTGTGCTGTACCATGATGTGGAGAAGTAGGATGTGAGCTTACTGCTCTGTCATGGCTTCAGCCAAGTTGTTGGGCAGCTGCTGAGTGTAAACCAGAGCCTTAATGCATGAGAAAAAAAGGAAAGGAAATATAAAGTTTAACCTCCTATTCATTTTCTAGGGAATTTCTTGTACTTTGATAAATTATTTTAACCATTTTGGCAGAAAATCGACTTGAAGCAGTGGGACGAATCTTCATCAGTGATCCTTTTATTCTTATTAATTTATTGTCTACAGCTATCAGGAATTCTTGCTGTAAATCACTATTCTATGCTGTGAGCAAAAACTATGTGAGGAAAGATCAGCCGAGAAATGATAATGCAGTTGAAAATCACTGGGAATTAAAGAAGTTTAGATAGTCATGAATTAAGGTGGGTTGGATAGTCATGAATTAAGGTGGAAGGGTGAAGGAGAGCGCCACAGGATAAAGAGGAGTTGGCCAGAATTCAGTGGATACAGTTATATCAGAGGATGTAACCCCTCAGGAGGGGAAGCCCAATGTGCAGTCAATTGATGAGCCGTTAAAGCCATCAGTACAGAGGGATTGGAGTGGGAATGAAAACTCAAGAAATTACTTAAAAGTAGACCCAAGTGCAAGATGATTGAACTCTGCATCAATAAAGTCAGGTTTGTTTCCCGTTAAAGACAAATCAAGCCTTGCCTCCTGCTCAAGTTTGTCTTCAGTGTGACTGATCAGTGCCAATTATGACCATTAAATGCACAGGAGAGTTTTACACAAGTGACTGCAAGATGCATGTTACCCACTGTTTACTGTTAATGCATGTTCCTGACGACCCTTAATCATAAATGTGATTAAGTTTTGTGTAAAAGGATTTGATATTGCATGAAGATGTTGTGCAATACAGATTCGTTTCTTGAACACTATATTCATGGTTTGAAACAGAATTTATTGAACATAATGAGAGATTATGCCTTTATCACTCATGGTGTGTACTCTCCGTAACTTTTGGAGATCCTGATGTCAATAGGATCAGGAAAATGAAGCACCTGTGAAGCACATTGATGCAAGAGGTAATGTCTCTGCCTCAAATTTTGAGCCTCAAATGTCTCTGGGCTCAATCCTATCTTCCACTACTGCCTATTTTACTGTGTGGATTTTCCCTAAGTGCCCCTGTTTCCTTCAGTGTCCAAAAAGATGTGCTAGTTGGTTGTCTAATAAATTACTCCAAGTACCATTCAGAAATAAGACTATCAAGATACAGTTCATGGACATGTGCGAGAAAATGGGTTCTAGGTAAAATGATAGAAATTACTCTTACAGCCAGTATTGTCTCAATAGGTGGAACGCTTTCTAATGTCATCAAGAAATACAGGTCATGGTCCAACAATTGTTGAGGACACAGGAAGTTTGGAGAAGATTTTCAGTTTCTTCATTGTTTTTGTCAGATTACCAGCTCCTTATCCTTCAACTCTACAAACCATCATAACACTATTGCTGCCAGCCAGATGTATTTGAGCACATCTGATACATCATTGGTCTAATCTAATATTTGGACATATTCCTGCTGAAACAACTCAGTCTTGGTTGTTTTCAGAAAACATATTTTGACATATCAATTCACTCTGACCACCACCACCCTAAATCTAACTTTTTGAACATGCATGTTTCAGCTCTCCCAGTGAACTTTGTTTCTCTCCTTGATGTTTGTTGTTGAGCTGTATCTGTGTAATTCAGTTTTAATATAGCTAGTGCTTTTCTTAACATGGTTATCTCCAGGCCAAGTCTTAATCCATGAATGTTGATAAGCTGATAATCATATCTGTTAATGGATTTCCTTTAGGGCGGGTCCTCAAACTGGGGTCTACAGACTCGTCAGTTAATGGTAGTGGTTCATGGCATAAAAAAGGTTGTGAACTCCTGCAGTAGGACACCTGTGTAATAAATGAGTTAAAGTGTCTCCAGTTAATAATCAGAAAGGCTAAAATGTAGCTGTTTTGTACTCAGTCTAAAATGTGTTCTTTTGCCATTCACCTGTATTGTTTTACCATATCCACTACTTCAAATGGATATAGTATGCAATATGGTTAAATAGCAAAAGAACAACTATCTTCAGGGACAATGGCTTCCACATGTAAGCTTTTTTGCTGCTTTTCCTTTTATTAGCATGAAACTCTTACCAATTTTTTTTTACTTTTGGACTCAGTTTTTTAGTTATCTTTGTTTGTGTTCCCTACAGAGAATTTATTAGCATGAAACTCTTACCATATTTTTTTTACTTTTGGACTCCGTTTTTTAGTTATCTTTGTTTGTGTTCCCTACAGAGAATCCTAAGTTTACAATTACTTAATTTATTGGAAACTTACTCTGCCATACTTCGTCCAATTGTCCGAAGACACATTCGCTATTGACCTGTGTTGATTCTTGGTCCTACAGTACATTGAGTTTAAAAATCCTAGCTGTCACGCTTCTTCATGCTCACTATAAGCCTAATCTTGCTATTCTTCCTAATCTTTCTTCTTCATCATTCTTCAACCTTCCAGCTTTGGACTTTTATGCAACTTCTCATATTATTGATGGAAAAGACCTGTGGTGCCTTGTATAAATAAAATCCATCTTTAGTAAAGTTTAAGCAGTCTGTCATCACTGTCCATCACTACAATGAGAAATGTTAGCTCTCAACCCTAATGCAACGAACTGTCAAATTCTTCACCATAACCTAAGAATGTTTCATTTTCAGAGGCTGAAGAGGCACTTTTGATTGATGATCCTTTTACACGTGAGTTCCTAATTTCTAAATTTCATTGTAGAACTTGAAGTATTATTTTTGTTTGAATTATTAACCCTTGTTAACAAAGGTAGATATCCTGTAATTTGCTTAGTTAGTTTCCAGAGGATTTCATGTTTTTATATACCTCTCATCCAAATGCCAGGCCAACCTACCAATGCCATCTCTCTCCTTGTATGTGATTATACAGTATGTTTTCATCATTGATGTATCAAAGCTCAGATCTCTCCTAGATTAGACAGTTTCTCTGAATTCTCAGCTTCCTATTTAGAATTATTTTGCCTGATCTTAGACTGAGAAGTGATAATACATGGCAGTTGTGAAGTTGAAAATTAGTCAATTGCAATCCCTTGTTTCCCTTATTTAGTGGTGGGAACAGATGAGGGTAGCATGGTTTAATTTGATATCTGAATGCTAGCCTAAGTCAAACTTGGCAACTTTGTTTGTCCAAACAATGCAAATTGAGCTATGTTACTGAAGCATTTAGGACACAATGAATCTTCCCTGAGTGGGGGAGAAGCTAAGGTCTTGAGTGAGATTTTCTTTTGGTCTTGAAAGTTGAATTGCTGCTTTATGTATCTAGGAAAAGAGATAGAATTTCCAACTGAGGGGGATTGGACTACCACAAATGAGAAGAAAAATTCATTCTCTCCATTCTGTGTGCTACTAACTTAGCTCGTTCACTTAAATACTTTTACCTACTATTAATATTTTACCTGCTTCCTTAGGATAGATCAGTTGATTGCAGGTGCAAAGGGACTTCTGAGCTATATAATTCATCACTAGGCACTGCTTGCTTTCTCGGGTAGTATACCTCAATTAGATTGTTGTGGCTTAAACTCTACACTTGAAGACTTCTGGTGTATTTTATGAAAAACGGTTAGTGTTAGTGATAATCAATGGCAGAGCTGGCTTTTTCTTTATACAGAGAAAATGAGTTAACTGAAATTGATGCATTCAATATTAAGTCCCAGAAAACAGCAGCTCATCTTCTTCAAACTAATGTTAGGTCTCCTTACAACAATGCAGGAAGCCATAGTCAGAGTAAGAATGGTAAGGAATTCAAGTGACTGGCAGTTGGAATAAGGTTGCCCTGTGGACTGAATGCAAATGGTCTGCATTTGGTTTCTCCAGCATAAAGCAGGCCATATGGTAAGCACTAAATGCAATATGCGAGACTGGAGGAAATGCAAGTGAAATGCAAAGGAAGATTTAGGTCGCTTGGTGGTGGGAAGCAGTGAGGTTAAAAAAAAAGCACAGGTACTCTCACCTCCTGTAGATCTGGAAAATAATTCAGCCTACTTCCCAAATGCTTCTATGGATTACAGTTTTACTGCAATTAATGCCAAAATGGAATTCTGTTATCTGACCTAATTTGCAAATGATGAATTTGTTAGCTTCCCAAGTTTCAATGTTGATTAAAGGTTTATTATTCTATGCCAATATTTTCAGTTATTTATGCACTTTTATTGTCTTAGGGATATGTAGGGTCCGTATACAAGGAGACCAGGCTCACTGCTGCTTTGAACTGCCAGATGACGAGTCCTGCCTCAACTTCCTCACCGAAGTGAAAAAGGTTCAACAAGGTAGACACAAGCTTGAATTTAACATTGGAAAAAAAACAATTTTTGACAAAAATAAGACTTGATTTATTTTGCTCCAACAAAATGTACAGATTATAAAAATGCTTAAAATAAGCTATTTAAAGGGAAGATCCTGTTGCTGAGCAGACATTATAATAGTCCTAAATGGTAAGTGATGGTCTTTGTTTTGTAACTATAAGAGCAGAAGGTAAGAGCAGAATTAGGCCATTTGGCTCATTGAATCTGCTCCAGTATTTAATCATGGCTGATCCATTTCCCTCTCAGCCCAAATCTGCTTTCTGTCCGTAACCTTTCATGCCCTGACAAATCAAGAACTTATCAACCTCCACCTTAAATATACCCAATGATTTGACCTCCACAGCCACCTGTGTCAACGAATTCCAGAGTTCTCCACTTTCTAGCTAAAGAAATTCTTCCACATCTCCTTTCCAAATGGATGTCCCTCTATTTTTAGACTCTGCTGTCTGGTCCTAGACTCCCCCCACGATAGGAAACATCCTCTCCACATCCATTCTATCGAGGCCTTTCAACATTCAACGGGTTTCAATGAGATCCCCCTCATTCTTCTAAATTCCAGTGAGTACAGGCCCAGAGTAATCAGTCGGTTCTTGTATGGCAACCCTTACATTCCGAGAATCATTCTAGTGATCCTCCTCTGAACTGTCTCCAATGTCAGCACATCCATTTTTAGAAAAGAGGTCCAAAACTGCTCATGATACTCCAATTGAGGCCTTACCAGAGCCTTCTAAAGCCTCAATGTTACATCCTTGTTTTATATTCTAATCCTTTTGAAAGGAATGCTACCATTCCACTTGCTGTCCTCACCATGGAATCAACCTGCAGATTAACCTTTAGGGAATCCTGCACGAGGACTCCCAAGTCCCTTTGCATCTCAAACTTCTGAATTTTCTTGCCATTTTGAAAATAGTCTGTGCTTTTATTTCTTCTACCAAAGTGCATGACATACACTTCCTGACATTATTCCATCTGCCTGTTCTGTACCGGTTCTCTTAATCCAAGTCTTTCTGCAATCTCCCTGCTTCTACAGCACTATCTGCCCCTCTACCTATCTTCATGTCATCCACAAACTTGACCAAAAAGCCGCCAATTCCATCATCCAAGTCATTGACATTTAACGTAAAAGGATGCAGTCGTAACACAGACCTCTGTGTTACTAGTCACTGGTAGCAAACCAAAAAAGGCTCCCTTTATTCCCACTCTTTGCCTCTTCCATTGCTCTGTCCATGCTAGTATCTTTCCTGTAATACCTTGTGCTCTTGTTAAGCAGCCTCTTGTGCAGCACCTTATCAAAGGCCTTCTGCAAATCCAAGTACACAGCATCTATATATACTCCTTTGTCTATCCTGTTTGTTATTTCTTCCAAGTATTTCAATAGATTTGTCAGGCAAGATTTTCCCTTGAGGAAACCATGCTGACTTTGGCCTATTTTATCATGTGCCTCCAAAACCCCTTAACAGTGGACTCCAAGAAGTTCCCAACTATTGACGTCAGACTAACTGACCTATTATTTCCTTTCTTCTGCCTCTCTCCCTTCTTGAAAAGTGGAGGGACATTTGCAATTTTCCATTCCTCCAGAACCATACCAAAATCTATTGATTCTTGAAAGATCCGTAGTCTCTTCTGCCACCTCTTTCAGAACCCTGGGGTGTACACCATCTGGTTTCTGGTGATTTATCTACCTATAAATCTGTCAGTTTCCCAAGCACCTTCTCCCTAGTAACGGCAACTTCTCTCATTTCTTCCTCTTGACACTCTCAAACTTCCAGCATACTGCTGGTGTCTTCTGCAGTGGAAATTGATGCAAAATACTTATTCAGTTCATCCACTATTTCCTTGTCCCTCAGTACTACCACTCCAGCAGTTCACTAGCCACTCTTGCCTCTCTTTTAGAAACATTTTGTATGTTTGAAGAAACTTTTGGTATCCTCTTTAATATTATTGGCTAGCTTACTTTCAGATTCCATCTTTTCCTTAATAACTTTTTAGTTGCCTTCTGTTGGTTTTTAAAAACTTCCCAATCCTCTTAACATCCCACTAATTTTTGCTTCAATTCCCCCCCTTTGGTTTTTATATTGGCTTTGACCTCGCATATTTACCATGGTTCACATGTAGGCATCAGTCCAATGTCAAACCTGCCCATCTCTTACTGTGCTACAAGTTCATCTAGCTTAATCCTGTAACCATCTCACTGTGGCTCATAACAAACTTGGCTCATTAGATGAAATTAAAGTGGAAGTACATTTACAGACATTTCAACTTTAACAAACAGTTAATGGTAAAAAAAAGAGCCCATTGCAGTTAAACCAGTCTAGATGTGCACAGACGTTGGATCTCATTTTGGAAGTAGTCAGGATGCTTTGCTTTGATTGCTCACACGCTGAACCCACGTTCTGGATGAAGGACACCAACCACAGTTCAAACTTCCCTCAAAGACCATTTTGAACGAACTGGCTAACTCAGTATTGGCACTTCTTCCTTTGAACTATTTGTCTGCACCAAGCATTTTTACAACAGGGTCCCCTCTTCGGGTTGGATCCTCAGAACACCTTCTCTTGTGCTCTTCTCCACACCCCAAAAGACCTCAAACCAGACCATTGTCCTTCAGATATCTGTTCCCACTCAGCTCTCTCGAATGTTCCATGGCATCCCACCTTGATTGGCTGGCACAACATTCCTAGGCTGAGCAAACGCTGCT
The DNA here is from genome assembly GCF_048418815.1 of Hemitrygon akajei. Classification (NCBI taxonomy): domain Eukaryota; kingdom Metazoa; phylum Chordata; class Chondrichthyes; order Myliobatiformes; family Dasyatidae; genus Hemitrygon; species Hemitrygon akajei. Next base: position 49,749,367 of record NC_133133.1, on the reverse strand, counting down.
TATCTCAGCTGAAACCAAAATACTAGTCTTTGAAACTTAACTAACAGAGCAATTGCATTTGCAAAAAAGTGCTAAAATGAAATGCCTATTAGTATAGCAGTAAAAACACAATCTTAACCAGAGCATTACATTGCCTATCCTGTTGCACATTCAAATGTAACACCTTCAACCCTGTATTCATCATCCTTTATCATCTTGTCCTCCTTATACATTGCAACTCATCCTGCTGACTGATTGCAATTTTTCCCTATCAACAGCCTGCCCTTGCTAGTAATCTCGCTACATACTGCCTCTGTTTGTAAACCAACTACCCCATCCTTAGCTCTATCACTCCATATCCATTCCCCTACCAAATTAGTTTAATACTTTCTGAACAGCTGTAACAAACCTGCCCACAAGGTTATTGGGTTTAGTTGTATCCCGTTCCTAATGCATAGGTCGTTCCTTTCCCAGAGGAGATCACAATGATCCAGAAACCTGAACCCTTGCCCCCTGCACCAGTTCCTCGGCCACACATTTATCTGCCGAATGCTCTTATTCTTGCCCTCACTGGCACGTGCCACAGGCAGCAATCCAGAGATTACTATCCTGGCAGTCCTGCTTTTCAGCTTTCTGCCTAGCTCCCTAAAATCTCCTTTCAGAATTTCTTCATCTTTCCTACTATGTCCCTGGTTCTGTCAGCTCACCCTCCCCCTTTAGAACGCAGTGGACCTGATCTGAGACATTCATGACCATGGCACCTGGGAGGCAACCTATCATCCAACAATGGCCACTCCACTTGCCCCTGCCTTATTTTCATTCTCCCTTGCTAATGAATCCCCTTTACTGACTGGCCTCAGTTCAGTCTCCAAAAACTGCCTTGGAGTGCAGCTTTTTAAATTTTTAATTACGGGCCTTTGTGAAGTTCCCTTTTCTTCTCAAGCTCCCGTTTACTGATTGGCCACAGTTCAAACACTATTCCTTTGGCCTCTGACCAAACTGCATGTAAGCTTTGCACACCCTGCTGTTTTATAAGTTCTCTGAAGTCAGTGATTTTCAATGTGGGTACTGGTTAAGTTAATTGGTGAGGTTCAGTTGATTAAGTTACTTAAATTTCACAATAATTTTGCCTGTTGTAATTTTTCAGTTATTGGTGTCACACTGGAAATTCCTTTTGCACACCACAAGTTCTTTATGATGATCTCAGGCCTCTTGTGCTGCAATCAGCCTGATGCAGCTCACCTGGAGGGATTCCCTTAGTAATGTTTGAAGAAACCATTAAGCTTAAAGTTAATGATTTCACATTGCATTTCACTATAACCAATTAAAACAAATTGATTGTACTTACAGCCATATACTTTAGTAGATGTACAGGTTGACGACCACAAATCTGGAACGATTGGGACCTGTGCAGTGCCAGATTAGGGATTTTGCCAAATCACAGGTGGTTTGGTAAGGTTTAAGTAAATAATCCCCTCTAACTCACTTCATGATCACCTCACCCTACCTTTCAAGTAGCCTGTAAATAGTACAAATTGGATAGTAAAGGAAAAAAAATGACAAATGAAAAACAAGAAAAATGTATTGAAGTACAGTACAGGCAAAATACCTTACAAGGTATCTGTATTTACTGACAACAGAAGGTTGGTTATTATCACTCCCAAAGTAAAGAGTTGGATTGTACAACTAGGATTGTACACTTTCATGTCTGAAAGTGGGGTCATCAGGATTGCCTTGTGTCTCATCTTGAAAGACGATTGAATCTTCATGACCTGGTGGTGTGATGAAGTTGGCACAGCATCTTCAAGAATTGGTGATGGTGGTGGCAGCACACGTGGGTGAGGCGAAGTTGACGGCACTGAATTTTCAAGTGTTGACTCCTGTCTTCCACTTTTCTTAGCTATTTTTCTGAATAATTCCTTCAAGCTAACCTGTTTCATGTATTTTAGAACCATAGAATACTACAGCACAGTACAGGCCCTTCAGCCCTCCATGTTGTGCTGACCCATATAATCCTTTAACAAAAGTACTAAACCCACACTACCCCATAACCCTCCATTTTTCTTTCATCCATGTGCCTGTCTTAAATACCCCTAATGTGTTAGCCTCCACCACCATCCCTGACAAGTCATTCCAGGCACTCACAACCCTCTGTGTAAAAAAACTTACCCCTGATGTCTCCCCTAAACTTCCCTCCCTTAATTTTGTACATATGCCCTCTGGTGTTTGCTATTGGTGCCCTGGGAAACAGGTACTGACTATCCACCCTATCTATGCCTCTCATAATCTTGTAAACCTCTATCAAGTCCCCTCTCATTCTTCTACGCTCCAAAGAGAAAAGTCCCAGCTCTGCTAACCTTGCTTCATATGACTTGTTCTCCAATCCAGGCAACATCCTGGTAAATCTCCTCTGCACCCTCTCCATAGCTTCCACATCCTTCCTATAATGAGGTGACCAGAATTGAACACAATACTCTTAAGTGTGGTCTCACCAGAGATTTGTAGAGTTGCAACATGACCTCTCTTCTCTTGAACTCAATCCCCCTGTTAATGAAGCCTAGCATCCCATAGGCCTTCTTAACTATCCTATCAACCTGTGCAGCGACCTTGAGGGATGTATGGATTTGAACCCCAAGGTCCCTTTGTTCATCCGCACTCTTAAGTAACTGACCATTAATCCTGTACTCAGTCTTCTGGTTTGTCCTTCCAAAATGCATCACCTCACACTTGTCCAGATTGAACTCCATCTGCCATTTTTCTGCCCAACTCTGCAGCCTGTCTATATCCTCTTGTAACCTTCGACCACCTATAGCTCCATTCACAACTCCTCCAATCTTCGTGTCATCCGCAAACTTACTCACCCATCCTTCCACCTCTACATCCAGGTCATTTATAAAAATCACAAAGAGCAGGGCTCCCAGGACAGATCCCTGCGGCACTCCACTAGTAACCGACCTCCAGGCAGAATACTTTCCTTCCACAACTACCCTCTGCTTTCTTCCTTTAAGCCAATTTTTTACCCAAACAGCCAAGGTTCCACTTATCCCATGCCTCATGACTTTCTGGATGAGTCTCTCATGAGGGACCTTGTCAAAAGCTTTGCTAAAGTCCATGTAGACCACATCCACTGCCCTACCCTCATCAATTTCTTTTGTTGCCTCTTCAAAAAACTCAATCAGGCTCGTGAGGCACCATCTTCCCTTCACAAAGCCTTTTGGTCTTTCTTTGATTAGTTTATCTTGCAACATGTACACGTTCATTTCTTTCTTTCAGTAATAAAGCTGCATTGCTCAAGACCTTTTATCAATTCACCTGTCAGCTGAATTAACCTATCAATAGATACTGTTTTGCCTACCTCTGGACTTACAACCATCTGCACAATTTCAGTGTCAGTATAATAATGAACAGGAGGTTCATTATCATCAACTTTTCTTTTTGATTCTTTATATTATAAACTGCAGAAGAGCCAAAGTTATACAAGTTGCATATACTTGTCAAAGACACACCACTGTTGAGTTTTTTTTCAGAACTTCCGCTTTATTTTGCATATATAGCGTATGGTGTTTGCGGTTAACACCTCAAGAAGCACTTCCTTTATTCAATGAGGATATGACTGGAGCTAGATAAGCACAGTTTATAAAAGTAAATGCAGAATAACACAGAGGAATAATTTGCTTCTTTTAAAGACCCTACCAACAGCTAATTCTGTTAATGGTGCCACCAAAGCAATGGTGATGTTTTGGTGCAGTGATGTGTTACAACTAGGCTGGCGAAAATTTATGTTCTGACCAGCGGTGAAACTGGATTATTATTTGCTGGATTTGAATTGGTCGATCTGTATTTCATTTTTCAGTGAAAAACAGTGTGACTTTATCTTGACTTGCAAATTAGTTATTAAATGTTTAGTTTGTATGTAAGCATTGTTGCTAATGGCAGTAGGCTATTCACGGACGGCTATGGATTGAAGTCCATTTCACAAAATTAGATTATTTTTGTCATGTTCATGTAATATTTGTAAAAAATTCAATATGGCAACTTTTAGTGATGTACTGAGTGCATAAATGGCTTAACAGCTATCACTGAAAATGAATTATTTAACTGTTAATTTGTGTTTTCTGAAACTATTGATGCTTGCAGTAGATTACTTTTCAAAATTGATTTAACTTTAAAATATCCAAGCAAGTTAAAGTTTTCATATGCAATTAATTAACTAAATGAAGCATATTTGCTACCACCCAAGTATGGACTTCAGATTGAATTAGGTTAAATTTGACTCTCAGATTGAGAGATTTCCCATATCTTTAACAGGATACATTTATTGTCATGCTCATTTTGGTATTGGGAATCACTTGACTATTTGTAATTTTTCTTTCCCTTTTCAAAAATAGCTACATTTAAAAGCATTGGTGTTGAAAAAGTGGCGATGGATCCATTTGCAATGGAATCAACAGGTTGGCCCCAGTTTGGTCTATTACAACATGGCAAAGAAAGTGGAGCAAGTAAATCAGGTAAAGTTGAAATTACTCCAAGGCTTATGCCTAGAGAATGAAGTGTTGGTTTAGTAACCTATTTACTCTGTGGAGAAGAAAGTCATAACTGGATGATATAATCTGATTTAAGGTTTATTTATTGTTTAGTTCCTAAAGCCAACCAGAAATGGAATTTTCCCTGCATGTGTGGTTGTTTTCAGCCTCCTTTGCATGCAGTTCCTCCAGCAGATGCCTGTTGCTCCAGATTCTAGCATCTGCAGTCTCTTACATCTCTAGTAAAACAGGGATGTTCCAGCTATAAAGTACAGGTATTCCCCCCCCCCCCCAATCGGAAGATAGAGCGTTCCTATGAAACTGTTTGTAATCCGAAATGTCGTAAAACGAAGAAGCAATTACCATTAATTTATATGGGAAAATTTTTTGTGCGTTCCCAGACCCAAAAAAAACTACCAAATCAAAGCAAATAACACATAAAACCTAAAATAACACTAACATATAGTAAAAGCAGGAATGATATAATAAATTTACACCTTATATAAAGTAGAAATATTGTAGGTACGGTGTAGTTTCACTTATCAAACTCAGGAAGGAAGCGAACCAAAATCGATTTGGAGGAAAAAAATCGGCACGTACACACATACATACGCACATACATGCATGCGCAAACAACTGCCCGCGCAAAGGCTTCACGGTCATTGTAGTCTTTCTCGGGGTAAACACACGTATAAAGCGGGCGTCTTTTTTTCATAAAAGTGAAAATCCTCTATGGTTAGCGAAAACATACTACTGTAAGTCTTTCGTAACAGCGAGTTGTTGTAAATCGAACGTTCGAAAAGCGGGGGGCCACCTGTACCCTTGACAGCTTTACTTTGAGCAACTAAAAGTCTCTGGCTTCCAGAGATATTTGAAAGCTGTTAAAAGAGAAATAAACAATATATTTTAAATGAAATTAGTTAAGGACTTAAAAGATTAAAAGCATCTAATGAAAAAAAGTTTAAAAAACAAACTTACTGCCATACTACTTGTAACTCTAGGATACCCCAACACCTTTCCCACATTAAAATTGGTGGGATAACCAGTTCTTAACAGGATACAAGATCTGTGAGCTGATTGCAGTCTCAGCAAGCAGCAACTCAAATGCTGTACTCAATGAAAAGATCAGCAGCAGAGGTTATTTAAACACATGACTCCAGCCAATGGTAGGCAACTGTTGGACTTCCTTGACTATTTAAATGGTAAATGTCAGCTATCCCAACTAGCCAAAGCTGGACATTATTCAGACAAGTGACCACATGGAAGACTAATGAAAATGTGGTAAATAAAAATTAAAGGGAACAGAAGAGTTAAAGAGTTTTACACCAGCCTCCGATCTACTATATCCTAATCTCTGACTGGTGATGATCGCAACTGCAGTTTTCTCAAGGCTTTCTTGCCCTGGAGCTAATTAGCCTTTCAGTCTGCTTATTTGCAAGACGTGAAACAAAATAATATCAAGATCTCATTAGATTTTTTTTTAGTCTGCAGAGTTCCTACATTTTCACATTTCCAAGTTTCCTGGTTGCAGACATGATCTGTGTGCACAGGATAAATATCATGGCTGTTGGTTGCACTGTGGTTAATTCTGCAAGATTCCCTCTATTTAGGAAGAGGGTCAATGTGGCTTGAGGAAATCCTTAAAAAACTGATTACTTTTTCTTCTTCATTAGAGCTTGGGTTTGATGATGATTTCATTGATGTTATAAATTTGGAAAAGAAGAATCAACTGAATCAAGCTGGAAGCAGAGTTGCTCCTGTGGCAGTGTCTTCTCGTACCAAGTAAGTAAAGTTTTTATTGTACATTATTGGCATGAATTAACTGGGCTGAGTAAATCTGTCTACCACACTTGACTGGGATTGGAAGACAAATCAACTAAGATTTTATGCTGTTTTCCTGATCAGTATAGGAGGACAGTAATGAATTCTACCACAATAGCTATTGTTGTTAGGAATTTAAGAAATTAACCAAAGTTATTTCTTCCAAACCTGAAATTATCCGCTCTCACTGATTAGCCTGTGATATTTTGTTCTATTAAGTAGTTCATACGGATGCTGAAAGTGAAATTATCAGTGGGCAAGTGACAAATTGGAAGAAAAAGCAAACCAATCATTTATGTACACTTTTGAAGAAGCATTGAGAATTTTGTTTGCTCTTCTGTTTGTTGTTGGCTCATGCATCATGTTCAGTTTTTCACTCTGTAATGTAACTCTCCTACTTTCAAATCTCTTACTATCTTTCCTTTCAGTTAGTCCTGACGAAGGGTCTTGGCCCGAAACGTTGACAGCGCTTCTCCCTATAGATGCAGCCTGACCTGCTGCGTTCCACCAGCATTTTATGCGTGTTGCTTTAATTTCCAGCATCTGCACGTTTCCTCGTGTTTCGTTCTTGCTTCGGCTGGCAGCTTAATATAGGGGGTGCTAGCCCCCGGCCCAGCCAAACTTACGAAATCTCGTTTGGGTGAATGCTACATGATGTGTCCCCTGTTACAAATTAGTACCCCAAAATAACAAACAGTACATAATATGTGATTAAACGGTTGAGCCTTATAATTCTTACTTTGACTATACGATTAGTAAAGAAAACAAAAAAAAGAAAAAGGGCCCATTCTCATGAGACAGTCTACTGCACAATGTTGGAGATCACTGACCACCATCGACCTCCTCCGATTATCATTGACCTTTGGACCTTGGCTCCAAGTCCACTTGGTCCCGTGGTCTACCAACTCTCTCCATTCTCGTATTCTCTCCTCATCCCTCCCTGGCAACAGACCACGAAAATCTCTCTTCCAGACTCATGAAGAACATTTCTCTCATTGGATAGCCCCAGCATTCTAAACTCCATTATCTCTAGACATAACCCAAACATTGCTGCTACAGAGAAACCATTACATTAGCAATGAAACCTTACAGCATGTTACACTGTCCCCCCACCAAATTTAGTCGTGTCCTCATGACATTGAGATAATTCACCAACTCTTCCTGCAAAACACAAAGCACAGTCCAGGTGTAAAAGGCACACTCTGTTCCCCTGGTGCTACATAGGCCAGCCTATCTGGTGGTCTCCTAACTCTCAGACTTGCACACCCCCTCATCTAACTCTTCAGGTTCTGACACTACTGGGGATACTTCCGGTCTACTTCTCGAGGCCTCCCACCTGCAACTCGGAGTCCTCTGTTCCATAGCCAAACCCCGCTTCCTCCCCTGCAGAGTCCCGCTGCAACCCAGGCTGCCCTCAGATAGCCCCCTCCCCCCACTTCACCTGTCTCAATGGGAGAAGGGCTAGGAGTCTCTTCCTAAATCAATGGGGAGTTAGCGAAAGGCAGCATATACCACTCATCCAGGTCTTCATCCTTCGAATCAGTATCCTTCTCAGGGGTGGGGGCCGGCCTAACCTTGCCTGTTGGGGGCTCGGTAGTCGCCCCGCGTTTCTGCAGAGTCCTCTTACTAGGTGTAGGCTCCAAGTTGGGCTCTGGGTGGTTCCAGTGGAGAATCTTGACAGGCCCATTCCCATCCTCTGGTTTCACCCGGAAAACTGGTAGGTTTGGCATCTTACTGTCCACCACATAGAACGTAGCCACCCAGCGGTCAGCCAACTTATGGTTTCCAGGTAGCCCCAAATTCCTTATGAGGACTCTGTCCTGGCAGGAGTTGGGAGAACCTCACCTTTTGATCATACTTCCTCTTGTTCCCTTGATTCTGCTTGGCAGCCGTGACTCCAGCTAATTCAGAAGCCCTTTTCAACTCTCTTCTCATGTCAGACACATACTTCAGATAAATCTTCGGTGGTAAGTCGCCCTCGTCAGTCCCAAAACAAAGGTCAGTGGGCAACCTTGCCTCGCTCCCAAATATCAAGATAATATGGCTAGTACCCAGTAGCTTCAACTTGAGTACAGTTATAACTGTGAACCAGATGCCTAATATGTTGACTTCACCTGTTCTCCTTGCTGATCTCCAGGGTGATAGGGCATGGTCCTTGGCTTCTCAACTCCAAGCATGCCCAGTAACTCATGGATGAGTCTGCTCTCGAAATCCTGTCCCTGATCACTATGTATTTGCCTGGGAAGGCCATAATAAACAAAATACTTCTCCCATAACACTTTTGCCACCATAGACACCCTCTGGTCCTTGGTTGGAAAAGCCTGAGCATATCTGGTGTAGTGG